>NC_037682.1:55696762-55933257 GCF_003255815.1 Theropithecus gelada
TCACAAAACAAAAAAAAAAAAAAAAAAAAAAAAGAACAAACCTAAAATAACAGGCATACTTCTCTATGCAACTAACTTTCCTGGAGGAATGTCAAATTAAAGTTAATTGACTCCAAAATAAATGTAAAATTTAGTAGTTCTATTTTTTAAAAATGCCAGTAATAAATCTAGGTCTTCTTCTAGGAATATTCTATATGTTTCTCTCTGTTTCATCAGCATAAAATATTTTTATGAAAAATATCAGAAAATATGTTAAAATCAAGGAAATTGTTTTTAATTTGAAAGAGTAGTTTTAAATACTCTGAAAGTTTAAAATATCATTTACTAGCTCTCTGGTTTGGGTCAAGTCATGTTACTTCACTGTGCCTTATTTCCTCACTGGTAAAATGGATATGATTATTATGAGATTTTAGTGTCTAATATATAAAGTGCATTGAAGAGTACCTGGCATGCAGTAATAATAAGTGTTAGAAATTATCCTCATGAATTGAATTTAAAGCAGCCTTAAAGGCTGATTATCATTATACTTCAGAAATTTATTGGGCTTTGGGGGTGCTTTCGATAATTTTTTAAGCAGCTGTAATGTTAATATTGACACATCTCGAAAGAATTCATGGAGCAAACACATGTCACTGCTGCTTTGCCAGCCATTCTAAAGACGTCTATCCCGGAGCCAGCCCTAGGTTAAGTACAAGTGAGACCATAGGCATACCAGCTCTTCACAAGCTATAAGGTGCTTTGCTGCTGCTTCCTGAGGTTTGTCACATAGTTCCACTCAAGGCCTGTTGGATCTGGGAAAGAAGACTAGGTTTTGTTTTGTGGTTGTTATGTTTTGTTTATGTTTTCATTTTTGCTGATGTAAGCATTTAATAGAATAGTTATTTAAAACATCTATGTTTTTTAAGCTCACCTGAAGTGATGGTTCTCTTTTGGATTGTGTTGCTTTATTTTTTAGGATAAGCTTCCTGATAACCAATATCAGGAGAAGACAGCAATGGACCTGGCAGCTGAGCAACTACGCCTTTGGCCTACCCTGAGCAAGTTAACTCAGCAAGAGCTAGTGCAACATGAGGAAAGCACTGTCTTTAGTCAGGCCATTCACTTTGCAAACCTCATGGTGAACCTGCTAGTTCCACTTGACACAAGTAAAAACAAGCTCCTAAGAACATCAGCACCAGGTGACTGGGAGAGCGGAAGCAACAGCATTGTCACAAACAGGTACCAAAATGTGAACACACAGACCCTCCTCCTACTCTTCTTGGGACCAGTCTTGGCTTGACAGATAATATTAAACATTTTGAGCAAATACTGCTCAAATTTTAACATATTTTATTATTAACATATTGACATATTTCAAAAGTTAACCATTTTTTCCTCACCTTTGGACTTTTTCAGCTTTTCTCTCTAAAAGATTCACTTCATCCTACTATTCTTAACCACTTCCCACACTCTCTTCTTTTTTATGACCTAATTTTTCCAAGTGTCTCACCCATTACTGATCCAGCCCTTTAGTTACTGTCTGCCAAAGCAATTTACAGAAATCATTCCAGAGAAATTAGTGAGCACCTTCTTGCAAAAGTGACTGCTTTTTTCTCAGCCCTCCTTTTCCTCAACCTTATAGTCATATCCTCAACCATGCCTTCCGTGTCTCTACCCTCCAGTGACTTCTCATACCACTGAAACTAAAACCCAAATGGGTTGCAGTTTACTCAAAGAGTGATAAATCCTGGCAAGAGAAAGGTTCATAGGACAGTTTGGTCCTTACATACCGAAGACTATGCCTGTTGCTGAGAAAAATTCTCTTACTTTGCCTACCAGGAAACATGTTCCTCAGTTGCCAAATTGCCAAAGATAGCCATATTACTTGGTCTCTATGTAATAATTAACTTGGGAGGACAGGTTGCTTTAGAAGGCCCAGGTAGTCCATAATAAACGAGAGAATCCTGTTTTGCTTTATTTTCTGTGGTTCCTGGGTTCCTTTTGGGAGAGTGACAAAAGGTATTCCTTACAGAAACAAATCTGGGTGCAAAGGATAATGCCTGACAGTAGTTTCCAAATGTAGACAAGTAGAACGTTGTGTTTTATCACCATGACTTACCAAGGAGCCATGGAGTTAAGTGAGCCTTCTACTTGAGTAGACATCTCTTTGATCATATTTCAATTGCTATGTAAATTGACTACTATATAGTAGTCATTTGTTGCATTTGAGTACTGACCATGATTTCTTTCCTTGACTGTCTTAGTATTGCAGGAAGTGTAGCTGAGAGCTATGATACAGAGAGTGGGTTTGAAGATTCAGAGAATAATGACATTGCCAATTCTGTTGTACGATTCATTACCCGATTTATTGACAAAGTTTGTACAGAGAGTGGAGTTACTCAGGATCACATCAAGAGCCTTCATTGCATGATACCAGGTAATCATTTTGCAGATATTAGAGAATCAGAATATTGGAGATTATTGAGTTTCAGCATAAAACCTGGCAATACGTGTCTTCCATATAGTTCAGCCATGCTATTTATTTATTTTCTGATTAGTTTTTAAAATGTTTTTAAGTTGTTGTAAAATACATATATAACATAAAACAATCTAAGTGTACAATTCAGTGGCATTAATTACATTTACAATGTTGTGCAGCCATCACTATTATCTATTTCTAAAACTTTTTTATTACCCCAAACACTCTACCCATTAAGCAATAACTCCTGTTTCCCCATCCTGCAGCCCCTGGTAGCTTCTAATGTATTTTCTGTCTCTATAAAGTGCCTGTTCTAGATATTTCACATAAGTGGACTTAGATGCTATTTGTACTTTCGGGTTTGGTTTATTTCACTTAGCATAATGTTTTTAAGGTTCATACGTGTTGTGGCATGTATCAGAATTTCATTCCTTTTTATGGCTGAGTAATTTTCCATGGTATAGCTGTCCCACATTTTATCCATTCATCTGTTGATGGACATTTGAGTTGTTTCTCCTTCCCTTTTAGCTATTATAAATAATAATACATGAATATCCACATACAAGTATCTATTTGAGTCCTTACTTTCATTTCTTTGGGGTATGTATGTAGAAGTGGAACTGCTGGGTCATAATGGTAATTCTCTTTAACTTTTTTGAGGAACCAGTAAACTTTAATTAACTTTTAATTCTAAAATATCCAGAATTTATTTTTATTCTGCTTGTCTGTGTTCTTTCATTTTGAATACTCTGACTCATCCTAGGAATTGTAGCTATGCACATTGAGACCCTGGAAGCAGTACATCGAGAAAGCAGAAGACTTCCACCTATTCAGAAGGTAGTAATTCCAGACTACATGCTTTCAGGGTATAGCCTCTCTTCTTAAAAACAAACGATAGACTGCTGTGTGCCAGGAAAGTGTGTTCGCCTAACCTTTTACAGACACTAGCTCCAGTTTTAATGATATGTTAAACTTTCAGAGGAGTTTGTCATATAGAACCTTATAAAAAGGATACTGAAATAGGAACAGAATCTTTTCTTGGATTCAACAAAGGAGCGATAATAACCTCTCATTGAGTCTACTTTTATAGGCAGGGCATAAATTAGGAACATTTCTAACCTCTAAGCCCAACCCAAGATTTTATTTTGTGCCTATTTTCTCCCCCTCCCCCACCCCTAAAAAAGGATTTAAGGCAATTATCATAAAAAACCCAGGTTTCTGAATCTGACTATACATCCCAAACAGCTGGAAAGTCTATTAAAAATTCAGAGTCCTGGACCCAACCCCACCCTCCTGAATCGGAGTACCTCAGGACATATCTGGGAATTTGTATTTTAACAAGGCTCTCAGATGAGTACTTTGTAGTCTGGTGCCAGTAGACTATGGTTCAGGACCCTGTTGCCTATATAACAGAACTTTATAATAGAACAAAAACAAATTGAGGCCAGGAGCCATGGCTCAAGCCTATAATCCCAACACTTTGATAGTCCGAGGCAGGCAGATGACTTGAGCCAGGAGTTTGAGACCAGCCTGGGCAACATGATGAAACCCCATCTCTTCAAAAAATAATTTAAAAGTTAGCCAACTATGGTAGTGTTATCTGTAGTTCCAGATACTCAGGAGGCCGAGGTGGGAGGATCACTTGAGGCCAAGAGGTTGAGGCTGCAGTGAACTGAGATCATGTCATTGCACTCCAGTCTGGGTGACAGAGCAAGACCCAGTCTCATAAACAAATAAATAAATAAATAAGTAAATTCATTTCATTCATTCATTCATTCATTCATTCATTCATTCATTCATAGGAGCGAGCAGAAGCCAGATAGGTAGGAATATAATTCTAACAGAAACCTGAGACATACTGATTATTATACTTTGGCTTTACATTTAGCTCTAAAGTCACTAGAGCCAACAAAAAGAATACTGCTGATTAGTTTTTATTGCTTAGTAAAAAATAAGCATATTAGACATTCAGGAGAGGTTTTTTTTCCTAGCCCTAAACTCTTCAGAGGAATGTATTATGTGGTTACGGAGTCAGAATTTCCTGAGTTGTGTAAATGTTCATTACGTGGCCAATAAGGACAGGTCTTGATAAAAGCTCCTCCGTATTTTTTTTTTCAAAAACAGAAATAATAATGTCCAAATAATATCAAAAGTAATAATGTTTTTTGTATAAATTTGAGCATAAAAGAAATACACATTGTACAAAGTGAAAGTCCCTTGTAGTCCTCCTTATACTACCTCCACCTCCACCCTTAACTATGATACCATTGCCTTTAATAGTTTAGTTCACAGTCTTACAATTCCTTTTCTTTTTCCAGAAATGAGATTATAATGTACATACTGGTTTCTAACTTGCTTTTTTAACTTATCAATGTATTCTGGATTTTTTTTTTTTTCCCCCGAGATGGAGTCTTGCTTTGTCACCCAGACTGGAGTGCAGTGGCACGATCTTGGCTCACTGCAACCTCCCCCTCCCAGGTTCAAGCAATTCTCCTGCCTCAGCCTCATGAGTAGCTGGGATTATAGGCACATGCCACCACACCCAGCTAATTTTTGTATTTTTAGTAGAGGCAGGGTTTCACCATGTTGGCCAGGCTGGTCTCGAACTCCTGATCTCAAGTGATCCACCTGCCTTGGCCTCCCAAAGTGCTGGGTTTACAGGCATGAGCCACCGCACCAGGCCTTCTGAATATTTTTCCATGTTAACACATATAGATCTATGTCATATTTTAAAGGTTACAGAATGTTTCATTGAATGAATATTTCAGATATTTGAGTTGTTTCCCACTGATTTTACTTTTAGACAGTTCTGCAAAGAATCCTCCCACATTTGGATGTATAAACTTCAGTTCTGCCTCTTACCAAATCAGCTTTCTCATGTGACTATCTGGGAAGTCTGGCTTAAGATTTTTAGGTCTATAATTGAAAAGATCACCATGGTCTGAGTATTAGAAACTCCACAAAAGTTGTGTTTACAATACTTTCTCTAGCCAGGTATGGTGGCTCATGCCTGTAATCCTAGCACTTTGGGAGGCTGGGGCAGGAGTATTGCTTGAGGCCAGGAGTTTGAGACCAGCCTGGGCAATGTAGCAGGATCCCGTCTGTACAAAAAAATTTAAAAATCAGCCAGGCATAGTGGTGCATGCCTGTAGTCTCAGCTACTCAGGAGGCTGAGGTCAGAGGATCTTTTGAGCCCAGGAGTTTGATGCTGCAGTGAACTATGATTGCACTACTGTATTCTAGGCTGGGCAACAGAGCATGACCCTGTCTCCAAAAATCAATCAATTTGTCAATCAGTCAATCAATCTTTTTCTGTTGTAAGCCCAAGATTCTTAGACCTGCTCTGCTGCCAGGAGAGGAAATTGTCTGTGAGGGTCTTCGAGTCTTACTGGATCCTGATGGAAGAGAAGAAGCTACTGGAGGTCTTCTTGGAGGCCCTCAGCTCCTGCCAGCAGAAGGAGCCTTGTTCCTCACCACATACAGAATTCTCTTCAGAGGAACCCCCCATGATCAGTTAGGTATGACTCAATATGCCATCAGAACATGGATATCTGTGTGGTACATGAGGTTTCGATCCCATCTGTGCACAGTGATTTGCAGATCATTTTAAATCCAAAGTAAGCTTTTTGTCACACAGGTATTTTGGTGAAATACTTTAGATGAACAGAGCTAATGATAATTTGGGTCATAGTTTTTTACCTGAAGAACAAAGGGTTGTCTTCTAAACAATAAATCAAGGGTTCGTTTGCTGAAATGATCATAATTTCATGGGGCAGAGTATTATAACTTACTAGAGATATTCACTCTAACTGCTGAATATATTCCTTGCTGGTTTGTCTCCGCTTTCTGAGTCCTACAGTTAACTGTAAAACTAAGGTCTTGCAGATACTTGAACCTTTTTGTGGAAGGATATGCTAACCATCACAAGGTTGTCCAGCACCAATCCCACTTCCCTCTTATTCCATTCCAATTAACCCCACTTCCCTTTTGGCAGACAACTTCTCTTCTACTTGCCAAACTCCTATAACTTCTATTTCTATTTTCTACTATTCAGTACAGCCTTCTATATTAGAAAGGAATAGCATGCCCTACCAGAAGTAATCTACATTATCTTCTTAAAGTCACTATAGTCTGTATGTAAAATGCTCTTGTTGATAGGAAAAGCACATAAGTAAGACTTTTGGGCAAAACAATAGGACTCCAAGTCAGAGCTCAGTGACTTAAGTCACTTAACATTTCTGTACTTTATTTTCCTCTTTTATAAAATTGGGAGATTGGGCTTTCTTTGGTGATAATTCAGTGGTTCTTAACGTTGACTACATATTTGAATTATCTGGGAATCTTTAAAAAAAAATACCAGTTTCTGGGCCCAACCCTCAAACAATTGAATTAGAATCTGAAGCAGTAGAAATAGGGAGACCCAGGTATCTGTGTATTTCTTTAGCCGCACAAGTGATTGTGATTGAGAACCATTGGGCTAAATGGTCACTAAAGTGCCTTTCTCCTCTGAAATTATGTATTTAGTAGCATTTGATGAGTATGCACTATGTGCTACTCATTTGTTGGACAATTGAATTCAGATATATAAAATGTATTCTCTTTTAAATCTTAACAGTTGCATTATCCCTAGGTTGAATAGAATCAAGATGATTTAGTATATCAGTCATAAAAGACTGCTTACCATATAATGTGCAACAAGTTCGTAAAATTAAATAAGAAAAGATGAATTTGTAAGAATAGTTCTGCTTATTTTGAAAAAGTGAAAAGGAGAAAAAATGTCTTAGCCCACTCCTTCATATTGCTGTACACAAATTGTATTTGAAAGTAAACGTACTTTTAAAAGAAACCATACAGTACTTACCATTTTTTATAGTAGGACTTTTGTGAGATTAATGGCCATAAACATACATTTTGGACACATAAACATGTGATACTTACATGGTCATTTAAATTGCTGTAATTTATTTTAAAGTCATGCTTAGTGTGAAATCTCATATTCTCTGGCTTTTTCCTTTCAAATTTTGGATTAATTTCACTTAGGAAAATTATTTTTGTCAAAGAAAATATTTTTATTTCCTTTTAAATTTCTAATTTAAAATTTCTCCTTTAATGACACATCTAAATATTATAATTTTACATGTTATATAAATGTAGGTGTTAAATACATCCTAGAACTTAAATCCTATGTACATCCTGACTTTGCTTAGCCTCTGGATATGAGCTTGATGTAAAAAGATAGTCAGAATTTTTCTAGATTACAGGTTGATAGATCCAGGGAATTAGGATTCTGATTATAATAAATGAAGAAATGTATGGGCTATTAAATAAGATGAACCTAGTTCACATCTCCCCACCTCCTCCCCACCCTGGCTTACTAGCTGGGAGGCCTTGTTCATTGCCACTCCTGTTATGTTCCTCTACCACTGCCTAAAATGCTCTTCCTTTCCCTTCTGCAAATCCAGATTCTACACTTCCTTTAAAGCTCAGCTTCTCCCTCACTTCTCCCAGAAATCATTTTCTATCCATCTAGCATGCAGAGATCCTTCTCTGAAATATTTAAATCCCTGTAGTCTGTTCCCTCAAACGTAAGAGCTAACCACATATTATTATATTCTGCATGTGACTCTCCTCCCACGGGAAATTGGAAGCTCTTCAAGGGAGGTCTTGAGTGTGCTACTTTTTTCTAGACTCTCATCTTCGTAACCTCAGGTACTTGATAAATAATTATTTATATTTTCCCATGTTTGCTTTAATAAACTCCTAAAAATCTTGCGCCTAAGTCCAGGCTTGTTTTCCAAAGTCACACATATATAGTAAAACACCTTTTACCATATATGGAAACAAACTTTAAAAACGTGTTCTCTTTTGCTTCATCCTTACATTAAATATCTTGGATGTCTTTTCAATACTTGAGGAGTACTTTTTTTTTTTTTTTGTACAAAACCTCCCTTCCTATAAAATTGCCTTGAACCAGGTGATCTTGTGTGGCACACAGTAGGTTGGGGAGATAGAAAGAATGAAGGCAGTCAGGCTGTGACAGTTTCTTCACTCCAGGAAAGGATTCTGTCTCAGGAGTGGCAAGTCACTTGTCTCTAACTTCTCAGATTTCCAAGAATTCCAGTTCTTGCTTCATTCCTTCTGGTCAAGGATCCCTTCTATTGCCTCCTATGCTAATTGTGTGAAATGTAAGCACTTGCCGCTCCTGAGACATAATCCTTTCCTGGAGTGAAGGGCACTTTCTTTCACTGCATCCCTGGGCAGTGTCCTCTTCAAATACATTTCTCCAGCTGTGACTGATGAAGTGAGCAGTAGACACTCTAGAAGCGAGCTATAAAGTGTTGTTGCTAAAGCTGTGTCCTGTCTGTTTACAGTGGGTGAGCAGACAGTTGTGCGGAGCTTTCCCATTGCCTCCATCACCAAGGAGAAGAAGATTACAATGCAGAACCAACTACAGCAGAACATGCAAGAAGGACTGCAGATCACATCAGCATCTTTTCAGGTATTAAAAAAGGAAGCCATTGTTTTACTATTCAAAAATTTTCAAAAGTCAAATGATATTGTGGCCATTTTCTGTGGTCATGTGCTCAGAAGTTACGAGGATGAGAATGGGGAAGATCATAGGCTCTGAGAGGGTAATCATCAACTCAGTAAACTGATGAATGGTATTGGATTTAATCCCTGGAGCCCCTTAGTGAACTCAGAGTACCAACAGATACTCAATAATGAGTGATCTTAGAAACTTAGACACATACAATTGGTTCTTATTCTTTCCCAAGTTATACCTCAGTACCTGTTTGATGAAGCCTTTAGATAAAAAGCAGTTGTCTTGGCATCTGTTTTGAAGGAAACGCCCTGTGGCTGTTCTGTGGAGAGAGAAAAAGTATAGCTAGGGCTAAAGTTCTATTGGTACTAGTTGCATACCCCTGATAAAGCAAGAGGTTTCCCAGGGGTTTATGACTATGTCAGAACTTTGTAGAATTACTGATGCAAACCAGACCCTGGAAGAAGTGACCTTTTCTTAGTTTTTCCTTTTTTTAAATTCTCAGTTTGTAATATTTTGCTTTTCTTATTCTTCATCACTTTTCAGATTTCAGTTCTTGCCTCATACCTTCTAGTCAAGGATCTCTCCTATTGGCTTCTGTGCTAATTGTGTGAAATGTAAGGCTGCTGATCTTTAGGCTCCAGACCTCTCATCACCTGAAAACATTGGCTGCCTAAGGATTTCCTCACTGTTCCAACTTCCAAAGAACTCCACACTTGAATATTGCCTAGCTGTACTGATTAGGATTCTAGTCAAATGGATTTTTTTTCTTCCTACATTTGTTGTATCTGGGTAGGAAGAGTCCTTATTAGGCCAAACTCTCTATCTGGAACCAACCAGTTGAGAAATGAGAAGGGCATGTTTGCTAGTACAATTCCCTATCCCATTGTAGAAGAAATAATCTTAAAGAAACTGACTTGAAGATACATGATTTTCCTTGCCAACTAGCCATTTATGGCAAGTAAACCTTTTTGAGCCTTTTATTTTTAAAAATTTAAAAATTGTGTGCATGTTATCCAAAGTCCCTTCAACCTCCAGTCTTGCCATTTTGTGTTATTATATTCTGTTGTTTGGGGGAAAGTTGCCTGGAAATCCTTAATGCTGCTTTTGTGTTTAATCTCTTTTGCTTCTAGTTGATTAAGGTAGCATTTGATGAAGAAGTCAGTCCAGAAGTAGTAGAGATCTTTAAGAAACAGCTGATGAAGTTCCGTTATCCTCAGTCCATTTTCAGCACCTTTGCTTTTGCTGCTGGACAGACTACCCCACAAATAATTTTACCAAAACAGAAGGAAAAGAACACTTCTTTTCGGTAAGAAGAAAGACGAGTCTGTTAATTTCAGCCCTCCCATAATTGATTGCAAAAGGAGTGACCTATCCTTTGTGTCCAGGTGTAAGCAATTGCTCTTTTCATTCACTGTTCTGTTTCTGTCAAGCCCATGGGGCCAAGATCATAAAGTTATAGAACAGCAGCATTGATAAATGTAGCAAGTTTCAAACACTAAAAGCTATCAGAGGCTTTGACTGTCATGTCCATTGCTCACAATCCTTTTTTAGAATGTGAAATTCTATTTTCTCTTTTTTCCGTATTGATCACTTTCTAAATGCTTTTGACCAATTCCTTCAGCTTTTATTAATATCCAGGCCCAGTGGACAGATTTGCTTTTATCTAGAAACAGGAGGCTTTATTTTCTGTTTTACATAACTCTTTTGAACCTTCCAAACTTACAGAAAATTCGTAACAGTAGTACAAAGAATTTCTGTATATATTTTACCCAGATTCACCAATAGTTTCTACTTTGGTCCATTTGTTTATCATTCTCTCTCTTATATATACACGTATTTTTTTTTTGAGCCATTTGAGTTAGATATAAGATGTCCCTTTATCCTTAAGTACATCACATAAATACGTTAAGTAATGTATTTATCCTTAAATATATTTCCTAAGAACAAAGACATTATCTTTTTATTTGTTTTATTTTTTAAATTTATTTATTATACTTTAAGTTCTGGAATACATGTGCAGAACACACAGGTTTGTTACATAGGTATACATGTGCCATCGTGGTTTGCTACACCCATCAACCCGTCATCTAGGTTTTAAGCCCCGCATGCATTAGGTATTTGTCCTAATGCCCTCTCTCCCCTTGCCCAACATTATCTTACATAAGCACAGTAATCAATACCGGAAAATTTAATTAATATAAAACTTTTACCTAACCCAGAGTCTATATTCACATTGTGTTAATGATCCTTTTTTAGTTTAGAACCTAAACTTTTTTATTCCTGGTCCAGGATCTAATCCAGGATCAGGCATTGCATTTGGTTGTCATATTTCTTTAGTATGAACCCTTATTTTCTAGAAAGTTTTTAGAAATTTATGTTGAAAGTTTTAAACTTCAGTTATTACAAAATAACAATTGTTTTAAGTTATCTTCCATCAGTGATAAAATATAAGGGCTAAAATTTCATTCATTGTTAACCATGTAGAATGTGGGCATCTGCCAGTAAAAATTATAATACTAGGGAGAGCTTTACAGACTTTGGAAAAGAGGCCTTTCCTTTTGCCTGAAAGAAGGGTAGATTGGGGATTATAGAAGATTTGAGGTTTCAGACAGTATATTATTTCTCAGTTGCACAGCTAGCCACCTGTATTACCTGGTAAGCAAAGGAGACCAGAAATATCCAGGTATGGTATGCTGAAGCATGACCAAGTTCCTAGGGATTTACAGCAGTGGACCAAGCATCTTGTCTTAGCACCATAGGGTTGCAGAGGAGCCTATGATGTTTGTTATCTCAGCCTTCAATGGAAGAGACAAAGCTTTGTGTGATATTTTATATTTACAAACTATCAGAAACATGTATATTTATATTAGTTTCAGAAATGTATACCTGTATCAAGCCTGTTGTATCAGCTGCAACAGAGATATAGCAATTTGAAAATTTTAAGAGTTGCCTGGGTATATGAAACAAAAGATATAGCTTTAGCTGGGAAAAAATTTCAAAACTCCCATAGAGTTTAAGTTATACCTGGTGTTACAGCTCTTTTGGAATTTGTCTAGCGGGCTTTCCATTTTTTGCCAGAAAGCCCACTAATAAAAATTTAAAAATAAAAATAAAAGTTATACAAGTGACTTACAATAGGTTTAATTTAGCAAATATCAGTATTTTATGCTTCCCAGCAGTTATCTCAAACTTGTTTCATAACCTTCAGGTTTACATTGCAAATAACTAAAGACGGAGTCTGGTGAAACTGACCATAAAAGAAGCCTTATCACTTTTTACTGAATGGCAGGAAAACACCAGAAGAGTTCTTTGTGATAGAGAAGAATATAATCAAGAACAGTCTTCAGAATCTTCACCTCCAACTGATTAGTCAGGAAATAGGTTCTCTGTTTAATTCTCTGGATTGCCTAGATTTTCTGTCAGCAAGAAGGGGTAAATTGTTTAAATAAATAAAGTACTTTTAGTTCCAAATGATTTACATCTTAATTTCCCTTTAATTAAAGCTGATTCTCAAAAGGATACTCAAGTTTCTGATTTATTTTTATCCTCTCAAAAAAGGAGAATTATATTATTTTTCTATGCTTCTTAAGGTTTACAGCTAATTAGAGTCAGGACATCACATATACACACTTAAAACAGTTAAGAAATAAGCAAATGTGTTGCCAACTATGAAGGTCATATGATCTCAGAGAAAGTCTTGGGAGTTGGTAGAAAGAGAGTTTGAGTAAGTAGAGAAGCAGGCAGGCTAGCTTTCCATGTAGGAGGACTCCAACAAGCATGCTTTGTGGGAACTGTGGTAGGGACAGTGGCATGGGGATAACCAGAGTGGGTTCAGGGCAGTCCTCCCAAAAAAGCCAAACCAAGGAGTTTAGATTTGGGGTGATAAGTAGTTTGCGTCTCACTTTACGTTTTCCTGCACGTTTTGCCTAAGACAGTGTCCTGATGACAATGATGTTTTATGGGAAATTAGTCTACTGCCGTATTAAAAATAACCTAAAGAAGGAGAGGCTTAACAAAAGTCTGGACCAGTAGTGGCTGTGGGAAAGGAAAAGAAACAATTTGAGCTAAGTAGGTATCAACAATACAAGTAGTGCTTTTATATTAAGTTGACATTCTTTTTGGTTTTATAACTTGTAGTACCTTCTCAAAAACAATTGTGAAAGGTGCCAAAAGGGCAGGGAAAATGACAATTGGACGGCAATATTTACTGAAGAAGAAGACAGGGACAATTGTGGAAGAAAGAGTAAATCGTCCTGGATGGAATGAAGATGATGATGTATCTGGTATGTGAGAACTTGAATTTCCTTCATTATTCAACTTCCTTATATGAATAAGAGACTAAGATGTAGTTGCGCTTAAATTTTGATTCACGAAAACCTAGATCTCATGAGAAGATGGAAGCACTTACCAGCTTCTTAGAACTGGGGGGAAAATATTTTCCCAGTATTCCATTGTTCAGGTAATATTTTGTTAAATTATACTTCTTCTTTACTAAATCCATACAGCTAATTGGTCATTTTTATGTGGGTCTCATTAAAAGAAGAAAGAAGGAAACCTCACTGCATGGGAAATTTAGGTATAGGGTAGTCCCCTGTATCTTATTCTTCTAGAATAAGAATTTAAGGTAAGGACACTGAACATTTCAAGTTGAAGATTTCAGTTTTTGGTAAGAACATTGTTGGTGCTCTTAATCAAAATGGGGGACCTAAGATGAAGGAACACTTAGGTCATAAGAAAAAATACTTGCTAAATATTTGAAAGAACAGCTACAATACCTCTGAGTGGGAAAAATAGAGGCAGAAAGCTAGTAGCAAAATGTCTGAGTGACTGTTTCCCATTCTTAACCCAGTATCAAATATGCTATGGAATCAGCACTACAGAAAAGGTGATATAATGGGAGGCAGAATGCCATTACACCCTTTTTTTCCCCTCAGGATCTTAGAATCAGTCACAAGTGGTTATGCAAGAACTACTACTACTAACAACAACATTTTTAAAAAGAAACCTCATCTTTAGAGAAAGCACTGGCTAAGAGGCCTCCATTTTCAGTTGCTGGGATAAAGAACCTATGTGGGCTGGGCACAGTGGCTCATGCCTATAATCCCAGCACTTTGGGAGGCTAAGGCAGGCAGATCACTTGAGGCCAGGAGTTCGAGACCAGCCTGGCCAACATGGCGAAACCCTGTCTCTACTAAAAATAAGCCAGGCATGGTGGCATGCACCTGTAGTCCCAACTGCTCAGGGGGCTGAGGCATGAGAATTGCTTGAACTTGGGAGGAGAAGGTTGCAGTGAGCCAAGATGGCACCACTGCACTCCAGCCTGGGTCGGACAGAGCAAGACTCTGCCTCAAAAAATAAAAATAAAAAAGAACCTATGTGGTTTTGTATGTATGTATGCATGCCCTGGGTGAGAATGTGTACATACAAGCTTGCCTCTGGGGGCAGTGAAAATACCCACCATTACATTACTGAAATAACCATTTGTTGGAACCCTGATCTTTTCGCAGTCGTATGTCAAGCCATAAAAATATTATTGCTACCCATCACTATTGACTCTTCTAACTCAATTTTTTTATGTTTCATGGAACAAAACTTATTATTCTATGATAATTATTCTACTAAAAGACAAAATTACATAATGTTCTTTGCTCCTCTGAAAATAAAAGGCCAACACAGAATTGATACCTGATTATATTGCATTGTGAAGTTCACAAATTGAACACGAATTAAAGTTCACAAATTGAAACGCAGCTGTTGATTTTCTGCTTTTTAAAAATATATTTTAATGAAAGAGGGCCATAGCTTTGCCTGCACATTAGTACTTTGAGTACATTTTCAAAAACTTTGAAAGCTTGATTTGATGTCTCTTACTTTCAAAATAAATAAGGAAGTAAATTAGGACAGTTTTTAACATGGAATTTGTTTGTTTTTTTTTTCAGTTAGAACATGCAGTACCAATTAGGAATGTCCTTTTAAAAAAAAAAGCCTCCCTAAAATATTTGATTATTGAGTAAATTCTTCCACATCTAAAATCGTAAAGGATTCTGTAACCTGTGATTGTAAAACTGTGAGGGGGTTTCCCACGTACACCACATCCTCTAACAAAAATATTTCCAGGAAAAAAGTGTAACTTCTTTATACCTCTCTGAGGAAATACAGTTCTTTTTCCCTCTAATGAACTTCTGGTTAATCCAGAAATTTCTAATAAAAGCTTATGGTCTGAAAAGTAAACTGAAATCTGGATGATGAGCTTGTATAGTGATTATACGAAAGATAAATTTTACTGATGGGTTAGCCTCTGACAAACTTTGGGTGTTTGTATAGAGTCCTAAATGGAAATCACTGCAATTTGACAATAAGCAAGCCTGCGTGAAACAGAACAGTGTAGGTAATGAATTCAAAATTATATTGTTTTTAGAAATTATTTAAAGGTATTATTTTCCTGACATTTTTTAGTTGAATTACTGATATTTTATTTCTTGACTATTCATTACACTTTTAATTTATGTTTATTTAAGTGTGATCCCTCACAGAAGTTATATGATTTAATTTGTGATATACATAATACTTGTCATCCTAATATAAACCTGTCTTGGTGTAAGGGTCTTCTTCAAAAGGAAGTGGGACTTTTTTGGGTTTTTTTGTTTGTTTGTTTGTTTGTTTTTGAGACAGAGTCTTGCTCGGTTGCCCAGGCTGCAGTGCTGTGGCACAGTCTCAGCTCACTGCAACCTCCGCCTCCCGGGTTCCAGTGATTCTCCTGCCTCAGCCTCCCAAGTAGCTGGGATTACAGGTGACTGCCACCACGCCAGGCTAATTTTTTGTAGTTTTAGTAGAGATGAGATTTTACCATGTTGGTCAGGCTGGTCTTGAACTCCTGACCTCGTGATCCGCCTGCCTCGGCCTCCCAAAGTGCTGGGATTACAGGTGTGAGCCACCATGCCCAGCCCAAAAGGAAGTTTTTAATCCTGTGCTTTGAGCTAATCATTTCTTTAATATCTGTCTCTACCATCCCAGTTTCAGATGAGAGTGAGCTCCCCACAAGTACCACCCTGAAGGCCTCCGAGAAGTCTACAATGGAGCAGTTGGTGGAAAAGGCTTGTTTCAGAGACTATCAGCGTTTAGGTTTAGGAACCATAAGTGGCAGCTCTTCCCGTTCAAGACCCGAGTATTTTCGAATTACTGCCTCCAACAGGATGTATTCACTCTGCCGGAGGTAAGTGTGTCAGTGGGCTCCAAAAAGAGGTCTTCTTTCCTTTCTTCTCATTTGAATCTTTAATAGGCCATTTGCATCCATAGCCCTGAGATAGATAAAAATGCCTGAAAATAAGAACAGGGTTTCCAGGATATGAGCAAGCATCTCATTGGCATTTTTGGAACAATTACCTTACTGAAAGTACCTCCAGTAGGTAAGAAGGTGAAAGGTAAACTACTCACCCCTCTATGAATTTCTCTTGTCTCTCTCTTCCCAGTTTGCTTCTTTTCTAGCATGACTAAAGATAACTGGAAGAACAGGATTTTCCCAGGCCAATAGAAGACATGAAAGTCTTTTGTAGGCTGGGGAGCCACAAACTCTTTCTATAAAGGGTCAGTTGGTAAATATTTTCAGTTTATGAGCCATAGAGTCTCTTGTTGCAACTATTCAACTGTGCCGCAAAAGCAGCCACAGAGAGTGAGGAAATGAGTGGGCATGGCCATTTGTGGCCCACAGGCTATAATTTGCTGACCCAGGTGTAGGCAAGGGTTTCTTATGCCGTCTAACTGGAATGTTTTCAAGGGAATATTACTTAAAGGATGTAAATAAAGAGACATTTTCTTTTTCCTGTTCTTGTCATCTCTCACTGTTTTTCGAATATTTTGAGCCTTATTCCATGCTTTACTATATGTAAGTATGTATTTTCTAAAATTACGTTTTCACCATTCACAAGTTTAGTCATTTTCATCTCTAGGTAAGTTGTTTTCTTTGCATTTATAAATTCCTGCTTAAACAGCTGTGAAAGCACTTTGTAAATTGTAAGCTTTGTACATATTTTAGAAAGTTGTCTTAATGTTACTGTTGGTTTCAACCCTGTTGCTCTTAAAGATAGATATGTCATTTTAAATGACAATTTAAGTTTACAAATATTAATATGAAACTTGAGAAACAAGTTGGGAATATAGTTTTGAGATTGTGGCCAAATAAACATTTTGAATGAAGTTCTGAAAAATTGGGACTCTCAGTATGCAGTAATTTTTCTGGAATTCTCTGTCTTTCTAACTAAATTTTCTCTGAAAATAAGTCATGTTGTTAGGGTGTGATGTCCTGCTGTTTGGAAAGTTTGCTATCAAAATTATGCCAGCCATTGAGAAAACAGACTCATTTATCATTCCAATCTGTCAGAAGTAAAATAAAATTTTAGTAGATTACTTATTAGAACACTGTTTATAAAGCATTTATGGTGGTAAAAAGTAATATATATCCATTAAGTTTTAGCAGGAAGGAAATGGAATAAAAAATAATCCAAAAGAAGGCAAGAAAGGAAAAAAAAAAGGGGACATAGAACAAATGGAATAAATAACAAGTACTAAGATGGTAGATTTAAATTCAAATATATCCATAATTGCATTAATTATTAATTGACTAAATGTTCCAATTCAAAGAAAGAGATCAGGCTTTGCTTTAAAAAATAATAATAATAATAAGTGGGCACAGTGGCTCATGCCTGTAATCCCAGCACTTTGAGAGGCCAAGATGGGTGGATCACGAGGTCAAGAGATGGAGCCCATCCTGGCCAACATGTATCTACTAAAAATACAAAAATTAGCTGGGCATGGTGGTGCACACCTGTAGTCCCAGCTACTCGAGAGGCTGAGGCAGGAGAATCACTTGAACCCTGGAGGCGAAGGTTACAGTGAGCCGAGATCACGCCACTGCACTCCAGCCTGGTGACAGAGCAACACTCTGTCTCAAAAAAAAAAAAAAAAAAAAAAAAAGGCTTTCTGCTGCTTTTAAGGGACAAATCTAATATACAAGTATGTAAAAAGGTAGAAAGTAAAAGGATAGAAAAAATATACCACACAAAACTAACTTTAAAAAAAGTTGTTGTCACTATATGAATATCAAAGTGACTTTAAAAGCAATAAGAAAGGATGGTTCATAATGACAAAAGGTTTATTTTACACACAGTAATTCATTAAGACCAAATGGAGTTTATTATAGGAATAGAGTACTGGTTTGACATCTGAAAATCAGTCAGTGTAATTTACCACATTAACAGAATTAAAAAGAAGTTTATTATATAAAGAAAAGCATTTTGGAAATGCAAAGTACACTTATGAGTTTTATTTATGTGAATTTATGTATGTAAATTCTATATTTTTGTCACATTTATGACTTTTAGAAAAAAGCTCTCAGCAAAATAGAGTAAGAATGAGCTCCCCATGAGTAGCGCCCCGAAGGCCTCAGAGGCATCTGCAGTGGAACAGTGGGTAGCTCCTTAATCTTCCGTCTTAGAAATCCTACAAGGAAATTACTTATCTTAAAAATAAATAAAATATTAAAAGCTTTTTCTCTGAAATCCGGACAAGGATGCCCATTATCACCATTTCTATTCAGTGTTGTAGTAGAGGACTTAGGTAGTGCAGAGAGACAAGAAAAGTAACAAAAGGTATAAAGATTGAAAAGAAAGAAATAAAACTGCCATTACTCACAGATGACCAAAATGCACATGTAGAAAATCTGAAGGAATCTACCCATAAACTTTTAAAATTATTAAGTGGACTTAGTACAGGGTCACTGATAAGGTCACTAGTACAAGGTCATTTACAATAATTAGTCATATATATACTAAAAACATTATTACAAAATGAAATTTTCAAAAAGTGATGCTGTTTTGGTACTATTCCTACTATTTACAGTAGCACTAAAAAACATTACTTAGATAAATCTAATAACCTGTGCAAGACCTCTACATGGAATACTTAAAACAATATTGAAGATCATTGAAGAGCTAAATAAGTAGATATTTCAGGTTCTTAGATTAGAATATTCAATATTCTAAAACTGAAGTTTCCTGAAATTGTTCTATAGAATCAACAGAGTCCCAATCTCAGCAAAGTGTTAATGGAAACTGAAAAAGTAATTCTAAGAGTTACATAAAAATGCAGAAGACAAAGAGTAGCCAAGTATTACAGAATAATACTATAGGATGTCAAGACTTTTTATAAAGCTACAGTAATTAAGACAGTATAGGATTGACACGAGAATGAACAAATTGACCAGTGGAGCAAAATAGGGAATATATTAAACAGAAACACCCCAACATATGTGGATACTTGATTTAAGATAAAAATAACACTTAAGAGCAGCGGATAGAAGATGTTTTTTTCAATAAAGGATGCTGGGAAAAATTAATCTTGACCTCTACCTTATGCCATTTACAAAAGTTAATTCCCATTGACATATAGATCTATATGTAAAAGGGTAAAACAATAAAACAATAGGTTTGTTATTAAGGTTAAAACAAACTTAAAACAATAAAGCTTCTAGAAGATAAGAGAATGTCTTCATGACCTTGAAGTATAGGGAAAGATTTCTTGGGATGGGAAAAACATTATCTATAAAGTAAAAAATTAATACAGTTAGAACTTCTGTATATCAGGAGATATCATCAAGAGAGTAAAAAGGACTATAAATTGGTTAAATAACTTTGGAAAGTTGTCTAATGCTATCTAAACATTTAAACATCTACTGAACATATTCATAACCTATTACCTAGAAATTCTCCTCTTAGGTGGAGTAGAATTTCTAACAGAAATACATACATGCTCCCAAAAGACATCTACAAGAATGTTCATGGCAACATTCTTAATAATTAAAAAAACTAGAAACTACTCAAAATCAACAAGAGAGTAAATAAATGGTATTATACTCACACAGTGAAATACTATACAGTAATGAAAATGAACAAACTACACATGAGTACAATAACACGAATGGATCTCATAAACATAATATTGAGTAAAAGAAGCCAAACATGAAAGAATAAACTCTGTTGATTCCCTTTATCTAGAATTCAAAAAGAAGCGAAACTCATCCACATTGTTAGCATTCAGGACAGTAGTAATCTTTTTTTTTTTTTTTTTTTTTTTTTGAGACACGGTCTTGCTCTGTCTCCCAGGCTGGAGTGCAGTGATGCGATTCCAATTCACTGCAGCCTCAACCTCCCTGGCTCAGGCGATCCTTCCATCTCAGCCTTCTGAGTAGCTGGGACTAGGCGCATGCCACCAAATCTGGCTAATTTTCTTTTTACTTTATTTATTTTTGTAGAGAAGAGGTCTCACTATGTTGCCCAGGCTGGTCTCGAACTCCTAGGCTCAAGCAATCCTCCCAGCTCAGCCTCCCAAGTGCTGGGATTACAGGTGTAAGCCACTGTGCCAGGCAGGATAGTGGTAATCTTTAAGAAGGAGGAAGAAATAGTGACTGGGAGGAAATACTAGATATTGGATGCTTGTAGTGGTCCATTTCTTGACCTAGGTGGTAGTGATATCACCTAGATTTTGAGCACTTGTATGTGAATTATGCTTGAATTAAAAAGTTTCCACAACAGCTTCTGAAGCCTAGTCTACCTCTTGAGAGTTAACTGTGGAGCCCAGAGCTGAAGGCTCTGAGTAGTGGGTTAGGATGGGAAATTGATATCTTTCATTATGAAATGAGACTGGTACTGAGAGTAGCTTCTATTGGTCTTTAGGCTTCACACTATTTGCCCCAGCGCTAGGGGCTATCCAGCTGTCATGCAAGCCCACGTCAGGAAGCAGGAGAGAGTCGTAGATCTTGTATGTAACAGAGCATGGTCTGTGTGTAGTGCTCATTCACAGTGCAAGAAGATGAAGGGCAGGGAGTGAAGGAGTGTGCTCCTTCTTTACCAGTTATTGAAGTAGCTCCTGGAGCCATTAAACATTACTCCCTTATCTAATACACACTGTATCTTGAAGCAAGTTGGGAAAAACTGATATTCAGGTGGAGATAGAGGGTCCTAATCATGGAACTGCCTTTTCAGTCTTCATGAGTGACTATGTCTGTAGCTTGGTCTTTTCATCAGTTTGTGGTATTAGAAAAATTCAGGTCACAACTTCCTAGAGCACCAAAGCCCTAGGCTTTCCAAATGCTTCTAAGGTATCATTGGTTAAGTATGGAAAGTTAATTTGGCATTCAGTAAAGTAGTTGAAGGTTATGATTTATGTGACCATAAACTAGATTTCCTCTCCCTCCTCTCAGCACTGGTTCTTATCAAGATAAGGGATAAGAAGTTCTGGAAATGGATAGTGGTGGTAGTTGCACAACATTGGGAATGTACTAAATGCCACTGGTTTGTACACATAAAAAAGGATAGCATGAATCCCAGCACTTCGGGAGGCCAAGGTGGGCGGAGCACCTAAGGTCGGGAGTCCGAGACCAGCCTGACCAACATGGAGAAACCCCATCTCTACCAAAAATACAAAAATAGCCGGGTTTGGTGGCGCATGTCTGTAATCCCGGCTACTCGGAAGGCTGAGGCAGGAGAATTGCCTGAACCCGGGAGGCGGAGGTTGTGGTGAGCCGAGATCGCACCACTGCACTCCAGCCTAGGCATAAAGAGCGAAACTCTGTCTCAAAAAATAAATAAAAAATAGAATAAATAAATAAGGATACCATGGGCCGGGTGCAGTGGCTCATGCCTGTAATCCCAGCACTTTAGGAGGCCGAGGCATGTGGATCATCTGAGGTTGGGAGTTCAAGACCAGCCTGACCAACATGGAGAAACGTCTCTGCTGAAAATACAAAATTAACCAGGCATGGTGGCACATGCCTGTAATCCCAGCTACTCAGGAGGCTGAGGCAGGAGAATTGCTTGAACCCTGGAGGCAGAGATTGTGGTGAGCCGAGATCGCGCCATTGCACTCCAGCCTGGGCAACAGAGTGAAATTCTGTCTCAAAAAAAGGATAACATGGTAAATTTTATGTTAGGTATATTTTACCAAAATTTAAAAATCACCAGCCGGGCGTGGTGGCTCATGCCTGTAATCCCAGCACTTTGGGAGGCTGGGGCGGGCTGATCACGAGGTCAGGAGATCGAGACCATCCTGGTCAACACGGTGAAACCCTGTCTCTACTAAAAATAAAAAAAAATAGCCGGGCGTGGTGGCAGGTGCCTGTAGTCCCAGCTGTTCGGGAGGCTGAGGCAGGAGAATGGTGAACCCGGGAGGTGGAGCTTGCAGTGAGCCGAGATCACGCCAATGCACTCCAGCCTGGGTGACAGAGCAAGACTGCATCTAAAAAAATATATATATATCACCAAAAAAAAGATAGGCTTAGTAGTTAGGAGGTTATAAATACAAAATCTGTTTAGTGTAATATTTCTAAGTAAACTAAAAAGGGAAATGACTCTGAAACCTGCCTATCTTCTTGCATTTATTAATCTGTATGTATTCTTAAATGTTATTTTCCCAGCATCATATCCTGTAACTTTATAAGCTAGTATTTTGAAGTAAGTATCAACATGTAGTGTTATTAACTATTTAAACTCATTTGACATTTGAACATATTGTTCTCATGCCAAAAATAATTTGGTTTTGGTTTTTAGCCTTTCACCATCTCAGGCAGTCTAATATTGGCATGCTCTATTCTCTGATGTCATCTCAGTGATCTGTGAATTGTTGACAGTTTGACTTGTCATTCTCATGAGGTTGACATTAATCCGGTAATCTTACAATCTTTATTTCAAGTTGTGGAAAAGTAATGTATCAGGCAAGTTCAACAGAGGCCTTTTAAAGAATTCTACATAATATTTTTATTTTCTAAACTTATTCAGCAGAAGTCTGCAATATCAGTGAAAGGGGCTTTTTCCAAAAAAGACTACAGATCAGTGGATGAGTTAGCTATTTTCACCATCTAGGGATTTTCTTCTCAATCCCTGAAGAATTCAGGAGTTGAAACTAAGTTCCATATTTGAAATATGTTGACCAGGCACAATGGCTCATGCCCATAATCCCAGCACTTTGGGAGGCTGAGGAAGGAGGATCGCTTGAGCCCAAAAATTTGAGACCAGCCTGGACAACGAAGTGAGACCCTGTCTCTACAAAAATAAAAATTAAATTAAAAAAGAAAAGAAATATATCTTACCCTTCAACTAATATGTTTCTGAATCTTAGAAAATTACTATGATATTAATATTCAATTTCTTATATTCTCTCTCTCCCTCTTCTCTCATTTCTTTCCCCATCTCTTCCCCTCTGCTCCTTCCCCCAATCATTCTCTTCTCCCTTCTATGTCTCTGAAGCTATCCTGGCCTTTTAGTTGTACCTCAAGCTGTACAGGACAGTAGTTTACCGAGAGTAGCTCGCTGCTATCGACACAATCGCCTGCCTGTTGTATGTTGGAAGAACTCAAGAAGTGGTACTCTGCTCCTCCGATCTGGAGGATTCCATGGGAAGGGAGTCGTTGGTCTTTTCAAATCTCAAAACTCCCCTCAGGCCGGTAAGCATCTCTCTATAACACAATTACCACCCGTTCACATAAGGGTATTACTAAAAATAAAGGAAGTAAAATCTGGGAATGGAAACTTTTCATCAAGTCTTGTCTCACACACGAACTTTTCCATTTTGCTACATACAACATGTACAGCTTAAACAAGAACTATACTTGGTAGTGTGAGGCTCCACATTGAATTTGACATCTTAATATGTCTGGTCTGTACTTGGATTTTAATAGAAATTAATATAATAAAGTCTTTGGTCCTAGGCAATTTTCATTCCAGCAAACCAGAGTATCCACAGATGGAAACTAGGTTATACCAATCTTTTTTCTTCTGGGAAGCATCCAAATACATTTAACAGCTTCAGAGGCAAGACGAGATTCTGTGCCATATGATATGAGATATCCATCCTCATTCTTACAAGTCATACGCACAAACTGATGACTGCAAATGCTGCTTCAGGGGCTTTCAAGCAAAGAGGTTTTTAGGAAGCTAGCGAAATAATACGTACAGCTGCCCCATATTCTGAGGCTGTTTGTGAGTACCATGTCTGAGGTCTTGAAGTCAGGAGCTGTGTTTTGCTGACGTTTCTCATAGCTTCTGCCTCATGATAGATACTCAAAAAAAAAAAAAAAAATGAAACAGTGGGCCACTAAGATATCAGATCCAATTTAGGGATGGCTGCGTTCTTCCACCTTTGGAAATGAAGTAAACTCAGAATCTGATTCATCAGGTACAACCATGTGCTTTTTGAAAGTCAGCCAATGTTTTGATCATTAGGTTGACTGAGGGCAGCCTTCCACCTGCCTTGGAGTCTCACTATTGGTGTAATGGAAGGCAATTGACTTTTTACTGTTTCTCCTGTGAAACACTGTGTGCTCCCAAGCCACCTGGTGGATATATTAGAACATAAGAAGGGGCCAGGTGCAATGGCTCATGCCTGTAGTCCCAGCTACTTGGAAGGCCAAGATGGGAGGATTGCTTGCGCCCAGGAGTTCAAGACCAGCCTGGGCAACATGGCAAAACCCCATATCTACAAAAAAATACAAAAATTAGCCGGGCATGGTGGCATGCACCTGAGTCCCAGCTATTCCAGAGGCTGAGGTGGGAGAATTGTTTGAGCCCATGAGATAAAGGCTATAGTGAGGCACAGTTGCGCCACTGCACTCTAGCCTGAAAGAATGAGACCCTGTCTCAAAAAAATTAAATAAAATAATAATAAAATAGAACACAAGTGTATATAAGTTATGTAAAATGAGCAAATGATGTTAGGAGCACCGATAAGTGTATCGCTAAGCTTTTATTTGGAAAACAATTGAAACTTATTCCACTGGTTGCTGATTTTTTTTAATTTGATTTAAATTTACTGTATTTCATATTCAACTCACACCTTTACTCACAACTAATATCTTTTTTTGTTTGTTTTTTGTTTTTTTGTTTGTTTTGTTTTTGTTTTGAGATGGAGTCTCACTCTGTCGCCCAAGCTGGAGTGCAATGGCACGATCTTGGCTCACTGCAACCTCCGCCTCCCAGGTTAAAGCGATTCTCCCACCTCAGCCTCCCAAGTAGCTGGGATTACAGGCGCCCACCACTACGCCTGGCTAATTTTTGTATTTTTAGTAGAGACGGGGTTTCACCATGTTTGTCAGGCTGGTCTCGAACTCCTGACCTCAGGTGATCTGCCCGCCTTAGCCTCCCAAAGTGATGGGATTACAGATGTGAGCCACCGCGCCCTGCCGACAACTAATATCTTTGAAATTGCAATGCATCTTACAGTTGATGTGATCAGAAAGAATAGTGTCATAGTTTAAATGGCAGTGTTTTTTATTGATAAGCAGTGTTTATTCTTAGACAATAAACTAACAGTGCATCTTAGAATTGATGACATATTAAAGTTGATAAAATACGATAATGCTAATTATTTATTTTCTATTCAGATTGTAAGAAAATTTATGAAATATCGATTGTCCTTGTAGTGAGTCCATCCCCTATTCCTCTTTTAAAATGTCTGGGCCGATTTCAGTGATTCTGTTTTGCTTCACCCAAACCAGGCTCATATGCCCATCAACCCAGAATTGCTCTCACAATTGTGTATACTTTTTGCTCCTCATTTAGACGGACCAGGGATTGGCAGTAGTTGCTCCTGTCTTCTCCCCATGTTCTTCCACTCTTCCCTGTACAAATCCTTATAGGCTCATGTCCCCTGGTGGGACTGTGTGGCAAATTATTGAAATAAAATTACTGATATTGGAAAGTTCTTAACTCTACCCATTCTGGGATGTCAAAGGAACCCACTCCTAAACAATAACCTGGTAAGGATGGTTGGAGGATATCATCAAGGAGTTGTTGTTTGTAAATCTTCATTTTAAGTTGCTTGGATAATGAGAAACTATGCCCTGTGCTTTCAAGCCCAATCTATGCTTGGAAGGATAGCCCTGTGCTGGTTTTCCAGACCTGGGCTCTTTCTGAAAAGATAATGAGTCAATCAAGAAGTAGGTATGGTAAAACCAGCATTACAATGGAGGATTAGCCATTTAATATACTGGCAATCTAAGTGGGGCTGGTTTCTATATTTGGGTGTGGTAACTTGTAGACTATATAGAGAAAAATAAGCATAGATAGATAGAGAGATAACTTGTTTTGTTAATACAGAGACAGTTTATTTTATTCAATATATTTTCCTTTTATAGCTCCTACCTCCTCTTTAGAATCTTCCAGTAGCATAGAACAAGAGAAATACTTGCAAGCCTTACTGAATGCTGTTTCTGTCCATCAGAAACTCAGAGGCAACAGCACTCTTACTGTCAGACCAGCCTTTGCTCTATCTCCAGGTAAGACTTGATAATCCTTTTCTTCTTGACAGCTTCTAATGAAAGGTCAATTCTGTTCCCAGGGTTATTTGTACTGTTATTTGTTATTTGTACTGTTCCTTCACCAAGACTTCTTAAAAGTTTTACCCGGAAGGATTATAAGTTTAACTCCTTTTACTTAAAAATCTACTACTATTAATCTCTAGTAAATAGTAACGAACTTTAGAGATTCAGTTTTTTCTTTCTTTTTTTTTTTTTTTAGAGATGGGGTCTCACTATGTTGCCCAGTCTGGCCTCTAACTCCTGGGCTCAAGCAGTCTTCCCGCCTCAACCTCCCAAAGTACTGGGATTACAGGTGTGAGCCACCACACCCAGCTCAGTTTTTCCCTTTTCAAAAGAGTAATTGGAGAGGAAGTGAGGAATATAAATAAAGTCACCCTTTATTCCCATATTTATCTTTCATAGACTTTAAAATATTATTATGACATGGACTATGTAAGTGGAACATGTTTATTAAATGTGTATTTATTTAAATCATCATTTATAAGTTTGAAATTCCCAAAATATCTGCAACCTTTATGATTTTCAGTACAGTTTGTTTTCACTGGATTTGGATGAAGCCATTAAGACTTGTACTAATATTCTGTTTCAGTTATCATGTGATGGAACCCCAAAGGGTTCATGTAGAGGTAACCCTAATGTGTTAGACACAGGAGCATGTGACTTGAGAAGTTGGTCTCTTTGGCTTAATCAGCTATTTGAATTAGCTCAACATAAGCAGAAAGTGGCTTTTCTTGTAAAGTAACACCATGCATGCCTTGCTCCATTTATCATTAAATTCTGTGATTGCACTTGCCAAACCTAACTCTCTATAATCTTGCATATGTGTGTTATCTCTGATTAATAATAACATTGCCTTGTTATCTCTAATAAAGCTTTGGGTACTTAAAAGTACAATGTTT
Source organism: Theropithecus gelada (assembly GCF_003255815.1). Classification (NCBI taxonomy): domain Eukaryota; kingdom Metazoa; phylum Chordata; class Mammalia; order Primates; family Cercopithecidae; genus Theropithecus; species Theropithecus gelada. The sequence goes on from NC_037682.1 coordinate 55,724,026, forward strand.
GGCAGCAGTTAAACATGCTACACATGAAGATAACTTTTTGTCATTTGAGTAATGTTAACCCAAACAACATGGTTTTTGTTCTTCTTTTTGGCTGACTTTAGGGACTGAAAGGAGGACTTCAAGAATGTCCACTGTGCTTAAGCAGGTAGTGCCAGGACATTTGGATGTAAACCCATCCAATAGCTTTGCTCGAGGAGGTTAGTAAGATTGATTTTATAACTGAGCACTGATGCAAGCTTAAAAGCAGAAAGCATTTTTCTAGATAGTTGATATTTTCAATCAACTAATTATGGTTCAAATTGTTCTTAATTACCCTCTTCTGAATGAATGGTCAAATTTATTACTAGCATGATGACAGATGAACTTAGCCTCGTGGGACAAGAAGTATAATAATTGCTGATGTCATATATATTGATAAGTTTGGGAGCATTAGGAGGTAAGGGGAGCATGTCTAAATGACGAGTCAGCCCTGGGAGTACTCCATGATACTCCAGATTTGCAGGGCAGAAAGACCAATCAATCACAGAAGTATAGATAGTTAAGGAGAAGTGATTCCAGATCCAAGGAACTCCAAGTCCTGTTATTTTTGCTCTTGTCCTCTGAAATACTGCTTTGGAGAATAAGACGTCGTGATATCCAGGTAGCTGCTGGCATGAGGAAATAGAGAAAGGCTAAGTATTCATTCTTTTAAGCTCCATAAGGTCATCCACTTTGTTCTCTGGAAGTTTATGTGAGATTCTTTCACTTTGCAGAGGAAATTCCAGACCAGATTTTTTTTTTTTTTTTTTTTTTTTTTTTTAAAGACAGGGTCTCACTTTGTTGCCCAGGCTGGAGTGCAGTGGAACTATCATAGCTAACTAACTGCAGCCTCCAACTCCTGGGCTTGAGCAATCCTCCTGCCTCAAGCTCCCAAGGAGCTAAGACTACAGGTGTGTGCCACCACTCCCAGCTCAATTTTTAAAATATTTTTTGGGACAGAGTCTTACTATGTTGCCCAGGCTGGCCTTGAACTCCTGGCCTGAAGCAGTCCTCCCACCTGGGCTTCCCAAAGTGCTGGGATTACAGGCATGGGAAAGCACCTGGCCCCAGATATCTCAACTGTGAAGTCTCACTGTCTCACAATAGAGTCACAGAATCTTAGACTTTTCCTCTCATCCCCATATAATGATGAATAGTCTTAAAAAGATACTAAGTAGGCCGGGCGCGGTGGCTCATGCCTATTATCCCAGCACTTTGGGAGGCTGAGGCAAGCAGATCACCTGAGGTCAGGAATTCCAGACCAGCTTGGCCAACATGGTGAAACCCTGTCTCTACTAAAAATACTAAAATTAGCCAGGCGTGGTGGTGCACGCCTGCAGTCCCAGCTACTGAGGAGGCTGAGGCAGGAGAATCACTTGAACCCGGGAGGCAGAGGTTGCAGTGAGCCGTGATCGCAACATTGCTGGGCAACAAGAGCAAAACAAGAGCCGAGATCACTCCAGCCTGGGCAACAAGAGCAAAATTCCATCTCAAAAATATTACACACACACATATGTACACACTAAGCAAGTAATCTTGTTTCTGCTTGAATATCATCAGTAATGGGAAACTCATTTCTTCCCCCAAAATAATCCCTTACATTTGGGAGCAACTCTATGTGTTGCTTTCTCATATTGACCAGCACTTTGACTTATTGGCCCTAGCTCTATCCTCTGAGGTTAGAACGTAAGTGTAATCTCCCACACCTAAAACCCTTCAGGAAAAACTCTTGTCAGGCTTGCTTTCTACAAAATTCACTCTTTAAAAAATTCACTTTTTTCCCTTTTGAAAACCATACACATCCCCAATATTGGCCCTTTGGATACTTTCTTTTCCTACCTTTAGTTAACTCTGAATATCCCCAGTTCAAATGGTTGTAGTCCGCTCACCATCCTTATCACTGTGAACACTCCACAGAGTTGAACCCAGCACTCTAGGTGTTCTCACAGCCTAAAACTGCATTCGGCTCCATCACTAGGTTAACCCATGTGGAGATTAATATCATTTGAAGTCCCTGTCTGCTTCATATGTGCTATTGTTCTTAAAAACATACTGGCCTTGATGGTTGCTTTTTGGACCCACTAGCAGTGTTATAACTAGGAAATTTCATGTTTTGGGATGTGGACTGGTATTTTAGACCTTTGGACCCTGATTCTGTCTAGCAGTGCATTTGCTGTTTTGCAAGCCTTTTGTCATCCATACATTTGATGATTGTTCTCATGTGATTCTTTGTTTAAAAAAATGTTGAACAAGCCAGAGCTAAAGACAAAGACCTACAGCAAAATAACATAAACCTCTCTGAAGAAAAAGATCAATCTGTTCATCTATACTGGTTATGAGTCTTCCCACTAAAACTCACCAGGCCCATATTTCTAAATCTCTGTCAGTCATTTTAATCCACTATTTGCCAGTCTTTCAAATAATTAACTGCATCACCAAGGGTTTTATAGTTACTTTGCTGTGACTTATTATAGGAATCAGTGCTTTTTTTTAAAAGTAATTATAAATAGTTCATTGATAATCCATTCCTAGAATTTGGTTCAGAATCAACATAAAGATTCTACTTTACAAAATTCACTTTTTTCCCTTTTGAAAACCATACACATCTCCTAGTGGTCATGCTGGTTTTTTGGATACTTTCTTTTCCTGCCTCGTCAGAACTTTCTGTAATTGCAAGATTTCCTAAGAGCTTTCAACCTTCTTGAGTCATCTTTCCAATTACTGTGTCAGGCCTTGAAGTCATTGTATTAGTTTCCTAGGGCTGCCATAACAAAGTGCTACAAATTGGGTGGCTTAAACAACTATTGTCTCACAGTTCTGGAAGCTGGAAGTCCAAGATCAGGGTGTCAAGGGGGTTGGTTCCTTCTGAGGGCTGTGAGGAGGAATCTGTTCCATGCCTTTCTCCTAGCTTCTGGAGGTTTGCTGGCCATCTTTGGCATTGCTTGGCTTCTGGAAGCATTACCTAAATCTCTGCCCTCCTCTTCACATGGCATTCGCCCTCTGTGTCTAGCTCCAAATTTCTCCTTTTATAAGTACACCAGTCATATTGAATTAGGGGCCCATTCTACTCCACTATGACCTCATCTTAACTAATTATATATATTCTGAGGCACTGGGTGTTAGGACTTAATATAAATTTTGGGAGGGGGACACATTTCAACCCATTACAGCCATATATTTCATTTTTCTGGATTTTTAGAGTACTACTATTTTAAAGTTTAAGATACAAACTTTGTTCTTCTCATCATTTCTTTCTCAGTGAATTTGAACTAAAAGATGGTACAGTGATTTTTCTCCTTAGGGTCCTGGTATTTCAGTTGCTAAGCACTCTTGTCAGAATTCGATTTGAGATTGCATTTCCCCTTACTGCTTTATTTACCATATGAAAGTTTATATTGTCAGCAAGGCAAGTCAGTAATTTTTCCACTCAACTTTTAGAGAATGCAGCTTTCAGCAGATGTCTAGTTAATTGAAGCCCTCGCACCCACAACCTGATCTTGTATTTTGCCATCGTACACATCACCATGTTATCGATTCCAACATTTGGCCAGGTGGCCTATAATATAAATTGTGCTACACAATTGTCTCTACTTTTATGTTGGTACCAAAGGTTCACGGATTTTCAACAATCTTTTTATTTTTATTTTTTTTTGAGATGGAGTCGCGCTCTGTCACCAGGCTACAGTGCAGTGGTGCGATCTTGATCTTGGCTCACTGCGACCTCGGACACCCTGGTTCAAGCAATTCTCCTGTCTCAGCCTCCGAGTAGTTGGGATTACAGTCATGTGCCACCATGCCCAACTAATTCTTGTATTTTTAGTAGAGATGGGGTTTCACCATGTTGGCCAGGATGATCTCGATCTCCTGACATCGTGATTCGCCCACCTCGGCCTCCCAAAGTGCTGGGATTACAGGCGTGAGCCACTCCGCCCGGCCTTAACAATCTTTTTCAACTACATTATATTCTTTTTTAACCCTGGCCTCCAGCTCTTGGCTTCTTTTATACAAGGGAATTCCCAGTAGTGGTTATATTCTTATGACTCCATTCTTTGCTAATCCTAAAGGCACCCAAAAGGCTGTATTTACCTTTTCAGATTAAAATCCCCTATTTAATTTATGACCTCTATGTGCATATCTGAGGCTGTAATTATTATTTCTGACACCTTTCTCAAATACTTTCTGCTGAAAATTACTGTGAATTTGGCTTGTTTCCTTATGACAGTTTTGTACTCCTAACCAGGTACTTGTCATTCTGGTATCTTAAGCTAAAATCCAGAAACGCAAATCTCATTCTTTTACTCCATCTCTTAACTCTTCACTCCCAAAGCCTCCAAAACCTTCTAAAGCCCCAGTGATAAACTGGACAAAGAGATACTGCTGTTTCCTGACACCTTGAACATTCTCTGTGATCTCTAGAACTGTTTCTGTGTTTCTTCTGATAGTGTCATTCCTTCTCAAAGTAGGAGGAATGAACTGGGGCAGGCAAGTTAAGGATCTCAGAAGATTCTCTATTATGTGAACATGCCAGGCAGACACATATTTAGACTGGCAAGGCAAGACTAGGTTAGACATGCCCATGCCCTGCAAGGAATTCATTTCCTTGTATCAACTCACAGTACAGAGTCTCTTCATTCTTCCAGAGTTAGGTACCACTGTGGGAGGAGCCTCCTATCATCTAATTCTTCTTCTATTATTTTTTTTTTACCCTAACCCCTAGTTCTTCCTAGCCTTTTTCTTTTTGCTCCCCTATTTTCACAATTTTTTTCATTGCTTTCATTTTCATACAGTCCTAGTTCCTACTTTTCTTTTCTTTTTTTTTTTTTTTTTTTGAGACAGAGTCTCGCTCTGTTGCCCAGGCTGGAGAGCAGTGGCGCGATCTCCCTCACTGCAAGCTCCACCTCCCGGGTTCCCGCCATTCTCCTGTCTCAGCCTCCTGAGTAGCTGGGACTACAGGCGCCCGCCACCACGCCCAGTTAATTTTTTGTATTTTTAGTAGAGTCGGGGTTTCACCGTGTTAGCCAGGATGGTCTCGATCTCCTGACCTCGTGATCCACCCACCTTGGCCTCCCAAAGTGCTGGGATTACAGGCGTGAGCCACCGCGCCTGGCCTACTTTTCTTATGTTATTTCCACTGTGTGTCTCTCCTGGTCTGATGAGCCAGGGTTAAAATTGACCTTCACCTCTTTTTCAGTCAGGATGATCACTTTGCATTCAGCATGCATGTTGGTGAGTTCCTAATACAAGGGATGCATCCTTTTTTACACAAGAATCACTTTAAAAGTAAGAAGTGAATAGATCACATTGTTTTTCATTTAAAATTAAAATAACATTTAAGCCCAATGGGGGAAGCACCTATATTTACAACTTGGATAAATTTCTTTGTTGAGTAGAAAAATGCCATGAGAAAATCAGTACTGCCTCTCAAATACCAAAATATAATAGCTGGGTATATTTGAGAAGTAGCCACTTGGAGGCAGCTTTTTAATTCTTCATCTTTTACATTTTAAGTTTTTCTCCATGTATTATTTTATCCTTGAAATAACCTCCAGGATAGGTATTTAAAGAGGCCCAGGGAGATTAAGTGACTTGGTCAAGGCCACACAGCAAGTATCAGTACAACTGGGACTAGAATTAGTTCAGTGTTGCATCGTATCAGTGCAGATATATTTACTGAATATATCTTGTGTCTCATGCACTGGGCCAGTTATAAGATCAAAATGATAAATAAGGCACCACATGTGACCTAAGCATCTCTTTTCCTTTTCCCCTTTCGTCAGAACAGAGTAGAGGAAATAACACCAGTGCTTAGGAAACACTGGTTCTCTGAACAGTAATGCATTCCTATGGGGAAAATGAACTGTGTCTTATCTTCCCTGAAGCAGTCCCCTTAGCCAGTCCTACTGATTGGTTCCAAGGTCACATGGTTCCTCAGGAAACAGTATATTAAGAGTTTAGTTACATTCTAATTCAAACCATAGTCCCACTACTTACTGTATGATTAAACAATTTAGGAAACCTCTTAATTCTCAGTGTCTTCATCTTTAAAATTAAGATAATAAATAATACAGATTTTTAAGGTAGTTATGAGGAATAAATGAAATAATATATGTAAAACATTTAACTTAGTAACTAGCCCATAGTAGTATTTTAATAAATGTTAGTTGTCATTATTATTATTATAGTTACTGTTATCATTGCCATTGCCTAATACTCTGCTGAAATGGGAAGAAAGTTGACATTTGCATTTAAATTGCTTTGAGCCTTACTGATCTAAGGCAAGAGATAGAAGGCATATGCCCTAGGTCTAGCCAGTGACTTTCAAACTTGTTTGATCATGACTCACAGTAAGAAATGTATTTTATATTTATATGTATACATACCCATTCATTTTATATCACAATTCAGGTAGTACTAAGGCACATGCAAAATGTATAATATATACACTAAAACAAAAGTTTTGTGAAACAATATTCATCTGTACCACATGCAGTGCTCATTAGTATTTTCAACTGTAATGTTTAATTTTGAAAAAAATACTGATTTGACCTATTAGAGTGACTTCCCAAGCCACTAAGGATGATCCTGCAGTTTGGAAAAACACTGCCTGAGACCCTTTGCTGGTGTTAAGTGCCCAGGACATCTAGAAATCATTCAGGAAATCTAAGTAGACCTCACCACCAACAACCAATGCGCTAGTCTAATTCCTTTGGTTAAAATGACTTCCAGATGGAATTAGAATTCTCAAAGCCCCCTGCTGGCCCCATATCAGTACTGGCCATTTTATCATTGCTGATTTTCTACTAATTGGCCAAAACTTGGCAGTTTTTCATTGATGAGCCCTTCTTTGGGGGAGTCCTTACTATTTTTTGTTTAATACCCCTCTTTTCACTCTTTCAGTGCAAATAATTGGGTTGAAGGTATAATAATGAGTCACAACAGCTCACAATGTATTGGTTTGCAAAAAGTAAATAATCAACAAATTCTTTGAGTGCCTGTATTTCAGGCTGTCAGCATGGATACAAGAATAAACATGATTGGGTGCTTGCCCTCACTAGCACATGTAAACCAAAAAGTACCTGAAACAGGTCTCAATAAATTCAGAAGTTTATTTTGCCAAGGTTAAGGACTCACCCTGGAGACAGGTCTGTGCCTTTCTCCAACAATGATTTTGAGGGCTTTAATATTTAAATGAGAAAGAGGGAGGGTATAGTAATCCACATGTTGCAAGAAAAAAGGAGCAGGTAGGAGAATGGTCAATTATGTATTTGTCTATAAGATAAAGTGAACATACCAGTAGCTATCTGTGGATAAATTTAACCTTTTAACTGTAGCTGTTTGTTTAGGAACAAAAGGAAAAGCAGCTTCTTGTATGTCTCAGCTTTCAGCCTAATTTTTTCCTTTTGGCATAGTGAACTGGAGTCCTGAGTTTTTATGTTTCCTTTCACACACACAATCTTGTAGAGTGAAAGAATATGCAGATAATCATGATGCAATGTGATCAAAGTTCAAATAGAGCTCCCCAGTTTGGGAGCAGTCAGGAATGCCTTGAAGAGGTACTAACATTGTACCTGGATCTTAAGGGTTACGTAGGAATGTGTCAGGTAAGGAAATGGGAGAAATCATTCCAGGCAATAAGACTAGCGTAAGAAAGTGTGATGTGTTAAGGAAGCTGTATCTCAGAATCAGGAACTACTCAAGTATCACTATCGTCATCTTAGTGTCCCATTTTCAATAGGAAAGTTCAAAATTTTGGCAGAAAGGAGAGCAGTCAGCCAACACAGAGGAGGCCACACAGTGTGCCTTGGCCATGTCGTCCCAAGCCTTTGTTCTGTCTTGCAGTCACATTCTCTGTCTGTCATCAGCCAGCACCTCTGCAGCCCTTACTTTCTGACTTCCTTTGGCCACCAGAGCCATCAGTGCCCTTCATTTTCTGCTTCTAAAGAAGTGAAGTGGGAATGAAAACTCACTTCGAATGATTTTTGTTATGTCATATGTTACACAATTTTGCATTGTATAACTTAATACTACTGTTAAAGATTGCAGTCCTGACTGAATAAATATAAAATCATTTCCTCTAATTGACTTGAGCAATTTGTTTGCTTGGAAAGTGCTAAAACTGCTCACAATTTTTGGTGTGCCATCATCATAAACTCCTTTCTTTCTGTCGGAAAAAATATATTACTCAAATTACAAAACTATTATCTCTAATACTGCCTATCATTTTGGTGCAAGTAGGGATTTTAAGAGACGTCATTACATCACTCATCACAAGCTGTATTATTAGTGGTATTGGGTATTGTCACAGGGTTATGAATTTTTGCTGCTCATAAGTATTTATGGAAAATAAATGTAATTTCCAAATGAAAAGAGAAGGAAGATAGCGTGGCAATGCTTAATGCTCTACTGCAAAAATATGCCCTTAGTTATTCCAAATGGTTGCTAGAGCTTCATTGTTTCCTGGTGTGATGACCTTGCTCAAAGAACAAATGTGTTGTACAACACACAGCATTCGCCAGTCTCCTTCGATATGAGGACCAGTGTATTCCTAACATTTACACATACACACCCCAAATTCCTTAATTTTATTATATAAATTTGTTTCTGACTGAATGATAATCTTTAAAAGCTTATTCCATTTGGTATAATTTTTTAGTGGCACCTTCTGCTGTGTGCTGTCCATTTCATTGTGCTTATAGTATTTATAAACAGGTGCTGAAATTTCATTTAACAGGTACTCAATGCATCTTTTTTTTGTGACTGCAGCTTTTTGTTTGTTAATTAAATCTTCTACTTTTATTATATTTACATTTTTCCCCTGTTAATTTTAAAAATTAAGTAGCCTATTCTTCTCTTACTCAATCTGCTCTGACATTTGCTACTATATACATTTTATTTCTCTTTCTGTCTTTAATCTTACCTACCAGTGCATGGGTACAGAGATAAATGTTTTACTCAGTCAAATCCCAAATCTTCAGCTAAGGGAAGAGTCCATAATCAAGGTACTGTATTATGTGTCCTGATATGTCACTCTTTTAAACCATCTTCATGTGAAACTACATATGTTACAAGTAATTTTTTTGCATTTGTAAAATTATATCCTTTATTCTCATCTACATTCTGAATTTCCTCCAATTCCATTTACAAAAAAATTAATAATTGCCATAATGTCTAAGAAAAACTCATAAACTACATAGAAAGATTCATGCAGCCGGGCGCCGTGGCTCACGCCTGTAATCCCAGCACTTTGGGAGGCTGAGGCAGGCAATCACCTGAGGTCAGGAATTTGAGACCAGCCTGAAACCGAGATGGTGAAACCCCATCTCTACTAAAAATACAAAAATTAGCCGGGCGTGGTGGGGCACGCTTGTGATCCCAGCTACTCGGGAGGCTGAGGCAGGAGAATCACCTGAACCCGGGAGGCGGAGGCTGTGGTGAGCCAAGATCGTGCCATTGCACTGCAGCCTGGGCAACAAGAGTGAAACTCTGTCTCAAAGATTCATGCATGTGAAGCTGAAATGAGCCATAAAAACTTTTCTTGGAAACTGGTCTCTTAACCCCATAAATGCTTATAAAGAGAAAGAGAAGCAGAGTTGACATTATCATGGTGACTTCTGGTCACCTAGAAACATGACTTCAATTTAATACTGGGAAAAGACTAAAGCTTCTCAAACAGGCTTTCTAGATCTAAAGAGGAAAACCCACTTTAGGGAGGCAGTAAGAAAGTCCTATATCCCTGTGACCCCATCACTGAGATAAACACCACAGTTCTACAGGCATTTATGAGGGCCTCTTGATTTGAAGGTGATACAGTGCTAGTCAAATTTGAGAATTAGTGTATGCCTTTGTGTCTGGATATTTGATATTTAATAGTCTCACTTGCATATAGAAATCCTTGATTTTTCTAATTAATATAACTAAGGTCAACTTATCTCACTGAGACTCTTCTAGCATTTTAGCTTGCCCTTTCTCTTAGAAGATATCTGCTTCTGGCTGGGTGTGGTGGCTCACGCCTGTAATCCCAGCACTTTGGGAGGCATGAGGCGGGCGGATCACCTGAGGTTGGGAGTTCGAGACCAGCCTGACCAACATAAAGAAACCCTGTCTCTACTAAAAATACGAAATTAGCCGGGCATGGTGGTGCATGCCTATAATCCCAGCTACTCAGGAGGCTGAGGCAGGAGAATCTCTTGAACCCAGGAGGTGGAGGTTGTGATGTGCTGAGATCATGCCATTGCACTCCAGCCTAAGCAACAAGAGCGAAACTCTGTCTCAAAAAGAATAAAATAAAATAAAGGTATCTGCTTCTGACTGTACATTTTATTCATTTATTTTATTTTATTTTATTTTATTTTAGAGACAGTGTCTCACTCTGTTGCCCAGTCTGTAGTGTAGTGGCGCTATCTTGACTCACTGTAACCTCCACCTCCGGGGCTCAAGCGATCCTCGCATCTCAGCCTCCCAAGTAACTGGGACTATAGGCGTTTGTTTTTTGTTTTGTTTTGTTTTGGTAGAGACGGGATTTCACCATGTTGCCCAGGCTGGTTTCAAACTCCTGGGCTCAAGCAATCTGCCCACCTTGGCCTTCCAAAGTGCTAGTATTACAGGCATGAGGCACTGTGCCCATTACTAAATTTATAATTTCTCATTCTTCACAGATACTGAAAAAAAAAACTATAATATAATCTTGTTTAGAATTACATCATTTTGGCATGATATACAAATATTAATTCCAAATCCAGCTTCAGATTTTAGTAGACTTAGAAGTTTCTATTTTATATCTTTAAATGTCATGTGAAATTGACCAAATAAGCAGAAGAATGTTCCTTACTTTTTTCATGAAGCCCTGAGAAATTGAGTAACTCAGCGTTTGCCTTGCTAGACTTTATTAGTCCCTCCTGCCAGCTTGTTTTGTTTTCAGTGTCAATGTACTGTTTCTACTTATGATCTTAGTATTTACTTTTAAATCCTGAATTTACATCAAAATATAAAATAAGATTGATTTGGGGGGTTTGGTAGGTCATTCTGAGGCTAAGATTCTGTGATTTTGAAATGCTATATTGGATAATGCTTATGTTACAGAAGTAGCAAATGACCATATGACTTATGATTTTTAGATTAATCAACTTGCTATGACCTCTAAAATTGTAGCTCCAGAGCATGCACCTTTTTCCTTAGTCAGTGGTATTCCCACATTAGATTATCTCACTCCATGACTTTGGCTTTCGTGAAGGTGTGTGGGCAAGTCTTCGCTCTAGCACTCGCTTGATCAGCTCTCCAACATCCTTCATTGATGTTGGCGCCCGGCTGGCAGGCAAGGACCATTCGGCCTCCTTCAGTAACAGCACCTACCTACAAAACCAGCTCTTGAAACGGCAAGCAGCCCTTTACATATTTGGTGAAAAGTCGCAACTAAGGGTAAGATTTCTTTTTTCTCACTTAGAAACTTTGTGGATGCACTAGGGCTGTTTATAAAACATGTATCACAAACCAGGTTTGCTAGAATTTTTTTTATAGCATGATTCTTAACCTGGAGTTAATAATCTCAAAAAATTTAGCTCTCCTTTTGAATTTATTTATATATATTAATTTTTATATAGATACATACACATATATACATATGCATATTTATTAGCCACGAAAATAAGTATTTATTCATGACAGTAAAAAATCAACATAAACATCAGGAATACTAGGAAGTGTACATACGAAAAAAGAAATAAGGCTTCATCAGGCTGTGTTTTCAACAGCCTTGATTCAGTTTCCACAGGAATCTGCCCATGGCAAAACAGATAGTTTTGTTGTTGTAAACCTACTGATAAAAAAGGCTACAGAAAGACAGAAGAATGGAGAGAGGAAGACTGTGGTGCCACGTATGGAGGCAAGGCAAGGCCAAGTCTAGATTTTCTGAGTAACGCTTGTTAAAACTTCTCAAGGCTATACAGAAAGAGACACATGTCCTAAGACATGTCAGAAAATTCAAAATACTAGATGCTAATCAACTGTATTCTTACTGTTAAGTTGTTGTGCTAAAGAGCTTCACCATGCTGAGGGCCCATAAATTGTAAAGATGGTCTTTTCCTCCAAAAGCAACAATAATTCCTTGAATTTAATGTTTTGCAAGTCACGCATTACAAAATAAATTTCATTACCACGAATAGGTGTATAGGACATGAAAGTTACCTGTTAACTCAGAAATCTCAACGTTTAGTCCAGTGCTCCAGTTGGCACTGGACAACCTAGACAGACCTCTGGCTGAACCATGGAGCAGAAACTGTGAGCAGGGTGCCATTAGCAAGATCCCACATGCTTGGCCCTTAAGACGCCAGTAACTGAGTCATCTCTTCTGGAGCAGGCTGGTGGCTTTGCTAGCTCTTCTCCCACTGCCTGGACTGCTGCAACCACTTAGTCATCAGCCTTTAGGGTAGAGGGCATAAAACTGCTGGGTAATGCTCAATTTTTAAATCTGCATATTTGTCTTCTGATACAGTAAATAATTTTATATCCAGAAAATAGAACACTTTTCTACAGCAATCCAGGGTTGCTGGTGCCAGTGTCTTTTCCAGAACACAGACTTTCCATGCTTCAGCACAACACTTACTCGTGATCCGAATCACTCTCCGAGGTTTAGCTCCTTAATACTCCCCTCTGCCATTCTCTTTGCACATGATTTCTCAGATTAGCTGTGTGATCATACGGATTTGAGTAAGAAAGAGTTGGGATGCTGCCTTTTTCCTTCCCTCTCTTTTTTCTTTCTGTCTGTCCTTCCTCAATAAAGTATCATTATTATATATTTTTTAATTTTTTGAGACGGAGTCTCACCCTGTCGCCAGGCTGGAATGCAGTAGCATGATCTCAGTTCACGGCAACCTCCGCCTCCCATGTTCAAGCGATTCTTCTGCCTCGGTCTCCCGAGTAGCTGGGACTACAGGCACGCACCACCACGCCCAGCTTTTTTTTTTTTTTTTTTTGTATTTTTAGTGGAGACGAGGTTTCACCGTGTTGGCCAGGATGGTCTCCATCTCTTGACCTCGTGATCCACTTGGCCTCCCAAAGTGCTGGGATTACAGGCGTGAGCCACTACACCTGGCCAAGTATTATTATTTTAAAAAATGTAATCCCACCATTCTGGCACAGTAGTTGTCAGCAATTTTATATATTCCATTCAGGTTTTATCTTTTATTCGATTTTGTGTGTAGAATACGGCTCTGTATCTGTCTGATATGTGCCACATTCTAGCTAGCACAATGCCATCCAGTTACAATTCCATACCTTTTTCTCCCAACAAAGAAGCATAAAGGAAAGTCAATAAATTACAGTGAGTTATTCTGAAAATAATCTTGAATTTGACCTTTACCTAGGTAAATTCACATACTTTAATACTTGATTATTGGGAACAGATTCCTTCCAAGCTAATGGAGTGTCTCACTACTGTGGTTAGTAACTCCTGGCTTCTAAGATAGGCATACCTAGCTTATGTATAGTTGGGAAATAGGAATCTACCTTTCCTGAAAAGTAAACTATGTTTTGTCTATTATAAGTTTTTAAAAATAATAGAAAGGAACTCATGTATATCACTAGGTTCTTTATCTGAAGCCTTCACATCATGTTTCCATGTCGTATAGTAGTCTCCATAACTATTTTAGTCACTATTCAACCCATATTGTTGGATGTTTAGGTTTCTTTATCTTCTGTATATAAAATTACAGTCACAATTCTAAGCAAATAGGTTATTTTGTTTTTTTTTTTATTGAGATACCATTCCCAGAGGTTTTTTTCCGATTAGATTATTTCCTCAGAGTAGCTTCCTTAAAATGGAATTATTAAGACAAAGGAAAAATTATAAAATACACATAACAAGATTTACCATCTTAACCATTTCTAAATATATGACTCAGTATTATTAAGTACATTCACGTTGTTGTGCAACCAATCTCCAGAAAGCAGTTTTACTCTTAGAAAAGCAGATGGTCCAGTAGAGTAATTTGGGCAAAATGAAAAGAAAGTGGAAACATTTTGAGAAAATTAATTCATTCTTTGGCATGAAAAGTTAGAGGACTTTTAAATCTTCACAGCTAGGTTATTAAAATGAAATATACCAGTAGGCCATCAGTATAGCATTCTTTAATTACAAATGCAACACTCATACCACACACAAATTCCATATGGATTAAAGATGTAAATGAGAAAGTACTCAAATAAATATAGGTTGATACATATATAATATTAAGTGAAAAAATGTTATCCCAAAGATAGAAATGAACAAAGCCTTTCATGGTTTTTTTATGTAAATTTTTTTTTTTTTTTTTTTTTTTAGGTGGAGTCTCACTCTACTGCCCAGGCTGGAGTGCAGTGGTGTCATCTCAGTTCACTGCCACCTCCATCTCCGGGGTTCAAGTGATTCTCCTGCCTCAGCCTCCTGAGTAGCTGGGATTACAGGTGCCCGTCACCACACCTGGCTACTTTTTGTATTTTTAGTAGAGATGGGGTTTCACCATGTTGGCCAGGCTGGTCTTGAACTCCGGACCTCAGGTAATCTGCCTGCCTTGGCCTCCCAAACTGCTGGGATTACAGGCATGAGCCACCACGCTCAGCCATGTAATTTTTTATTATTGACTTTTAAGAAGTAGGGCCAGGCACAGTAGCTCACACCTGTAATCTCAGCACTTTGGGAGGCCAAGGTGGGCGGATCACAAGGTCAAAAGATCAAGACCATCCTGGCCAACATGGTGAAAGCTCATCTCTACTAAAAATGCAAAAATTAGCTGGGCGTGGTAGTGTACGACTGTAGTCCCAGCTACTTGGGAGGCTGAGGCAGGAGAATCCCTTGAACCCAGGAAGCAGAGGTTGCAGTGAGTCGAGATTGTGCCACTGCACTCCAGCCTGGGTGACAGAGTGAGAGTCCATCTCAAACAAACAAAAAGTCACCACAATGTTGGTAGTCTTGGGGCAGCAAGAAAGTGATTTTTATTTCTTTTTCAATATTTATCTCTACCTTTTTTCATTTTTATTATGAATATGTTTTCCTTGCATAATAAGAAACAAATATGTGCATATCTACAAACTTTAATACATGTACAGTCTGGAACTCCAACAGTGTATTACCTATCCTTTCCCATATACATCTTGGGAAGACTTAGTTTACACTATTGGAGTAGTCATACTGTCCATGTATCGTTAGTTGCTCTTTAAAGTTCCGGGTTCATGGCCTTATAATTGACTTATATTTGGTATTATAAGCTCCATCAAGTTCCAGTCTCCCAGTAGTCTCTTCCAGTTCTCAGAATGAGAGCACTCTTAGGCTAAGTAATCTACCTCTAGTAAGGACTAGATTTGCCATTCTAGGCAAACCACTAGACTGTACTGAATGGCTCTTCCCATCAACACTGACACATTGCCATACAAGATTGACTCTTTTGACCCATTGGCAGCCTCTGCAGCTATTTGCCCCCAACTAACTGTTTACTGTTATGCACTGCCCCATTGGAAACATCACTCTTTTACTTATAGCACTTCATCTGCCTGATTCTCTGAATCTTCATCCACAGAACTTCAAGGTAGAATTTGCTTTAAATTGTGAGTTTGTTCCTGTTGAATTTCATGAAATCCGGCAAGTGAAAGCCAGTTTTAAGAAGCTGATGAGGGCTTGTATCCCAAGCACCATCCCTACTGACTCAGAAGTGACCTTCCTGAAAGCGCTGGGAGATTCTGAGTGGCTCCCACAGGTAATGTCTGAAGCAGCTTCTTTCTTTATAACTCAGAGAAACAGAGGCCCAAGTAGATATACAGAACTGTATTTGAGAAAAAAAATACTTGGTTCCCTCACTCACCAACATTCTCCTCCTTCATTGCGTGCCATCAGTAAAGGCCTTTCAGTTTCAGGAAATCATCTGATATAGGAGGTGAGGGAGTAGAAGTCTTGATCGCTGGGTTTTTATCTCTGTGTAATTCAAAGTTTGGTGTCTATAGGACACTAAGGAGAAAATTATTTTTAGATGGAAATTTTTGATGTAGTAAATTTAATCAGCATGTATATACAGGGCTCCTGCTCTGTTATCAGTACAGTAAGGATCCAGGGCAGAGGACAACTTCTGCATGACTCCAAGAGCTCTCACCTTTCATTTGTCTGCCTATCCCAGGTCTCTAGATTTTAGATTCACCCCAAACTACCCACCAAAGGCACACTGGATGCCCCCAAGCCTACCTAAGGCTAGAGAAAAAAAACACAGTGTCTGTCTTTCAGTTCAGTCAACTTTGGGATATTCTTAATGGAACTTTTATTGAGAAATTAAAGGGCCTTGTCTTTAAGCTCCTTTATTTCTTATATTGCCCAGGCTGGTCTTGAACTCCTGGCCTCAAGTAATCTTTCCATCTTGACCTCCCAAAGTGCTGTGATTACAGGCATGAGCTGCCATGCCTGGCCCCCATTATTTGTTATCACCTTGCAGAAATTCCCAGTCCCCTGCCTCCATCTACCTGCAAGCATCCTGCCTCTTGTTTCCCACAGCACATTGGACTAAAAAGCAAAAAAAAAAAAAAAAGGAATGATGTCAGTACCCAGGGCAGGGCAGTGACTGTTCTCAAGATACTTAAACCAAAGAGAAACACTACCACATATACATTTGGCTATAAATGTATCATGCCGTGTTCATTATTATTAAGGCAATTTAGGGTGCTTTGCATACCCATGGAAGGAACTGATCAATACTCCCTTCTGTCCCCAGGCTGTGAGCCCCAGCTCCAAACGGACCCCACCCCCCAACTTATCTTTCCATGTTTCTGATGCATTCTGTGCTCTGCTCTTTGCTAGAAAGTAGACCTGTACCAAAAGTTAGGGACTAAAGACAGTGGAAATAATTGCCCACTTGGGATATTGACATCTTAAAAGTTAACTCTTAAAGCAAATTCTTTTTTTGACTTTTATTTTGTGTTCAGGGGCACATATATAGGTTTGTTGTATAGGTCAATTGCATGTCTTGGGAGTTTGGTATACAGATTATTTCATCACCCAGGTAATAAGCATAGTACCTGATAGGTAGCTTTTCTATCCTCATCCTCCTGTCACCTCCAACCTCAAGTAGGCCCCAGGCATCTATTCCCTTCCTTGTGTCCATATGTACTCAATGTTTAGCTGCCACTTATAAGTGAGAATATGCAGTATTTGGTTTTCCATTCCTGTGTTAGTTTGCTTCAGCTGTGTTACTGCAAAGGACATAAGCTCATTCTTTTTATAGCTGTGTAGTATTCCATGGTGTATATGTACTGTATTTTCTTTATCCAGTCTACTGTTGATGGGCATATAGGTTGACTCCATGTCTTTGCTATTGTGAATAGTATAGCACTGAACATGTGTGTGCATGTGTCTTTATGGCAGAACAATTTATATTCCTTTGGGTATATACTCAGTAATGGGATTGCTAGGTCAAATGGTAATTCTTTTTTAAGTTATTTGAGAAATCACCAAACTACTTTCTACATGACTGAACTAATTTACATTCCCACCAGAGATGTATAAGCATTCCCTTTTCTCCACAGGCTCGCCAGCATCTGTTATTTTTTGATTTTTTAATAATAGCCATTTTTTAGAACGAATTCTGAGCCCAAAAGAATTCAGGCCTGGTGATAGCTATGTTGTAGAAACAGTTACGTGAGGAGCTTCTCATTACTGAGTAGGACATTTGCCTTATTCCTGTGTTTAAAGTAGCCTAGGCCGGGCGCAGTGGCTCACAACTGTAATCCCAGCACTTTGGGAGGCTGAGGCAGGTGGATCACCTGAGGTTGGGAGTTCGAGACCAGCCTGACCAACATGGAGAAACCTCGTCTCTACTAAAAACACAAAATAAGCCAGGCATGGTAGTGCGTGCCTGTAATCCCAGCTACTTGGGAGGCTGAGGGAGGAGAATCACTTGAACCTGGGAGGTGGAGGTTGTGGTGAGCCGAGACTGCGCCATTGCACTCCAGCCTGGGCAACAAGAGCAAAACTCCGTCTCAAAAAAAAAAATTTTTTTAATAAAATAAAATAAATAAATAAAGTACCCTAGCTCTGTTTAAGATATGGGTTTTTTCATTTTTGTTCTTGTTCAGAGTTGGATTCAAATTGCAAATTATGTCTGATGATCATTAAAATATTTTTTAAAACTAGAATGTTATACATTTGGTTTTAAAATCTATATATATTGTTCTCACACCTTAATTGTTTATCAAGGACTTTGAGCCAATTGATGTGGCTTTAAAAACTTAGCAAAGGCCGAGCACGGTGGCTCAAGCCTGTAATCCCAGCACTTTGGGAGGCCGAGACGGGCGGATCACGAGGTCAGGAGATCGAGACCATCCTGGCTAACCCGGTGAAACCCCGCCTCTACTAAAAAAAATACAAAAAACTAGCCGGGCAAGGTGGCGGGCGCCTGTAGTCCCAGCTACTCAGGAGGCTGAGGCAGGAGAATGGCGTAAACCTGGGAGGCGGAGCTTGCAGTGAGCTGAGATCCGGCCACTGCACTCCAGCCTGGGTGACAGAGCAAGACTCCGTCTCAAAAAAAACAAAAAAAAAAAAACAAAAAAAAACAAAAAAAAAACTTAGCAAAAATATAAAAGTTATTTTCTCATTTCGTACACAGCACAGACAAATCGGAGTTTTTTTTTTTTGGAGACAGAGTCTTGCTCTGTCACCCAGGCTAGAGTGCAGTGGCACGATCACAGCTCACTGTAGCCTATATCTCCCAGATTCAAGCGATCCTCCCACCTCAGCCTCCTGAGTAGCTGGGACTACAGGCAGATGCCACCACGCCTGGGTGATTTTTGTATGTTTTGTAGAGATGGGGTTTTGCCATGTTGCCCAGGTGGTCTCAAACTCCTGAGCTCAAGCACTACTCTCGCCTCAGCCTCCCAAAGTGCTGGGATTACAGGCATTGAGCCACCACGCCCAGCCAGGAGTATCTTTTTTAACATATAATTCATTTACCATAAAATTTATCCTTATGATAAAAGTGTACAACTCAATACTTTTTGGTATATCCACAACGTTTTGTAACTATCACCACTATCTAATTCCCAAAAAATTAAGAATATCTGAAATAGAACTTACTACATCATGGAAAACCAAATTTTTTTTTTGGAAAAACAAATTTTAAATCCAATAAAATTCATGTGAATTTCCTTCCTTTGCTGGGAAATCCACATAGAATATCTTTTGTACTCTATGGAATTATAGCTCACCTACTTTTGGGGGAATCATGTAAGGTAATTTTATTTCATTATGTATTGTTTTAAAATGTGTCTACCTTTTTGAAGTGTCATGTTGTGGTTGTTTTTATTGAGATGGGGGTCTCACTATGTTGCCCGGGCTGGTCTCGAACTCCTAACCTCAAATGACCTGCCCAGCTCAGCCTCCCAAAGCGCTGGGATTACGAGCATGAGTCACTGCACCCAGACAAAAGTGTCATTGTTTAATCTTGGTTTGAAAGAACTTTAAGTATTTAAAACATTATGTGGTTCTTTTATCCAAGTGCTTTATCCCTAACTTGTTTGATTATCCAGGGAAAGCAACTCTTTCTGACTTCTGCACTCAGAAAGTGCTTGGTCTAATTGTGTTCTCCTTCCTATCTCTTAGCTTCACAGGATAATGCAGCTGGCTGTGGTTGTATCAGAAGTACTTGAAAATGGTTCCTCAGTTTTGGTCTGTTTGGAGGAAGGCTGGGACATCACTGCACAAGTAAACTATTAGACATATTTTTTGATACTTCATTTTATATTTATATTTCCATTTGGTGGTTTTTAAATTCTTCAGATGAATGTTTTGTATAATGACTAATGTGTTTATGGACAGAGAAAGTCCTGTGTTAAACACCACCTGTTATCCATCAGAAAACTCTGTACCATGAGCTCTTAGCCCCTACGCACCCTGGAGCTCTGGCTCCAGGCATCAGGCTCTCCCACCCACAGATTTACCATGCAGGCTTGTGGATGGAGCCCTTGACCAGCAGTGTGAGGCATGGACCATCCTTTCTGGGTTTTGTCAGTCCATCCCCTGGCTCTCTGTAAGCCCCACCTTAACCCACTCCAGAGTGAAAAGTGAGTTCAGACTACATTAAGACATTAATCTGCATCTGCCAAAAAGTAGAATTGATTTTAACTGATCCTCTGGCCTCTGATTAACTTAGGAAAAGGTTGTTGTCAGCAAACTGGCCAGTTAAGGATTAAAGGCTTAATTCCCTGAAAGTAAACTTGTAGCCAAAATGAATTTGAGCTTTAGTTTTTACTGGAAAGCTTACAGAATTCATTTTATTGGCCATCCTGGAATGGTTAGTGAACAAATTTGCTGTCCAGGTAAATTTGTGAATTAGCTATTATCAGAAGGAAGTGCTTTTATCTTAGTAATAGGACTTTTTCAGAACTAAAATTAATAACAATCCATCCTGTTTGTGCCCTAGGTGACATCCCTGGTTCAGTTACTCAGTGATCCCTTTTATAGGACACTTGAAGGCTTCCGGATGTTGGTTGAAAAAGAGTGGCTCTCTTTTGGTCACAAATTCAGTCAGCGGAGCAGCTTGACCCTCAACTGTCAGGGGAGTGGTTTTGCTCCAGTCTTCTTACAGTTCTTAGACTGTGTACACCAGGTAAGTAGAGCAAGCTTGAGTTGACTTGATGTGAAGGAAACAACACAACGTACTAGCATTGATGGAGCACTGCGATGGTGTGCCAGGTACCTTCCTATCATAACTCTGATTAACTCAGCCATAGGACGTGCTGAAATCTTAGCAGTAAACTCCTAGAAATGGAAAAGAAAAAAAATTAGTTGGTTTCTGAAACGAGGACAGCTAAGCTGGCTACTGGGCTTGCCCCAAGTGAAGTAGCCAGCACTCTAAATGACCATCTTCAAAGAAGAGGAGCAAACTTGGGCTTATTACCTAAGAACAAAATCTCTAGGTAATAGGGGTCCTGAAATCCAGCACATGGTCTGCGCAGTTCAGGAGGACCCCAGCTTGTGCCTAGGAACATAAGAGGTGAAGCCTAACCCCTGGAGAAATAATCAGGGCCCAGCCAGACGGACATACAGGCTTGAGAACACTGGTCACTTCTACCACATTGAGAAACCATGGTACATATACACCATAGAATACTATGCAGCCATAAAAAAGAATGAAACCATGTCTTTTGCAATGACATGGATGTAGCTGGAGGCCATTATCCTAAGCAAATTAATGCAGAAGTAGAAAACCAAATACCTCATGTTCTTACTTATAAGTGGGAGCCCAGGTATATCCATTCAAATGCAGTGAAGGTAAGGGAGATGTGAGTGCTCTAGGCACCCTCCTGCCTTCATCGCAGGCACATCAGATACAGACCTCTGGATGGGACCTTGGTCAGGACTGGGTTTGAGAATTGGATGGCACCGAGTTTGCAAGTTGAAGACTGAATTGGCCTAGGAAAAGCAGACCTATTTCCAGCTTTCATTTGACCATAATCCCAGGGTTGGATGAATGAGTTCTGGCATGTCAAACCTGTCTGTGGGAATGGTGAGCCTCTTTGAAACACACTGGCCTCAAATATCGATTGGAAAGAAAAGTGGAACTATGTTTTCAGGAACCAGAGTTGAAACGAACTCTGATGACACCAAGTTAGTAAGTGGTTACGTTTTATTTTGTTTTTATTCTAGTAATCACTTGATCAGCTTTCCAAATCACTACATAATTTTTGTTAATAACAGCTTTATTGAACTATATATCATACAATTCACCTATTTAAAGTGTTCAGTAGTTTTGAATCCATTCACAAAGTTGTGTAACAATTACCACAGTCAATTTTAGAGCATTTTATCACTCCAAAAAGAAACTCCATACTCATGAGCAGTGACTTTCCAACCTTCCACCCCACACACAGGAAGCTATTTTTTTTTTTACTGCTCTAATTTACTTATTAACGAAAAGACCTATTGAAGAATTTCATTGATCTGTCCAAGCAGTAACTGGAGGAGCTCATTACAAGGTTAAGCATGTACCTTTAAACTCTTTGCAGCAAATAGTATACTATATTTGTTTTCTGTTTGAATATTGGCCCTTTTATTCATACTCCTTTTGGCAAATATACAAAGGAGAAGTTTGGAGACCATTGTCTCTGAAACAGAAAGCTTACCTGAGGCCAAAGGAGAGGAGCAAGCATCTCTTCTCACTTCTAGGCAGATGAAAGCATATGAGTTCTTCATGAAAGCACTTCTATCTTTTTATTATGCTTATCAATTGGACTAGACTATTTCCTGCCTCCATATACCACCATTACTAACAATTACTAATTTATGTCGACTGCTTACTATGTGCCAGGAACAGTTCTGAGCACTACACATGTTATTTTAGTTCATCATTCTTTGAATCTTTTGCTGACCCTCACCCTCCCACTTCATTTATATTTCTAATGAGTCAGGTATAGACATCTTTGATAGCATCGATAGCACGAAAGTGTATTTATTTGTATGTAAGTATTGCCCTCTACTTAATCTGAGAATTCCCGGGAACAAGGACTATGTCATACTAGTCTTCATATCCCTAGTATCTAACACAATTACAGTCTCAGTCTCTGGAATATAATAGACAATAAATAGATAATCTCAATGAATATATGAGAATTTGAAAGACCACAAGTCTTGTTCATGCTCTTACCACCCTCATCAAGACCATCTAGAACATCCTGGCCAGGCATGGTGGCTCATGCCTGTAATCACAGCACTTTGGGAAGCCAAGGTGGGAGGCTCACGAGATCAAGAGGTTAAAACCATCCTGGCCAACATGGTGAAACCCCATCTCTACTAAAAATATAAAAAATTAACCGGATGTGGTGGCACGCATCTGTAGTCCCAGCTACTTGGGAGGTTGAGGCAAGAGAATCGCTTGAACCTGGGAGGTGGAGGTTGCAGTGAGCTGAGAATCCCCCACTGCACTCCAGCCTGGTGATAGAGCGAGACTGCGTCTCAAAACAAACAAAAAACCCATCTAGAATATCCTAAGTAGAATTGCTGGCATAATCTTCCAAAAACTCAGATACAATCCTTTTATTCCCCTCCACAAAAGTCTTCAAAGCAAACAAACAAAAACCTTCAGTGGCTCCACATTTCCAAAAGAATTACCCTTCCACATATCCAATTTGAATATAATTGGGGGGAACCAAAATGCGCTACAGTAGGTGAATGACTACACAAACTGGGATACATCCATACCGTGGACTACTACTCAGTAGTAGAAAGGAATTACTGGCACATGCAACACCTTAAAGGGATCTCAAGGACATTATATTGAAAGGGAAAAAACAGGCAATCTCAAAGGGTCCAATTGGGTATGATTCCATATATATAATTTTTTTTTTTTTTTGAGACAGAGTCTCACTCTGTCACCTAGGTTGGAGTATAGTGGTGTGATCTCAGCTCACTACAACCTCGGCCTCCCAGGCTCACGCAATCCTCCCACCTTGGCCTCCCAAGTAGCTGGGACCAGGGGTGCACACCACCGTGCCTGGCTAACTGTTTGTGTTTCTGGTAGAGACAGGGTTTTGCTATGTTGTCCAGGCTAGTCTTGAACTCCTGAGCTCAGGCGATCCATCCGCCTTGGCCTCCCAAAGTGCTGGGATTACAGGCGTGAGCCACCATGCCCAGCTAATATTTTCATAATGACAAGATCATAAATTATTGGTTGCCAGATTCAAGATAGTAGGGGAGAAGGAAATGAGTGTGACTATAAAGGGGTAGCATGAAAAACAAACCAAATGTCCATCAACCGATGAAGAGATGAATAAATTCTGGCATATTAATTCAGTGGAATACCACTCCACATACAAAGGGAATGAAATATTAATATTACAAAGACATGACCAATCTTGCGATCATTATGCTCAGTGAAAGAAGCCAGGCAGAAAAGACTATCTACTACATAAGTTTATTTATATGACATTCTAAAAAGGGCAAAACCATAGTGACTGAAAGCAGATCAGTGACTGCCTGGGACCAGTGACCAAGGGAGGGGATGAATCGTCATGCAAACGGCATAAGCAAACTTTTCAGTATCAGGAAACTGTTCTGTATCGTGATTGTGGTGATGGTTACACAGCTGTGTACAGTGACCAACACTAATAAAACTATACACTTAAAGTAGGGAAATTTTATATTTAAATAATACTTCAATAAATCTGGAGGAAAAAATAATAATCTATAATTAGTAAGTCCAACATCTCAGTAAACTAGAGTTCCAGAAAAAGAAAACAGCAGCTACCTTGTTTCTACGGAGAAGAATTTGTCTGGGGCCCCAGAAAGTACTTGCAGGTCTGCCTGCTTGCTTTCTGGAGACAGGGCAGGAAATAGGTCCAGGGAAATCCCAGTTCAGTATGCAGACTTTCGTTTTTTCCATGCTATTTTCAGTGTCTCCTAAGTCTCATCACTAACCCAGTTGTGTCTGGTGTTCCCAAGTCTAGAGCTTATCAGGTTTGTTTTTTTGTTTGTTTTTCAGAAAATAAACCTCTGATCTGTTGCTCTGAAAAGGGTAATCATATGACTACATGGAGTGGGAAAGGACCTGGGGTCTACGTACTGCCTCCATAGACTTCTAGCTAGTCCCATGATAGCCTCCATTTCACCCCTGCAGTACTCAATACTTGGGCCTCTGTGCCCTGAGCCTTTATGGGTTTACCTTAACAGCAAATTGTTACCTTCTCAAATCATTTTCCTCCTGGCAGGGATCCCAATATAGCTTCTCCTCTTCTATCATTTACTGCTATTCTTCCTTCTATTTTCCGTCTTTCAAAAATTTGCTGAATTGCTTTGGCCCAATACTGTGTCTCCTCCCATTCTCCCCACTCCCTTTTGGGTTTTTTACCTCTTAAAAATTCCTTTAATGGGGGCGGATTCCAGGGGAATGAGCTTGTACAGCCAAATTTGGCTTAAGTTAAATGTACTACTTAATATGTTAAATCTCTATGTTCAACTTGCAGAATTCTGCACACCTAAACACTGGGGTCAGCAAAATAATCCACCCACAATCAGTAAGAGAAAGGAGGTTCCCATGTAAGACATACTATCCTCAAAGATGGGAGCATCATTATCTCCCAAGTACAATAATCCTTACTTGGAATGAAATTCTTCTATTTTATTATTGGGAATGGGGCTCAGGGCGGGAGGAGTGGGAGAGGTCTAGATGCTGGAAGGTAACCTATATTCTGTGAGTACCCCTTAAGCGGTATGATTAAAGCAATTTAACATACACTAAGATGTAGCATAACTTACATTCCCATTATCTTTAGAATACATTACAATAGATGCTAAAACTACAAAATGCTAAGTTAATTAAAACAATTTGGGGTATATGTTTAATTTCTGCTGTTTTGTTTTATTTACTAATCAGCTGAATTTAAGATTCATCTGGGTTTCTTTTTGAAGAATTAAAGTTCAAATGTTCTATATAAACCAGTTGATTGTGAAATCAAAAACAGAAGTTAACTTTTAATTAAAGTTCGATTATTTGTAGGTGAAAGCTTCACAAACTGTAAAAAGTAGCATTGTTCAGGATCTAGAGACCCTATTAGTATGATTTCAAATCTGGCTGTGCCAAAGTAAAATTTTTAAAATTAAAACATAAATTTTTAAGAATTTGCCTTAATCCTCCTTTCACTTAATACCTCATACGTAATAACCTAAGTGCAGACAAGTCATAGCAAAGCAAGCATATGACCTTAATTGCAGTAAGTAAAGCATGCTTGGCTACCAGAGGTATCAGCTTTGGTGATGCAAATTATTTTGTGCTGAAAAGGGATTGTTTATTCACTCAAAAACAGAGGAATCTAAGAAGACTATAGTTAACAAATAGTTTTTCTGACTCTTGCTGACTTAATTATAAGGTAGTGTTTCATCATCTTTGACATACGGTTTTAGGCATTAGAAAATGCCTTCTTTGAATGCCTTTCAAGTGAACACTAGTGCTTTACATGACTCTGGCTTTTACCAGATAATTCGAATTAGTGCGGCCCTCAGTCTCTCAGGGACACACAACCCGGCTAGGCCCAAGAACATCAAAAAAATAGGTTCAAAATTACACAGCAGCAAGTGAAGCTTTCCCAGATGGAATATGTTCCCTGCTTACTAACCATTTCTAACATTGAATGCCAAAAGGCAGTCCATGGACATATGCCTAGACTTGTCCATTAGTACTAATAAAGTTACAAGAAAACAGATGAAGCACTGATCTTAAATTAGAACTGCCTCATTGTATAAAAAGCCATTGTTTATGCCAGTATATCCAGGTGTCAAATGAATTATAAATGCTAGCTCACTGTTTCATAATAGCAACATCTGGCAGATTTTTTGCTTCTAAAAGAAATTGGCTTAGTTCAAATGATATCATTACAGGACTTCCTTTTCTTAAAATAGTTGAGCCAAATTTTTAAAAAATCCAATATACAAGGATTAAATTTTTATGTAAAATTTCTTTTAAAAATATAATACCAAGAGAAAAACATATGAATAGTATGAATAAAAACATGAAGAAAGCATCCCCTTTATTCCGGCATTAGAGTAAATCTTTGAGGGCATCTTAGAACTTTTTCAGGATTTTTGACTTTGATTTCAAAGTTTATTCAAATTGTAAATTGATTCAGTCTGGTCTGGCTCTATGTGATTCTCCTCATGGTTACCTTATGACAGCACTATGCTAGGTCCGACCCCAAAGAGAAAAGCTATTTGCCTTTTGAAGATATGAGCCTTCCTTGTGAGCACATATGTGAGCTGCTAAGCTGCCCGCACACAGGTTGGTTATTCTAAAATTTATCCATTAATATTGGCAAAATAGCTGTAGCTGATGGATTCTTGGTATATTCAAGAGTTTCTGCTGTCTGCTTCCTATTCAACTGCAAACTGGCAAAAATGAACATAATCCAATCTGTTTTATAACAAGGCAATTTTGCATCAAAGCTTAATATTTAAGGCCATATAATATGGAAGGATATAACACAAAGTACACAATTAATGTTTGTTAAATCTTAATCTGTGAATACAAAAATTAATATTAGCTACATACTGCTCTAGGGTCTGTTTAACCCTATCCACAGATTTTCACGTGTTGATGTATAGTGTCTCTTACAGCTCAATATTTATAATTCTGAAAGCAGAATCCAGTTTTAATGTATTAAATTTTATTTCCAAAATGTTGATCTTTCCAGGGATTTGAGTCATAGCTTATTTTTATGGGCCTTTAAATTTTACAAAGTACTTAATGGCACATGGGCAAAAAACAAGACCCTATAAATTCATGTTGCTCCAAATTCCATTTCAGATTCTCTTCGTGTAAATAAGTGAAGTTGGCAAGTTTCACTCCATAACGGAAAAACAAAACTAAAATGCTTCATGCAGTTTAGTCTTTTAAATCTATCTACTTTTTAACCTGCAACAAAATAAATACAAAATTATTTTGAACAACAAAATCCAGATGATGCCTGTGAGAAGTCTAAAACTCTGTTCATCACCATACTTAGGGAAATGCTGACACAGAATTAATTTACTAGCTGAAATACCTATCATTCCCAATTCTATATAATATAATAAAGTTACATTTATTTGAAGCACATTGCCTTTAGGCCCCCAAAATCTTGTGGCCAACAATAAAGAAAACTAATGAAACCAAAAGCTGTTCTTTGAGAATATTTATTGATATAAATATTTGTTGATATAGCTAGAGATAAACCTCTAGCTAGACTGCTTGAGAAAAAAAAGACACAAATTACCAACACTGGAAATGAGAAAGATGACGTCACTACAGATTCTACAGATATTATAAGGCTGATCCTTATTATAAAGCTGATCCTGGGTATGGTGGCTCACGCCTATAATCCCAGCATTTTGGGAGGCCAAGGTGGGATCAGTTGAGCCCAGGAGTTCAAGACCAGCCTGGGCAACACAGCAAGACCCCACCTCTTAAAAAAAGCAATAAATAATTTTTTTAAAAATCCCTGTTAAACAAATGAAAAGACAAATCACACAGTGGGAGAAAATATGTGTCAACCATATATTTGCTGAAGAATTTATCTAGAATACATAAAGAAACCTTAAAATTCAATAATAAGAAAACAACCTTTTTTAAATTTGAGATGGAGTCTCGCTCTTTCCCCCAGGCTGGAGTGCAGTGGCAAAATCTTGGCTCACCGCAACCCCACCTCCCAGGTTCAAGCAATCCTTTCACCTCAGCCTCCCAAATAGCTCGGATTACAAGTGTGCACCACTACGCCCCGCTAATTTTTGTATTTTTAGCAGAAATGGTGTTTTGCCATATTGGCCAGGCTGGTCTCAAACTCCTGACCTCAAGTGATCCACCCACCTCAGCCTCCCAGAGTGCTGGAATTATAGGCATGAGCCACTGTGCCAGCCAACAACTTATTTTTTTAAATGGGCAAAACATTTGTACTGATTTCACCAAAGATATACAAATAAGCACATGAAAAGATACTTGACATCACTCTTCATTAGAAAATGCAAATTAAAATCACAAGAGTCTAGGTGAGTTCCATTGGCAAAGAGGAAAAGAAGCCAATGAAGTGGACAAACTGTGTCACTGGGGTGCAGGACTCAATGGAGAAAGTATGATTTTACTTGCTTCCTAGAAATCTAAGCACCAGTAAGAGTTCAGCCATCTCCTCATTTCTTCATACATGATGGAAGAAAGACATCTCAGAAAATTCCTTATTTTTCTTAATGTCAGATTCTAAACGTAGTATCTAGGTACTAATCAACCCAGTCTTGAGGTCTATCTGACTTTTCTTTTCCACCAAAGAAATGCTTACATGCTTGTTACTTTATTGCTGAAGAGTAAAACAAATTGCTCAGCATCTTCTCTTCCACTTCCAGTAGACCTGATCATTAACCCCAGTTTGGGGGCAGATTGTTTTTCAACCCCAAACAGCAACTGGAGGTGCTCCTGTGGCACACAGGAGGACACAAGCATAGTGCCCCCAGGTGTATACACCTTGATGCTCTCCCCAAGCACCCATTCCTGTCCCAGTGGAGTGGGTGCAAGAGGCCTCGGAAAATTGTCTAACCTTTCTAGCATAATTGTAGAGGGCTTGTAGTGAGGCCAATATACTGGGCTATGAAAGCATTTTTTGACTTGTAAAGAAATTTCACTTTTAATCTGAGTCTATGATCTCTCTGAAATGCCTGTAAGTTCAATTTAAGATCATATTTATTATCATTTCCATTCTACTTTTACCTCAGAAGTGGTTCTTCAAAATTGTATTCCTGAGTAGATTAAATATCAGAATAATCAAGAAAAGATACAAGTATGTATGAGGCATGTGGTTTCTGTGGAGAACAGTCATTGAGAGAAATGTTGTTCTGAGGCTTTAATAAAGATTTTTTTTTTTTTTTTTGAGACAGAGTCTCGCTTCGTTGCCCAGGCTGGAGTGCAGTGGCGCAATCTTGGCTCACTGCAAGCTCTGCCTCCCAGGTTGAAGCCATTCTCTCGCCTCAGCCTCCTGAGCAGCTGGGACCAGAGGCACCCCCTACCACACCCGGCTAGTTTTGTTTTTGTATTTTTAGTAGAGAGGGTTTCACCATGTTAGCCAGGATGGTCTCGATCTCCTCACCTCGTGATCCACCCGCCTCAGCCTCCCAAAGTGCTGGGATTACAGGCGTGAGCAACTGTGCCTGGCCCTTGAGGCTTTAATAAAGATTTTTAAAAGAGATTTTAGAACATATTGTAGACTGGATCAGTGGAAAGAACTCTTCCTTCCCTGGAAACAGTGAGCCGAGGGGCTGACCTGTGACTACTGAAGATTTATTCCAAGGGCTGTTGGGGCAGTTGCCCTTGGAGCTCACCCTGCCTGAGCACACTGCAGATTTCTCCTCCCCGGACTCAGATGGTAGGGAACCAAGTTCCATCCTCAGTTTCCCTGTCCCCTTCTTCTGTACCAGCACCCACAATCTGAGTCACCCCCCTGTCCATCACTGGCCCCTTGGGGTGGGGCTGTTGATTCCAAAGCCACAGCTCAGACTGGAGAGCTCTGTATGGCATTACAGGACAGGTTGAGGGGGAAACTTGAGGTCTGAGCAATGCTTAAGGAAGGAGCCAGGAAGGCCAGAGAACCAGGCCTAGTGGAGAGTCAAACCCAGGGCCTTCTTTGCTGTGCATAAGTATTAGTAGGGGCAAGCATTTGAATGAGAATTGCTGTATTAAGGGACATGGTTGACTACTGAGACACACATAGAAGGCTAACAAAACAAGGAAATAAAAGGTATTTTTTAATATTGATCCTTAATTATGTGTCAGATCTGCTTGTTTTATTGTAACTATAAACTATTCAAGTTTAGCCTTTATCATTTTTTCATTCATTCATTCAGAGACAGGGTCTCACTGTGTCACCCAGGCTGGAGTATAGTGGCACAATTACGGCTCCACTGCAGCTTCGAACTCCTGGACTCAAGCGATCCTCCTCCTCCGCCTCCTGAATAGCTGGGGCTACAGGCACGTGCCACCACACCTGATTAATGGTTTTAATTTTTGTAGAGAAAAGGTCTCACTGTGTTGCCCAAGTTGGTCTCAAACTCCTGGCCTCAAGAGATCCTTCCACCTTGGCCTCCCAAAGATGCTGGGATTACAGGAGTGAGCCACCGTGCCCAGCCAGTTTTTATAATTAGTTGCTCATATTACATGATCATAGGAAACCCATGATTTCTTATCCCTTCATTTTCACTGAGGAGAAAACTCATACTTAATACAAATGCTTGCAGTTCTAAAAACCTGGAGTAGGGCACACTACCTAGCTATTCAGAACCATGTCCCATGGAAAGCTCTGCTGTCCTGTGGAGATCTGATGCAACAGGAAGGCATTGGCTCACATCAAGGAAGCAGTTTCATGGTTTGCAGGCCTACTGCATAGGAGTCAAACTTTTTTAATGCATCTTCCTAAAATCCATTTTATTTTGCATTACTTACAAGCTAAAATTTTAGTTCAATTAAAAAGCCAATAAGAAAATGTAGGAAAAAAAGCCCTTTAATCATCACAGAAAACCAGGTTCCTAACCAGATGATAAATTTTGATAAATCAATGTCCAGATCATAACTTTAAATTCCCATTGGTCCATTGGACAGTCAACATACTACACACATGCCTGCTCACTCTGGCTGACCCAGCTGACTGACTACAGGGCCGTATTGCCAAATTAAACTTGGAGGAGAACACTGACTTTTAGACAGCTTGCCTTAGTGTTCATTTGAACCAGGTTTTAAGCAAGTGCAGTTATGACTGGAACTTATTTCAACCAAACAAAATTTTCTAGCTGGTCATGAGAGATTGTTTGAGCAATATAGAGGTGAGATTGCGAGGCGGGCTGGGGAGTTTCACAGGATCATCAGCCTACCCTCTGCCAACGTGAGATGGCTCCACAGTCTGTATACGGTTTGCCTAAAGCATGCTATGGCTCAATGACCATTCTAAGCTTTGCCCAGCCTTCTACCTCCCATGTCATTCACTCATTCCTTTTCCTGTGCCCAGTGACCTCACTGCCTAATTTACTGATGAAAAATTAGAGCTAAAAGGTATTAGCTCCTGCCTTTTCCCTTGGCACTTGAACTGTCTTTCTCTTGCCTACCTTTCAGCCCTCCCTGTTTCCAAAGCTGTTCCCTAAATCTGGGCCCAAGCCTCATTCATTCTTGCTTTCCTAGGATCTTATTATCTTAGTTATTAGCTAACAAATTTTTCTAAAATGTGTTCTGTTGGCTCCTTCTGGATTGCCTTCAGACACACACACACACATTTCTTTTGACCAGAAAACATCTCTTGCTGTCCCCTTAAGCCACCACCTTCTCTTCTCAATCCTTTTCATTGCTAAACTTCTGTAGGAATAGCTTTTCTTGTTGTATGTCACACTATTACCTGGAAAGCAAGAACCATAATTTAATATATATCTATCACGTGCCAAGCACAGTATAATGTAGTGAGTGGGGTAGAGACTTTGGAGCCTAATAAGCCAGGGTTAAATTTGGGCTCGCTAATTACTGTTTAATATCATCGGGTAAATGTCTTAATCTCGCTGATCCTTTGCTTTCTCAATTGTAAAGTGGAGATAATAATGCCTCTCTTGCTATACATAGAGATTAAATGAGATTATGTTTATTTTAAAAAAAAAAAAAAAAAAAAAAAACCTCATCTGGTGTCTGGCACATAGTAAGTACTTGGAAAAGCTGGTTCCCTTCCCGTCTCTACTCATGGTAGGGATTCAGGTATTTGTTGAGTGAATGACTGAATGGTCTCCTGCATGTTTCAGTTGAGCCTTCAGTGGCCTGGCATCCCTTTTTGTTCTGTTTGATTCTTACTCTATTCTTTGCCTTGTGTGTTTCAGGTTCACAACCAGTATCCAACTGAGTTTGAATTCAATCTCTATTACTTAAAGTTCTTGGCTTTCCACTATGTGTCTAATCGCTTTAAAACATTTCTCCTGGATTCAGACTATGAAAGATTAGAGCACGGTATGTGTTTGTATGCCCTTGTTTCATCTTTTTTGTTGGTTCTGCTTGTTTTTAATGAAAATTCTAATACTGTAACTACTCCCAAGAGTGACAAGCTGAGTTAAGGTTTAACTCTGAACTATGAATGTAGAGTGGATAAGTGGCCAAATTCTGAAATTATGTACCACGTTAGCTCTTAGCAGGCGGTCATTCCTATAGCATCTTTGTAAAATTAAAATGTTTATTATTGTGATACCTCAAAGTGATCACACTGTTTGAGAAGGAACTTTGACTCATAGTTTTTCCAACCCTGATGCACTCTGGTAGGAAGCGTGCCTGCCCTTGGAGACAGCTTGAATAGCAGCTAAGACCCTGTGGTCCGGACCAAACAGACCAGGGTAAAATCCCAGCACCAACTGAGTATTTTGGGGAGGGGTTAAATGCCTCTCTGAGCCTCAGTTTCCTCATCTTTAAAACGAGGACAGTGATACTATCCCACCTGTCAGGGCCATGATGATCACATGAGAAAATAGTTGTGAACTCTTCACACAGTCACTTAGCCTCTTAGCACAGTCACTACCACATAGTAAGCACTCAGTAAATTTTAGACATCGCTAGCATTATTAATGATAGTGATGAACTATTTTTTTAATAGCAGTGATAGTTGTAATGAGTAGATTCTGAAAGTCAGCCCTGGTAAAAACATTTCCCAAGGGGATTTTACATTCTTTTGTAACTGTTACAGGGGGAGAGGAAACACATGACTATTTTTGTTAAGACAAGCAAACAAAAACCAGCTCTGTTCAATGTATTATATGCACTCAGTATCATAAAGAGAACTCTTAATTCCAAGAAAATATTTACTGATGTTCTCAGTTTGAAATCTGAAATCAGGAAATACTGCTTTCCAGGGCATCCTATTGAAATTGTCTAGTATGGTATTTCATACTTTTGATAAGGTAAAGAGCACTGGTGAGACCATTTCCCATCCTATTTATACTTCCAGTCCTTTGTTAACTAATGGAATTGTTATTCTTCACATCACAATCAGAAACCTTAATTTCTAAAGCATCTGCATACTGCTTATTGGGAAGGTAGTAAGTATAGTTGGTTACAACTGCCCCAGGCCTGATCTTTTTTTTTTTCCTTTTTTATTGAGATTGAGTCTCACTTACTCTGTCTCCAAGGCTAGAGTGCATTGGTACAATCTTGGCTCACTGCAACCTCTGTCTCCCAGGTTCAAGCAATTCTCCTGCCTCAGCCTCCCGAGTAGCTGCGATTAAGGCCCGTGCCACCATGCGCGGCTAATTTTTGTATTTTTAGTAGAGACAAGGTTTCACCATGTTGGCCAGGCTGGTCTTGAATTCCAGGCCTCAAGCAGTCTGCCTGCCTTAGCCGCCCAAAGTGCTGGATTACAGGCATGAGCCACCGCGCCTGGCCAGGTCTGGTCTTAAGTGGACTGACCTATCCCTACAGGGGTCACCATGTCACTCAGCTTTATCACTGAAAGGAACAACATGTACAAATACTGGTGGGAGTAAAACACAGGTATTTGCCTCCCTGGAGTAGTTGTGTTTTTTGGGGGTTTGTTTTTTTGTTTTGTGGGGTAGGGGGGGTTATTTTGTTTTGTTTTGTTTTGTTTTTGAGGCAGGGTCTCGCTCTGTCTCCCAGGCTGGAGTACAGTAGTGGCAGGATCTCGGCTCACTGCAGCCTCTGCCTCTGGAATGCAAGCCATCCTCCTACCTCAGCCTCCTGAGTAGCTGGGACCACAGGCACGTGCCCCCACGCCCACATAATTTTTTTATTTTTTGTAGACATAGGGTTCTGTCATGTTGCCCAGGCTAGGTTTTTGGTTTTTTAACAAAGCAGTTTGTTTTGCTGAATTAAGCTGATCAGCAAATTACCTTAGCAGCATGCAGATGTGGCCAAAGACCAAGGCTTCTCCTATAGCAGATGACTGTTCTCTTCATTAGAGAAGCAACAAGGTCTAGTGCAGTGGTTCTCAGACTTGACTGAACATTATAATCACCTGGGGAGCTTTTAAAACTTCTAAGGTCCAGGCAACATCCCCAACCACTGAAATCAGAATCTGTGATGGTAAGGCCCAGGCATCAAGAGCTTTTAAAACTCCCCAGGTAAGGCCAGGCATGGTGGCTTACGCCTATAATCCCAGCACTCTGGGAGGCCAAGGTGGGTGAATTGCTTGAGGCCAGGAATTCCAGACCAGTCTGGCCAACATGGCAAAACCTCATCTCTACTAAAAATACAAAAATTAGCCAGGCGTGGTGGCATGTGCCTATAATCCCAGCTATTTGGGAGGCTGAAGCACAAGAATTTCTTGACCCCAGGAGGCAGAGGTTGCAGTGTCCAGCCTGGGTGACAGAGTGAGACCCTGTCTCAAAAATAAAGAATAAAAAATAAGAACTCCCCAGGTGAGCCCATTATGCTGCCAAGTCTGAGACCCACCACTGGTCCCACAGGTAGAGCCATAGATCAAGAGTCAGAAAATGTCAGTAACTTTGGGTAAATTACTTCATCTGTTTCCGCATCTGAAAAACTAAATAGCCCTGCCTATCACACAGGGCTGTTGAAAAGATTAAATAAAATGATGCAGATAAAAGGATACATTTGGTATATTGGAAGATTATCATGATTATTGGAAAATATAAGCATTTCCATCCTATGAAACACGTTTCCTCTTAAAACTCAAAAACACAGGCTGGGTGCAATGGCTCACACCTATAATCCTATCACTTTGAGAGGCTGAGGTGGGCAGATTGTTTGAGCCCCGGGGAATTCAAGACCAACCTGGGCAACATGGCAAAACCCCATCTCTTCAAAAAAAAAAAAAAAAAAGAAAAAGAAATGCACAAAAAATAGCTGGGTGTGGTGGCATACTCCTGTAGTCTCAGCTGTTCAGGAGTCTGCGGTGGGAGGATCACTTGAGCCCGGAGGTCAAGTCTGCAGTGAGCCAAGATCACACCACCGCACTCCAGCCTGGGTGACAGGGTTGAAACCCTGTTTCAAAAACAACAACAAATAAACATGCATTTCAAATCCTAGAATGTCATTGCCGAAGGCTCAGTAGAAATCATCTACCCAGCCTCCTCTCTGGATGTTAGGCCACCTATCTAATCAGCATTCAAAGAAGCCTGGTTTTGTGTCCCTAGTCCAGGCTAGGTTGCCTACTTGAGGTCGGTTCCTTCTTGTGTGCTGGTAGATGCACGCGTTACCAAGTCTACAGTGAAACCTTGTTTAGGAACAGCTGTGGTAGCTACCCTCTCTATGCCAAGATGATAAAGTAAGTAATCTCGGCCGGGCGCGGTGGCTCAAGCCTGTAATCCCAGCACTTTGGGAGGCCGAGACGGGTGGATCACGAGGTCAGAAGATCGAGACCATCCTGGCGAACACGGTGAAACCCCGTCTCTACTAAAAAATACAAAAAACTAGCCGGGCGAGATGGCGGGCGCCTGTAGTCCCAGTTACTTGGGAGGCTGAGGCAGGAGAATGGCGTAAACCCGGGAGGCGGAGCTTGCAGTGAGCTGAGATCCGGCCACTGCACTCCAGCCCGGGCGACAGAGCAAGACTCCGTCTCAAAAAAGAAAAAAAAAAAAAAAAAAAAGAAAAAAAAAAAAAAGTAAGTAATCTCAACCACTGCTGGTAGAATTCACCAGTTATAATTTTTTTTTTTCCTTGAGCTGGAGTCTCACATTGTTGCCAGGCTGGAGTGCAGTGGTACAATCTCAGCTCACTGCAGCCTCCACCTCCTGGGTTCAAGTGATTCTCCTGCCTCAGCCTCCCGAGTACCTGGGATTACAGGTGCCCGCCACCATGCCCGGCTGATTTTTGTATTTTTAGTAGAGAGAGATTTCACCATGTTGGCAGGCTGGTCTCAAACTCCTGACCTCAAGTGATCCGCCCGCCTTAGCCTCCCAAAGTGCTGAGATTACAGGCGTGAGCCACCGTACCACGCTGAGTCATAATTTTTAAGATCTTTAGCAGAAAAACTTAAACACAATGAATTATCCTGTGTCCTAAAAGTTTAATATGTTGATTTTTTTTTTTTTTTTTTTTTTGTTTTGAGACGGAGTCTCGCTCTGTCGTCCAGGCTGGAGTGCAGTGGCGCGATCTCGGCTCACTGCAAGCTCCACCTCCCGGGTTCACGCCATTCTCCCGCCTCAGCCTCCGAGTAGCTGGGACTACAGGCGCCCGCCACCACGCCCGGCTAGTTTTTTGTATTTTTAGTAGAGACGGGGTTTCACCATGTTAGCCAGGATGGTCTCGATCTCCTGACCTCGTGATCCACCCGCCTCGGCCTCCCAAAGTGCTGGGATTACAGGCTTGAGCCACCGGGCCTGGCCTAATATGTTGATTATTACATACTGGATTATGGGGTTGTAATTTGATAGTATTTGGCACTAGCTGTCTGATTTGGACTGTGATAGTATTTGGCACTAGCTGTCTGATTTGGACTGTTTTTAAGATGTTCCTTATATGTGTACATGTTGCCCTAAGCCAGCCATATGGATATTGTAAGAAAAGTCCACTGGACTTGGTTCCAATCACAAGGTGTTACAACAGCCCTGAGGAACAGAGGGCCAGGTATTGCATCTCTTCTTCTGCTTTCAGCTCATTCTCTTTCTGTCTACAAAGGTGCCTAGAGCCTATTTCAACTGGGGCTGACTACCACACAGCCTTTCAGTCTAATCCATGCCTCAAGGCGCCAAATGGAGCAATATACAAGGTGGCTGTCCAAATCTTACTGCGACCCCTAGAGCAGTCGCAACTTTGGACATTGGAGTCACTTGAACTTTTAAAATAACTAATATCTCAGGCCATCCCCAGAGATTCCGATTTAATTGGTCTGAGGTGAGACCTGGGCATTGGGATTTTTTTAAAGCCCTTGGTTTTTCAAATGTACATCCAAGGTTGAGAACTACTGCACTGGACCCTGCAGTTAAAAGGTAGAGAAGAAACTGTTAATTAGTCTTAGGGGCCCCACATATTATGAATTTCATGCCATCTGGGGCTTGAGACATTTTTTTTTATATATATATAAACCGGTAAAATGCATGTTGATTTTGACTGAGTCACTTCATTCCAAGCAAGACACCACTGCTGAGACACCCTTCATGGCCTTTTAAAGAACTACTTTTTGCCTCACCCCAACACATTTTCCTCCCTATTAAAAACAAAGTGGGCTCATGTTAGTAATAGATTGACTATTTGAAAAAGGTATAAAAGTTCTGCTTTTATTTTTAAATCACCCAAGGACACAGACTACACCCTTCTGTCATCTAGAGTCTCAGTAACCATGATCTGTGGTATATATAAACTCCTAAACAAGAAAACACTTTAAACGGCTTCATAATAAACAGCCAACAACTTAAAAGAGAAACATAAAATTATGGTTTTTACTGAGTTTCATCGAATCAACTCTGAAGTCCTTCCATTTTCTCTTGAAAACTATAGATCGCCTCCTGCATGGACTTCTTTGAATCTAGATATAGATGCAGGAGGAGGGTTGGAAGAGTCATGATTGATAGACTGCTGGTTGCTGAGGCAAACTTCATCAGATGTTTCCTCCATCTGGATTTGTTTGCCTATAGCTATGAAATTCATTCCTGTCTTTAGCTTTGCAGTTATTTTCTAACGTTTTTGCACAAATGTTGCTGTTTTTAAAGCCATAAAAAAATTCCACTTTTTTATCTGCTACATGCATCATACTTTTTTTTTGCAAAGTGTTAAAATTTATTGAATTTTGTTTTGTTGGATTTTTTTTTAACTTACAGGAACTTTATTTGATGATAAAGGAGAAAAGCATGCCAAAAAGGGAATCTGTATTTGGGAGTGTATTGACAGAATGCACAAGAGGAGTCCCATTTTCTTTAATTATTTATATTCACCATTGGAAATAGAGGTAGAGTAAGAAATCATTTATGTTTCATTTTCTGAAATTTTGTGTTAAGGTTTTCCTTAGTTTTAACATATATAAGCTGTTTAAGCTTTTTATAAACATTGGACGAGGTTTCATACCAAAAAGCTATGTCAAAGTTTAGATATTATAGTTTTGGGTTGTGGCACAAATGGAGACTGTTCCCTAAATTCTTGCCACAAAAATTAAGAGCTGGCTCCCAAAACCTAGAAGGGAAAACTTCTAGAGAATCAAAGCAAGACAACTTTCCCCAGAAAGAAAGAACTAACAGAATTTGAAATATCAACAGGTGGTCTAAGCTGAAAAACCTTAAAATACTTTAGAAAAAGTTTCTTTAAGTCTATCTGTACCAAAGCCATGGAAGGACCCCTGTAGGAAGCAGAGATGTTTGGAGCTGAGCCCAAGAAGGATAATATATCTCAAGGCAACTGTGCCCCACCATGCACATCTACATAACACATGCCCTGGAATGGAACAGATTGGTCTGATAAGCAGTTCCACCATTACTTAGGGCCAAGAGAGGTCCCTCCCCTGGGCCCCAATCATAGAACTGCATCCTCCAGCTGCATCCTCCTCATGAGGTGAGGAGTACAAGAAACCAAAGGTACATGGTTAGATGCCCCTCCTTCATCTAAACCATGCTCTGTCTGGGCACTTCAGAATTCTTTGCCCAAATTCAGTCTGCTCACCAGGCTACTTCTCCAAGTCAGTCTCCTATGTTAGTACATGGACCCCAAGGCCCAAAGAATGGCAAAAAGTAGCAGGTTTGACAGAGTGGACAGAGTTTGACTTTGTGGGCTGGGGTATACATAATCATTCATGTAAGACCCTTAGAATAAAGATAGGGGTGGGAGGAGAAGAGAGGCCAAGGACAGGGGGC
This sequence comes from Theropithecus gelada, assembly GCF_003255815.1. Classification (NCBI taxonomy): domain Eukaryota; kingdom Metazoa; phylum Chordata; class Mammalia; order Primates; family Cercopithecidae; genus Theropithecus; species Theropithecus gelada. The sequence continues at coordinate 55,763,315 of NC_037682.1, forward strand.
TGGGGCCAGCTCTCCCAGTGCCACCACTTCTTAGTATAAAATTCTGAGGAATCCAAGAATTCTCTATTGAACTTGACCTTCTAGGTCATTAGGAAGTTACATTTCTCAATGTAGGAGGGAGGATTGGAAGATGTTTTATTTAATAATTTATCTTGATGTATGACTTTTAAATTAAGATTTAGACATATGGTATTTGAACTCCATTCATACTCTTCCTCCTCTGGACTCTACAAATGTTAGGGGTTTGCCTGACAGTGAGCTTGGGGTACTTTGGGGTCAAGATGAAACTATATTTCTGTTTTAACAGGCTCTAAAGCCCAATGTAAATGTCTCCAGCCTCAAGAAGTGGGATTACTACATAGAAGAGACCCTGTCCACAGGCCCTTCCTATGACTGGATGATGCTAACCCCCAAGCATTTCCCCTCCGAAGACTCTGACCTGGCTGGAGAAGCTGGGCCACGGAGCCAGAGGAGAACAGTGTGGCCATGCTATGATGACGTCAGCTGTACTCAGCCCGATGCTCTCACCAGCCTTTTCAGTGTAAGTCAACTGTAGACACGCACCTGGGGCACCAGGGGCCCTGGAGGCACGAGGCCAGAGGAACCAGGCTAAGTTAAGAATGGTTTACAAACTTCTGAACATGGCTCTGCTTACTCTGGGCTAGGGTTATGGTAGCACCTTCCGTGTATGAAGAAACCAGATTTGCTTCCTATCATCAGTGGGGGACCAGGCTTCACTACTGGAAAAGAGTCTCAATAAAAGTGATTTTCCCCAGCACTTTGGGAGGCCGAGACGGGCAGATCACGAGGTCAGGAGATCGAGACCATCCTGGCTAACACGGTGAAACCCCGTCTCTACTTAAAAATACAAAAAACTAGCCAGGCGAGGTGGCGGGCACCTGTAGTCCCAGCTACTCGGGAGGCTGAGGCAGGAGAATGGCGTGAACCTGGGAGGCGGAGCTTGCAGTGAGTGGAGATCACGCCACTGCACTCCAGCCTGGGTGACAGAGCAAGACTCTCAGAAAAAAAAAAAAAAAAAGATTTTCCAGCATTACAAGGAAGCAATCAAGCAAATGGAGCAATTTACTCCTTCCGGCAGCTTCCCAGCTATTTCAGTTGCCTGAACAGCCTTAGTCAGGCCTTGGCTGTGGCTTTTGTGGGTGCTTTACTTCCTCTGGTCAGAAGTGTGGGTGGTCAGTGGCCTGATGGGAGTGCTGCCAACCATCTTCTGCAAGGAATGTTCCAGAACCAACCCCTCCTGGCAGTAGCCAGCCTGAGGAATAGCTTTGAGCCCTGATATAGGCCAGACACTTCCTAAAGAGTCTTCCCCCTCTGGTTTCCTGACCAGGAAGAGTATGCTTCAGTAGTCATACTGTCACAGAGGCAGCTGCCCTGATCTCCAGCTTCTCTGTCAGAAGGTATATCTGTTTCCTTGGGTATTTCTTGGCTTATTCTTTCCACATCTGGTTTGAATCATCAGAGTTGAGGGGTTCCTCCTGTCAAGGACTGGCTTCTCATCTACCTCAGCTATTAGGGCTGGGCCATGGGCCACTGCTTGACCTCTTGCTTTGGCTATCAGATTTCCCATGGGCTGCCCAAGGGTGCAGATGTCTGAGATACATATTTCACATTCTAGTATGTAAGCTATCCTGTACAAAAAGGCCTAGTTATAGGTCCTAATAAACCATCTTCGCCACAGTGCGGCACACCAGCTAGAGCTCTCACCACTATTCCTGGCTGGGAGACCTCTCAGACCCATGTCCACCACTTAACTGCCCTCTGGCCATGCTGCTCATCTGGGCCTAGTACAGAAGCAGTATGGCTTTGGGGCACATCCTGATTTCTATGAAATACTGATCAGAAAACTTTTCATTTCTTTGCAGGAAATTGAAAAATTGGAGCACAAATTGAACCAAGCCCCTGAGAAGTGGCAGCAGCTGTGGGAAAGAGTAACCGTGGACCTTAAAGAAGAACCAAGAACAGATCGCGTGAGTTGACAATGCCCCTTAAGAGCTACTTCTGAGCTTTCTGAGGGTGCTAAGTCAGGTGGAGCCCACTGCCACAGGTGACAAGACCCAGCTGGGTTTATGGCCAGAAGGAAGGGTGGAAAGGGGAGGGGTCATGTCCTGGGGGTCCAGGGCAGAAAGTTCCAAATGACTGAATACTTCCTGAGTGTCTCACTTCACCACAGTGACATACTACTTATGTCTCAGCACCCCAAATCCAAGGGAAATTACTGGGTTCTTTCCTGTCTCACTGCCTGTGTGGTTTCAGCGGATCGTCTACCACATGAGGGAGGAGGGGAATGCCAAGACCATGTTTGCTCCACAGAAAGTATTTTAAAACAACAAAATATGCCACTTTGTGTTGTTCACAATCCCTTTTCTGTTTCTGACTTAAGAAACATTTATCATAAAAATATTTTAACGATTGGGCAAGGTGGCTCACGCCTATAATCCCAGCACTTTGGGAGGCCGAGGCAGGCAGATCATGAGGTCAAGAGATCGAGACTATCCTGGCCAACATGGTGAATCCCCGTCTCTACTAAAAATACAAAAAGTAGCTGGGCGTCTGTAATCCTGGCTACTCAGGAGGCTGAGGCAGGAGAATCGCTTGAACTTGGGAGGCAGAGGTTGCAGTGAGTGAGCCAAGATTGCACCACCACACTCCAGCTTGGTGACAGAACAAGATTCCATCTCAAAAAAAAAAAAAAAAAAAAAAAAAATATATATATATATATATATATACACACACACACGAAATACTCTGTTTTCTGCTTCGCATACCCCATTTCCTATTTCTGATCTAATATGGTACATACCTTCGCATCCTATTTAATCCACTGTGAGGGAATGGTATTCCCTCTCCTACGTGAGGAACAGGCACAGAGATCATCCAGTGGCAACTGGTAGAGCCCCCAATCGAACCCACATCAGACTGGCTCCAAATGCAACAGAAGGGAAATTAGGATAGATGAGTGTTCTGAAGAACAGTTCAGGAAGAAGAGGCCAGCAGGTCAGATGTTGCAGAAAGGTCAAGAAGAATGGAAGGTAGAAGAAAACCTTTGTGGTAAAAAGAGACCATCTGGGGCTCTATCTCTTAACCTCAAATAGCAATTCAGGAGCTGTTATCAGACAGACAACAGGTGGGTGATGCCTTAATGCTTTTTTGTTAGAAAAATAATAGTTTATTGATTTTTTCTGATAATGAAAGTAATAATGTTCATTTTTTTGAAAGAACACACAAAGTTATAAAATAGAAGATGAGAATCAACCCACAATTTATAGCCTAGAAGTAAACCACTGTGCTATCAAACTTGTTTTACCATACAAATTCACATATAAAAGAGATTTACTAGACATACTATTTTAAACCTGCTTTTTCGGCCGGCAGCGGTGGCTCAAGCCTGTAACCCCAGCACTTTGGGAGGCCGAGGCGGGCAGATCACGAAGTCAGGAGATCGAGACCATCCTGGCTAACATGGTGAAACCCCGTCTCTACTAAAAATACAAAAAAAAAGAAATTAGCCGGGCGAGGTGGCAGGCGCCTGTAGTCCCAGCTACTCTGGAGGCTGAGGCGGGAGAATGGCATGAACCTGGGAAGTGGAGCTTGCAGTGAGCCAAGATCGCACCACTGGGAGCGACAGCGAGACTCCATCTCAAAAAATAAAAATAAAAATAAAATAAATAAAATAAACCTGCTTTTTCACTCCACATTGGCATACATGTCCTTCCATCTGTCACTGTGTGTAAACCAATGTCTGCCAGGCGCACTGTAATCCCAGCACTTTGGGAGGCTGAGGCAGGCAAACCACGAGGGCAGGAGTTTGAGACCAGCCTGGCCAGCATAGTGAAACCCCGTCTCTACTAAAAATATAAAAAATTAGCTGGGCATGCTGGTGTGCACCTGTAATCCCAGCTACTCCGGGAGGCTGAACCCAGGAGGCAGAGGTTGTAGTAAACCAAGATCACACCACTGCACTCCAGCCTGGGCGACAGAGTGAGACCCTGTCTCAAAAAAAAAATCATCTTTATGTTTTTTGAGATAGGGTCTCACTCTGTCGCCCAGGCTGGAGTGCAGTGGTGTGATCATGGCTCACTATAGCCTCAACCTCCCGGGTTCTGGTGATCATCCCAAGTAGCTGGGACTACAGGCACACATCACCATACTCGGCTCATTTTTTAAATGTTTTTTGTAGAAATGGGGCTTCATGTTCCCCGGGCTGGTCTCGAACTCCTGGACTCAAGTGATCCACTCACCTCGGCCTCCCAAAGTGCTGGGATTACATGTGTGAGCCACCACAGCTGGCCATAGCAACATCATTTTTTTAATGGCTGTCTAGAATTCCACTGTATGGAAATGCCATAATTTGTTTAATGTCCCTAATAATGGACGGGTAGGTTGTTTCCAGTTTTTTACCATGATAACTAACTCTGGGACTGATAGTGTTGTACATTATCATTGCTTATTCGTCCAGTTTTTTCCCTGAGATAAATATTTGTAAATGAAATGTTCCAGTCAGTGGCTTAAGTGTCTGTAAAGGTTTCCTAGCTCCTGTCCTGTCTTTTTCAGTCCCAAAGACACCTGTCGAGGTCCCCAGGAATTGTGTCTACCAACCTACCTTCCTATCAGAAGAGATCTCTGCTACATCTCCCAGACGGCAGCATGGGGGAGGAACAGAATTCCAGCATCTCCCCATCCAATGGAGTGGAGCGAAGAGCAGCCACGCTCTATAGCCAGTATACATCCAAGAATGAGGAAAACAGGTGACATGCTGAATCCTGCTCAGTGTGCTGAAGACTTCCCCACACCACCTGAGGCTGAACCACAGGTCCCTCAATAAGCTAGGCCTGTGCAGTACAGTCTTTTATAAACTTGAAATGGATTTGCTTTAACTTTTGTAATGTTTTAGATGTCTCTTTGAAAAGAAAAAAAAATTACAACTAAAAATAATGCCAAGAGGTTGTAGTTATTTGTAATTGAGTCCTGATGGCTCTTATCTCCTGTCTGCCAGAACGTTTGAGGGAATATGTGTTAGCCAGCACTTTGTCAGTGGCAAACATCAGAAATTCAGCTTATGCTAGCTGAAGCAAAAAGGAATTTACTCACATAAACAAGGACAGTCAAGGGTATGCTAGCTTCTCACACAGTATCTTCTATCCATTTCCCGGCTCTGCTTTGCCCTCTCTCTGTGTTATGTCAGTCCCAACATGGCACAAAAGATGGCTACTGATCATTCCAAGCCTCACAGATGTGGTAATCCCAGCAGAAAGCAGCAGTCTTTCCCCAGGGGTCTAGTAGCAAAATTCCAGGGAGAACTCTTATTGGCCATTTTTGGATCATCTAGGGGAAATAGAGACTTGACAAAAACAACAGACATCCCCTCCCCTTTACAGCATTTCGTAAGTGTAAATCAAAATTAACTCTCCTGTCATCATTTCTTCTAGGTCCTTTGAGGGAACGCTTTATAAAAGAGGGGCTTTGCTGAAAGGTTGGAAGCCCCGTTGGTTTGTTTTGGATGTAACAAAACATCAGGTAATACTCTTAAAGCCAAAAGAAATTATTTCTGTCTAGGCTAGTCCCAGTCCCCGGCTATTATGTGGCTCTAGCAGACAGATTCCTCATGTACAGACTGCTTTTTTAGTGCGTCTCATATGCAATCTGGAGGCTCCTCAAGGGCCCCAGATGTCCCTGAGTAAGGGCAATAGCCTTCCGAGGAAGTTTCCCAAGTAGCTCAGCCTGGTACTTGCAGCAGAGGTAGCAACAGTTGAGCCCAGAGCATACAGCAATAGAACTCTTTTTTAATGCTCAGATATCTCTTGCTGCCTGATCTTAAAACCCAGGTGAGGGGATTCCTGAGGTTTTCAGCCTGTTGCATACATGCACATATAAGCCTGTGCCTGTGAACACTCCTCAGAATACAGGTTACCTTTGTCCTTGCAGCAGAAAGCATCCATTCAAAACGGAGGGCATTAATTTATTCTACAAACATTTATCGAACACCACCTCTGTGCCCATTGCTGTACTGGTTAGTAAAGAAGGCACTGTTACCCTTCAAAGATGGCAGCAACAGGGGAGCAAAGGGGCCCCAAAAGAGGCAGAAGGGGATGTGCCCACCCAAACTTGGAATTCACATGGGCAAGTACTAGACTGGACCTTGCTGACTATGTCAAGAAATCTTTTGACTACTGTTAGGTTCTTAGCTATTCCTGTAGCAGCCTCTGCAATCCTTAGCATCATAGTCTTTACTCCAGTGATTTCAAGGGAGAGCAATTCCTACCCAAACCTCTAGCAGCTCTGCACCCTGCATTACTGAGAGCTGCATGGTCTCCTGTGTTCTGACTGCAGGCCTTACTCTACCTTGGAATTGACCACTCAGCCTTGAGGCTGAGGGTTACACATTTTGATTGTCAATGCATTTACTATAAAGTGGAATCTGTTAGGAAAAACCTGAACTGTTACTCCTATAATACAGTGCTTTGGTTGGACCTGCATCTAGAAGACTCCTTCCAAATGAAGACTATATTTGGGGTCCAGCTTTTCCTCTACTTAAGGAATTTCATAATGATTACAGAGTCTTTGTGGGACAATATAGATAATTTATGTTCAAATATACAAATGGAAGCCCTGTTAGGAAGCTATACTCTGAAATCATAGAGCCTACACTGTGTAAAAAAGTTCCATTAAACTTCTAACTATAACGTAGGAGAACGTCATAATTTTTCTATAATTTACAATTACATCAAATTATACTTACATTCTTACCAGTCTTCTGGACTTCTTTAACATGAAAGATACAGTTTTTCCACTTAGCCCTGCTTATACCATGCCTGAGAGGAGAGAGAGAGAAAAGTCTCAGGCCAGAGCCACATTGTCAGAAGCACTACTTTCCTGCCATGTACACTAGAGAGTAAAATCCACAGATTATGGCCCAATAAGGCTTATTCCCTAGCAGTCTCTTTGACATTTTTCCTTTTTTTTTTTTTTTTGAGGCAGAGTCTCGCTCTGTTGCCCAGGCTGGAGTGCAGTGGTGCAGTCTCGGCTCACTGCAAGCTCCGCCTCCTGGGTTCTCGCCATTCTCCTGGCTCAGCCTCCCAAGTAGCTGGGACTACAGGCGCCCGCCACCACACCCGGCTAATTTTTTGTATTTTTAGTAGAGACTGGGTACGGGGTTTCACTGTGTTAGCCAGGATGGTCTCGATCTCCTGACCTTGTGATCTGCCCGCCTTGGCCTCCCAAAGTGCTGGGATGATTTTTTTTTCCTTTTTTTATTATTCCAAAAGGCAATATATGCTTATTATACCACATTCAAACATTTCATACAGATCTCAAAATCCCCTGTGTAGTCAAACGCTAAGCTATTTATTGTGTTCTTCAAAAATCATTTTTTATCTACATGCTGTTGGCAACTTGATCTTTAAAATGTCTTGAACAGTTTTCCTACATGAGTTCTGTATGAACTCATATAGATCTTCCATATTGTTTTTGAAAAGCTCTATAGTATTCCATTTTATTGATGAATTGTCATTTAATGTATTCACTGCTGCACTGAAAGACAAATACGTCTTTTCCAATGTTTAGCTGATAAAACAAAGCTGAAGGAAACTTCTTCATACATCTTTCTTTGCATGCTTATAGGAGTATTTCTGTAGGACTACTTTATAAAGGTGGGAAAGGTGTTTCATTTTTTTTTTTTTTTTGAGATGGAGTTTCACTCTTGTCACCCAGGCTGGAGTGCAGTGGTGCATTCTCGGCTCACTGCAACCTCTGCCTCGTGGGTTCAAGCGATTCTCCTGCCTCAGCCTCCCCAGTAGCTGGGATTACTAGTGCTCACCATGCCCAGCTAATTTTTGTATTTTTAGTAGAGATGGGATTTCACCATATTGGTCAGGCTGGTCTCAAACTCCTGACCTCAAGTGATCCACCCACCTCAGCCTCCCAAAGTGTTGGGATTATAGGCGTGAGCCACTGCGCCCAGCGTGGAAAGATGTTTCAATAGGCATAAGCATTCTAAATTTTAGTTGATATTGCCAATTTGTTCTCCAAAAAATTTCCAACAAATTATATTCACACTGGCAGTATTTGAGATGATCTAGTACCTTATTGGATATCATCAGCCATTTTTAATATTTCTCAATCCAAAAGTGGAATCTCATTTATTGTCATTTACTTTTCTTTGATTAATGAAGTTGATCATCTTTTCAAATATTTATAAGTCATTTGTATTTCTCTGTGACTCGCCTGTTGAGATATTTTGAGCATTTTTCTACTAGATTGTTTATCTTTTTCTTATCAATTTCTGGGAATTCTGTATATTACTAAACATTAGCCCCCTTTTTATATGTTACATATACTTTTTACAGTTGTTACTTCACTTCTTTTTTTTTATTATTTTGTTTTTTGAGACAGGGTCTTACTCAGGCTGGAGTACAGTGGCAGGATCTCAGCTTACTGCAGCTTGACCTCACAGGCTCGAGCAATCCTCCCACCTCAGCCTCCTGAGTAGCTGGAACTACGGGCATGCACCACCACGACTGGCTAATTTTTGTATGTTTTTGTAGAGACAGGGTTTCACCACATTGCCCAGCCTGCTGTCGAACTCCTAGGCTTAAGTGATCCATCCATCTTGGCCTCCCAATATACTGGTATTACAGGCATAAACCACCATGCCCAGCCTTAATTCTGTTTTTTAAGATGTAATACATTTATTTGTTCAATTTTCAAACAGTACATAAGTCTTTCCCTCAGTGCTTTCTCCAAGCCACCTAGTTCTTCCTAGAAGCAACAAGTAATACTAATTTTTTGTGTATTCTTCCAGGCATAGTTTAGCATATATAACCAAGGTACAGAGGAAGGTATTCAAATACAGTTTGAAGAGCCATGCCATTTTCTCTTTCTGCGTCTCTGATATCTCACTTGTATCCTTTTGGTTCCAGCTGCGATACTATGACTCAGGTGAGGACACGAGCTGTAAAGGCCACATTGATCTGGCTGAAGTAGAAATGGTTATCCCTGCTGGCCCCAGCATGGGAGCCCCAAAGCACACAAGTGACAAGGCTTTCTTTGATGTAAGTTGATCTTACTTCTCTTTTTCTGGCTGTGCCTGCACATCATTCTATCTGTCTCCAAGAATGATGGAGCCCTCAGAGCAATTGGTGGTGACTACAGATGGATGACAGACCCCCTTGGCTATGGGAATTGTTCCAGAGCTTGAACTCAGCATTATTGACCCCAAGGCTATCCTCTCTTCCTGTCTGTATGTCTCAGAAAAGCTGTATACTGCTTTATGCAAAAGGAGTCCAGCCGCACATGGAAACAGATGAACTCCTTGTTAAATGCTGTTAGTTCAGTTACTACCTACTTTCAAGAACAGATGCTATTTCCCTAGTATTCAGCGGTCTTCATGCTTGACCACCCACAAAAGACTGTCCTTAGGCACACATGAGAAGTATCTACCCTAACATCTTCAGCAGCCCTCACGTGGGCTATGGGGCACTTTATAGGCCACATAATAGAAGGGGACTTATGTAGTCCCTGGAGTCAAGCAGGGCTTCATAAAGAAGATAGGTCATCCTTTATTGCCCTGCTCAGGCCATGAGATCGTTTTCCTGACAGTGGGCTTCCAATATGGCTCCAACTGAAGAAAGGGGACACAAAGGCCAACTTTATGGTATGGATGAATCTCAGGCATCCCCCTGGAGCACAAGGAGCTCCCTCACCTTTAGTGCATTGGTGCAGTGCATGGGAGAGGTTAAAGGCACCATTCATTGCTGACCCTTCCTCCTTAGTCAAAGAAGACACTAAGAAAATGCAAAGTAAGGCGCTCTCAGTGTGTCTCCTTTTCCTGCCAGTACCCTTCTATCAACATCCCCTATGACTCTAGAGACCAGAAAAGTAAAGGCAGTAACAGTATGGTAGTTGAGGAGAAAAATTCATACGGAGGTTCTGGGGCAGTATGGAAAAGAAAGGTCACAGGGACTGATTTACCACTTACTCAAATCTATAAAACAGCCCTGCCCTTCATCTCTGGTTCTCTGTCATTTGGTTTTGTAGCTCAAGACCAGCAAACGTGTGTATAACTTCTGCGCGCAGGATGGACAGAGTGCCCAGCAATGGATGGACAGGATCCAGAGCTGTATCTCTGATGCCTGATGCCCATGGTCAACCTATGCTGAAGAAATAGAGGAACTCATGCTGCCAGATAGAAAAAAAAAAGCATGGATCCTTGAGGAGCTGACGACACGTTATCCCAGGGCCTGAGGTTCTCCTGCCCAGTCCCTTCTTGCAGGGGTTGCTATATCTACTTAACCTGAATAGGTGTTTCACACAGGTCTGGTCAATAGCCCCATGCACTCCCTATATCTTGCACTACATTTTTCTAACAGGGTCTTAGTGGTTAATGATCAGAAGATGTCTCCTGAGCCAACTGTGAACCTCACCCAGGCAAAATGGCTACCACCTACTTGGGTCCTTCTTCATGAAAGCTATAGATCCTTTTTTGTTCTCCAGGATCATAATTTGCTTGGAGACCTGTTTAACAAGCAAAAATCAAAACCCTCCAAGATTGTCTCATATTCTACTTAGACTAGGTTTCCTATGAGAGGCATCTACTTGTACTGCCTGACCTTTGAAATGCTCAGTTCTCTGGTGCTGCCAAAAGGTGCTTCCATGGTCCCTTCTCTGCCATTGGGGTTCACAACAAGAGATGTCATTGTTCAGTAGCAGGCAAAGAGGAAGCACACAGCATTATTCTGATGGAAAAAGATTATCCAGGGAATGGTACAATGACCAGCCCAATGCAGGAAAACACTACTTCCAAAACATTAAATTCTCTATCCAAAACGTTGAATTCTCTAGACCAGAGGTGCTCTGAGGATCCAGGGCCTTGTGTTCTTATGTATCTTCTGCTTCCTGACAGTTTCTTTTTCAAAATAACATGCAAAAAAAGCTGAATGCACTAACTCACAAAACAAACACTTGCACTGAACTCCCAATGAAGTGAAGATGTTGGAAAGACAGAGGCCAGCTATTTAGGACCACACACACCTGTGACAAGGGCTGTGTTGACCACAGTCACACTGTGGCATGACTGGATACCCAAACTACACTTCTACACATGAAAAGTAAGAACTGTCTTTAGATTTTCTTTACTTTGATAACTTGTGTTTGTTTAGCTTAAGACCCAAGAAATGCTGTTTGCTCATGGTAAACAGAAACAGCATCTTTGCTACAGCCACTGACACCAGCTGGCATCATAGGTAGCTAGATCATTGCATTTGTTTTGAAATGTTAATATGTTAAATACTAAACTAATATTTCAAAAATGTGTATATATGATTTCTATATCCTTGCTTTTCAGATAGCCTGCTTATAATTTAATATAAATTAACTGATGCATTCATAAGATTTCAATAATGAAATGGTTCCCTTTTTTAAAAATAAAAATACATTGTCTTTGTAGATTAAAAATGTCAGAATTTCAAATTTAAAATTGTCTACACACTAGGAAATAGAACTGTGTTAATATATAAGAAATTCGGGGATAATTAAGAATGAAGGACTTTTCTATCATTTCCATTTTATAAATTGCCACCTGTGAAAATGGTTTTTGCACATTATTTGTATTTTTCTTTGTATATGAAATAATTTTTTGTACTTTGTAAAATATGGAGCCCATTGTACCTTCAGCTATTTGAGACTATACACAGTGCTTCTTTTGTAACTGGACTATTTTAACTTTCGTGAAGGCATTACATTGCCTCACATTCACTAACCACCTTGAATTAAATTTATTTCTTAAGAAAAAGCATCCCTCATTTACTGTGAACTGAAGTTCGTTCTGTAGTGCACAGCACACAGGAGGGTAACACTCAGGATTCATACATGGGACTAAAAGTTCAAGAATAAAACAAAGCATGGCCCACTTTGTGCCTTCATTCTCCTAATGTCATCACTGCCCTTTGCTCAAGAAGTAACCAGGGATACTGAACATGTTAGCATGAGCTTCTGGGTTCCAGACACACTTCTGCAGAGTTTAGGTAAGAGACTTGAGGCCAAGATTCTCACATGTGCTGCCACTCCTACCACTGTCTAATAAGCTGTTTGAAATTGCTTAAGTCCCTTACCTATTCTGGGTCCATTCCACCACCTAGAGTATATAGTAATTTGTGAAAATTTTAGGCATGAGACATTGAAGTCTGAGCAGCAGATTTTTCTGCTTCAGGGAATTTTTTTTTTTTTTTTGAGACGGAGTCTCGCTTTGTTACCCAGGATCTGGAGTGCAGTGGCGCGATCTCAGCTCACTGCAAGCTCTGCCTCCCGGGTTCACACCATTCTCCTGCCTCAGCCTCCCAAATAACTGGTACTATAGGCACTTGCCACCATGCCCGGCTAATTTTTTGTATTTTTAGTAGAGACGGGGTTTCTCCGTGTTCGCCAGGATAGTCTCGATCTCCTGACCTCGTGATCTGCCCTCCTCGGCCTCCCAAACAGGGAATTGTTAAACAGCACAAATGATCAGTGATTTCAGTTCTAGACAGTACTTCTCTGTAAAAAAAAGCCCATGAGTTTACCTCATGTAGCCAACAGAGAATGCAAGTTTTCATCTCAGGGCTGAGCCTTTAAGTCCTTTGACATCCAGAGTCCTCTGAGCCAAGCAAGAGGACCCCAAAGAGCCACTGAGGCTCAAGGTGAGACAGTGACATATTCCCTGAGCTTTCGGTTCTCCTCAGTCTCAAGAGCATGCTGATCTAAGCCAAGGGCCCTCAAGCCTTTCCTTGGTCCTGGGCCTCTCAACAGCTACCATTATGCATTGCTGTGTCCCTGAGATTCAGTCAGGCAGGAAACAACTGGGATTAGGGGTTGAGTAGAAGCTGTGTTCACAGTGTCAGTATCTGGATGCCCTTCATTCCTCAGGTCTTAACTGTAAAAGGGGAGAATACTGGGTTCTGTAAACCAAAAATAAAATTCTAAGACCCCCAGATAACTGAATGGATCCTTCTCAGCCAAGGGAGTTCCAAAGAAACCTGAAAAACGAGTTCCAGTCATGATGCTGGGGCAAGGAGGTCGACAGGCCTCATTACAGCCTCTCCCTTTTGGAGTTTAGACACAACAGACTAGCATTAACATTAAAACAGATCTTAAGACTGACAAAATAGACTGTCACAATAAAATACCAAATTCCAACCTGACTCTAGTATAGCCCTAAAGGAAATCAAAGCTTTTTTAATCCCAAAATACATTCCTTTTACATATTTTGAAATGGCCCTGCAAAGCTGTATCTTGGGGGGATTTACATTCTATAGAGGATCCCTTTCCCTTCCCAGGTCTTTTTCTGATCCTGAAGAGATTAGCTAAGAGTCTAGTGCCTTTTATTAAATGTCTGAATAGGAAATATTTGCTATCTGTTGCCTCTAGGGGCAGCCACCTATGAGACTTCGTCTACATAAGAAACTAGGTCTCTACAACCCCTTATCTTAACCTAGACTCTCAATTTCAGCCTTTTAGATAATAACTCCTTCAACCAATTGCCTATCAGAAATCTTTGAATCCACCTGTGACCTATAAGCTTCCGTCTTTCCAGGCCAGACCAATTTGTACTTCACATGCATTGGTTGATGTCTTATGTCTCCCTAAAACATATAAAAACAAGAGCCTTTAACCCAACCACCTTGGGCTTGTATTCTCAGGACCTCCTGAGGCTGTGTCCTGGGTCACAATCCTTAACCTTGGAAAAATAAATCTCTAAATTGATTGAGACCTGTCTCATATACTTTTTTGCTTTACAGTTCCAAGGGAGAAAGACCAGGGCTTGGCTGCCTGCAAGAGCCTTAACAGGGCCCTTCCTTCTGTGGTCCCAGTGACAAAACCCTTCTAATATGGGCTCTTGAAAGATGCAAACTCAAAGGAGCACATAGCATAAAGTCACTTCCCAACCCCTTTGACCCAAATCCTTTATTCCCACCTCCCAAACCCCTTCACTCTACTGTCTCCACCCCGGAGCTAGAGCTTAAACTGCTAATAACATGGCAGATTTGCTTCTCAAGGGAAACTGACATTTTTAGGTATTTAATCAGGGGTTCTTATAAGAGTTGTTAAGTAGCCCTATCATCCCATAAAGAATTTCTGAAAGATCCCAAGTTGGTAACAGGGAAGTGCCCTCAGCAATCCCAGCCAAAGCTATTAATTAAGCAGTGAATAAAACAGTGTTGATGAAGAGATAGGGTTTACAGCAGCACCATCAAGCATATATAATGCAAGCCACATAGGTATCTTTAAGTTTAAAAAAAAGATGACATTAATTTTAATATATTTGTTTTTACCATATATTTACTCCAATATATCAAAAATATTTTAATGCGTAAACAATACAAAAAAGTTAATGAAATATATTCCTTGTTCATACTAAATCCTCAAAATCTAGTGTGTATTTTATACTTACAGCACATCTGAGTTTGGACTAATATGTTTTTTTCAGAGGCCACTTCTGATAAAACAAATGCATATCATGTTTCTATACCAGTTCTCCAACATCAACTGGACATCCAACAATCCAGTTCAAGTCTGACACTAACTCCCCAGATTTAGCACAGTCTCCACAAGTTCAGGTCTGTCTTTAAGACTGCCCCCACTTCAAACACTAGTTGCAAGTTCCAAGGGCCACCAGAACTTCTAACCAACCAGCTATAAATATGAAGGTTTCCACAACCCCCTTCTCAGGTTCAGTAATTTGCCAGAACAAATCACATAACTCAGAAAAACACTTTACTTACATTTACCAGCTTATTTCTAAGCGATAAACCTCAGGATCAGCCACAGGGAAGAGATGCACGGTACGGAGGGAGGCAGCACACCACCTGCCCAGCATCTGATGTGTTCACCAACCCAGAGGCACTCCTTATCTCATTATTCAAGAGGTTTTACAACCCAGTCTCCAGTTACCCTCCCTCCCCCGAGGTTGGGGGTGGCTGAAAGTTCCCACCTTCTATTCACTAGTCTGGTCTTTCAGACGACCAGCACGCATCCTTAACCTAGCTAGGGACCCCACCTGAATCACCTTGTTAGCATAAACTCAGGTGTTGCGAAGGGCAGTTATGAATAACAAAAGATACTCCTAAAGGGTGGGGTGTGTTAGGAATAACTTTTAAAAGAAACTATCACTTCAGAAATTTCTAGGGTTTTAGACACTGTGTGCCAGGAACCCAGAACAAAGAACAAATATATTTTGTACTCTACCACAACTAGCCTTATTTCCACTGCTACCACACTAAACAATACATATTTACAGCAAATAGCCTGCTCACAGCAGAGCCGTGCTGGGTGGCAAGAGACCTGGCTTCTAGTGCTGGCTGTCTTCTAATCTCATCTATGACCTTGAACCAGTCCCTTAACTTTGCTGGGCTTTGACTTATAAAAATGCAGGACACAGATGATCTGTTACTTTGTGATTCCAAATATTTACCTTGGCAAGGACTTAGTTTCCAAACTGAGATTTAAAGGATTTGCTGAAAAATCCAAATCATCTAAATCAGTGCTTCTCAAATTATAATGCATATATGAATCATCTTGTTAAAATGAGATTCTGATTCAAGAGGTTTGGGGTGGGGCTTGACATTCTGCATTTCTAATGAGGCCAGTGCTGCTGGTCCAAGGACCACAGCACTGGTCCTTGGTAACAGAATTGTTCTTGGAGTAACAGAAATGTGTCTCAGTCCTCTGAGAAGCAGATGCCTGATAGGCAGGAACTCATGGAAGGCTGGAAGAGCCAAGAGACCATGATGCTGGTATAATCCTTTTGAAAAAGAAAGGGAAGCAAAGTTGAGTGGAGAAGACTTGGATTGCAGTGCAGTTCTAAGGAAGTTCAGCAAGGCAGTTAAGAAGTCCTTGAGCCATCAGGGGAATCCCACATATTCCAAGAATGGGCCTTCCTAGGATCCCTGCCATGCTCAATCATTGGCTAGGAGCAGTTCATGGGAAGCATGGTTTTGGTGGAAACACAGTAATAGATTTCAGAATATACCAGCTGAGGCCAACAGTCAATGACAGTCACTGCAGTCAGAAATCTTTCATGGTTGTCAATGTTAAAGTTGTCAGAATCAAAATGGAGTCACTTATGTTTATAAAAAGCAAAACAAAACAAAACAAAAAAGCCTGATAAATTGAGCCAGTAGAAGCTATGAAGAGAGAGTACTCATGCATAAATACCTGATAACAAAAACTATCATAAAAAACTGCAAAACTTGCAACCTTGCACAAAGGCCATTGCAACCTTACACAAAAATTACTCCTTTGAAGGCATCTGTCCAGCAACTGCCCGTCCAGCCTTGGATTAGTGTCACCCTTGTTATTGATCCTTGTAGCCAGGATAATTATCTCAAAACAATTATGTATTGATCCTCACTTTTCCTTTAAAAAACCTTTGTGGTCCTTTACCTCCCTGAATACACACATAGCTTACTATGGTGTTATATAGGTATTCCCATTGCAATGCCCTTGATGTAGTTTGGATGTGTGTCCTCACCCAAATCTCATGTTGAAATGTAATCCCCAGTTGGAGGTGGGGCCTGGTGGGAGTTGATTGGATCATGGGAGTGGATTTCTCATGAACGGTTTAGTACCATCAACTTGGTACTATTTTCATGATGGTGAGTAAGTTCTCCTGAGGTTTAAAAGTGTGTAGCATCTTCCCCGTCTCTCTCTTGCTCCTGCTCTGGCCATGTGACATGCAAGTTCCCACTTGGTCTTCTACCGTGATTGTAAGATTCCAGAGGCCTCCCCAGAAGCAGATGCCACTATGCTTCCTCTACAGCCTGTAAACCATGAACTAGTTCAACCGCTTACAGTTTGTTTGTTTTGTTTTTTTTTTAGACAGGGTCTTGCTATGACACCCAGACTGTAGTGCAGTGGCGCAATGACAGCTCACTGCAGCCTTGACCTCCAGGACTCAAGCAATCCTCCCAGCTCAGCCTCCTGAGTAGCTGGGATTACAGGTGTGCTCCACCATGCCCAGCTAATTTTTTTATGGAGACAGGGTCTCACTATATTGCCCAAGATGGTCTTGAACTCATGGGCTCAAACAATCCTCCCACCTTGGCCTCCCAAAGTGCTAGGATTCCAGGCATGAGCCACCGCACCTGGCATCAGGTATTTCTTTATAGCAATGCAAGAACAGACTAATACAGCCCTATTATATAAATATTATTTTCGTTTAGAGAGCCTCTCTGTTATTTAAGGTGACATAAATGGTGTCCAGAAGCAGGACCTGAAAAACAGTATCAGAAGGAATTCATGATTCTTGGAACTAGTGTACAATACTCACCGGAGCCCTTTGAGCACTCTGTTTCTATGGCTCACATTTTCTGCCCTGGTGGATTTCCTCTCAGGCCAAGCCTCCCCCTTTTTGGTAGAAGCTCTTGACTTGGAAGCGGAGTTGTTGTCTGGGGTAATACCCAAGGTTCATTGCCTCGTGCCAAGAAAATTAAGGACATGGACATACACAAGGAGTGAGTTTAAGAGCAGAGGTTTACTAGGCAAAAGAAAGAGAACAGCTAGCTCTGCCCTTCAAGAGAGCCTGGCCCACAGTGGAGTGCACTGGATTTTATAGACAGGCTTGAGGAGGTGATACCTGATTACACAGGGCCCAAAGATTGGTTGGACCAGGTGTGACATTACATACTGTCCAGGGAATCTGACTGCCCCACCCTAATCTTATTTTGCAAATGAGGTCTTTGCTTGACTGGCGCCATCTTGTCTGCTCCTTATGGTATGCGTGGCTGGCAAAGAGAAGAGAAGATGGAGCTGTCATGTTGGATATGCCTAGTCCCAGGTAGCCTTTTCCTATTGGCACAGCTACTGGCATTCACCCGTGCAAACTTGCAGCTTGCTTGTCTATGTCTGCAGCTCAATTTTACAGGCTGCTCTTTGTTAGAAAATTATTTGGAAGCTTCTTTTCATTAAAAGGAAAACCTTACTAAGGACTTCCTTACCCTATGCCTAAATAATTTCTTCTTAACTCCTATATCAACTTTATTCAGGATTTGGTTTAGTGATAAAGCCGCCTTTAATAAAGGACTGTACGTCCTCCTGGAATGATAAAAGGGCTTTTATCTTTTGGTTTAAAGACAAGTGTCTTTCTGGATTGAGTTCTCTGGTTTCTCCAGAATCCATGTTCTGTCTGCAAGACATGTCTTCTCTGGTAAATTTACTTTTGTTTCTTTCTGCGTTGGGCTGGTTAATACTGAGTGTCAGCTTGATTGGATTGAAGGATGCAAAGTATTGATCCTTGGTGTGTCTGTGAGGGTGCTGCCAAAGGAGATTAACATTTGAGTCAGTGGGCTGGGGAAGGCAGACCCACCCTTAATCTGAGTGGACACCATCTAATCAGCTGCCAGCACAGCTAGAATATAAAGCAGGCAGAAAAATGTGAAAAGAGAGACTGGACTCGCCTCCCAGCCTACATCTTTCTCCCGTGCTGGATGCTTCCTGCCCTTGAACCTCAGACTCCAAGTTCTTCAGCTTTGGGACTCAGACTGGCTCTCCTTGCTCCTCAGCTTGCAGATGGCCTGTTGTGGGACCTTGTGATCATGTGAGTTAATACTTACTAAACTGCCTTTTATATATATATCTGTTCTGTTCCTCTAGAGAACCCTGACTAATATATGCATGCATAATTTAATTTTTTTCTACATTCCTGGGTTAACATTTTTGTGAACACTTTTATCTTGGTTTCATTTTGGTTTAGTTACATGAATCTGTAAATGGTTTGGCTCCTTTCCCTTGCTTGTTTCTAAAACTCTTCTGAGAGCAAAAATAAATATTCTAAATGGCGGGTGCCGGATGGCTATTTAAAAGCCACTAGGACAGTCACCACTATCTAAAACATGGGTCCAAACTCTTGACATTCTCTGACAGGATTTATAGGATTTTCTTTGCTCTCAAGAGATTAATAAGAAATGAAATGGGATTCTCAAATATTAAGGCATGCCAAGGTTTTCTGAGACTCCAGCCAGCTACATATTATGGTCTATCTCATGAATATATTTAAACTAATGGGCCAGGTGCAGTGGCTCACGCCTGTAATCCCAGCAATTTGGGAGGCCGAAGCAGATAGATCACTTGAGCCCAGAGGTTCAAGACCAGCCTGGGCAACATGGCAAAGCGCCATCTCTACAAAAAATATAAAAACTAGGCAGGCATGGTGGCATGTACCTGTTGTCCCAGCTTCTTGGGAGGCTAAGGCTGGAGGATCAATTGAGCCCAGGAGGTTGAGGTTGCAATGAACCATGATCACACCACTGTATTCCAGCCTGGGCAACACAGCGAGACTCTGTCTCAAAAATAAAAACAACAACAACAAATACTAATGGACAAATCATATCAAGGAAAATTCAGAGCTCAAATGGTCTGGCATGGTGGCTTGTGTCTGTAATCCCAGCACTTTGGGAGGCCAAGGCAGGTGGATCACTTGAGGCCACAAGTTCGAAAAGAGCCTGGCCAATATGGTGAAACCCCATCTCTGCCAAAATTACAAAAATTAGCCAGGCGTGGTGGTGTATGCCTGTAGTCCCAGCTACTTGGGGGGGTGAGGCACAAGAATCACTTGAACCCAGGAGGCAGAGTTTGTAATGAGCTGAGTTCATGCCACTGTACTCCAGCCTGGGTGACAGAGCGAGACTCTCTCAAAAAACTAAAAATAAAAAAATAAGAGTCATAATTTGAACTCTCTAAAATACACTACAACTATAGTGTTAACATCACAGTCTACCCCTTGTGCCACACAGATCTTTACTCTCCACCAGGTTCAGGGAGAAGTTCCTCCCCATTTCCCTTGGGCCTCTATTCCCAAGGGGAACTCAGAAGAATGCAGGAGGTCTGTGGGACCAACTATGGCCCCTACCAGTGAAGTTAATCTTGGAGCCATAACTGGCCTTCATTCTCTCCCTCTTCCACTATCTATTCCGAATTCCCCCCACCCTCAACAACTTCCTCAGATGCTGGTGGTTTACCTGGTGGTGTGAGCCAAACCTTCATTCCGGGGGTGAGCGGGAGGGGAGGGAAGGCGATAAATGCTAAATAATCAAACCCTTCTCAGGGTTGCTGCACATCCTTTCACAATTACAGTGGGGCTACCTGGAGGTGCCCAGTGGATCACATGGGCTCTATACACATTCCTCCTGCCCTCATTATGCAGGAGCAGCCTTGCCCCTTCCTGTTGATCAGGGTCAGTTATCCCTGCCAGTATGATGACTCTTCTTGTCTGCTGGTTTCTGAGCACGAAGAATCCCAAGTGCCCTGCAGCAGCCACAAACCATAGTTCAATAGGACCCTTGCCATCATAGTGTCCCCCAGTTAAGTGCTGTGCTGTGTGGAATTCCATGCCTTTGGATCAGGCATTCTGTATGTCCCTGGAAAGTGATGCTAACTAAGGCTCTGTGGTGAGGAAAGGCACACCCATGCCCAGAATAAGTCTCTATCCCTGTAGAGATGAACCATTGGCCCTTCCAGAATGGAAAGGGCCTGATGCAATTGACTTGCCCCAAATGATGTGTTGGTCTCAAGGAATAGTGCCATTTCAGGGGCTCAGCATTGGTCTCTGTTGCTGACACACTGGACATTCAAAGGCCCCTAGGCTCTTCTGCCATATCACATCACAGTGATCTCCAAAAGGCCTCTTTTTTTTTTTTTTTTTTGAGATGGAGTCTCCCTCTGTCGCCCAGGCTGGAGTGCAGTAGCTGGATCTCAGCTCACTGCAAGCTCCGCCTCCCGGGTTCACGCCATTCTCCTGCCTCAGCCTCCCGAGTAGCTGGGACTACAGGCGCCCACCACCACGCCCGGCTAATTTTTTGTATTTTTTAGTAGAGACGGGGTTTCACCGTGTTAGCCAGGATGGTCTCGATCTCCTGACCTCATGATCCGCCCGTCTCAGCCTCCCAAAGTGCGGGGATTACAGGCTTGAGCCACCGCGCCCAGCCCAAAAGGCCTCTTAAAGGGGGGCCATGATGATGCTTTGAGCTCCAAGTGTTAATGTCAACTCAAACTCTGCATCTACTACTCAAAATGTCTTGTTATCCCCATTTCTCTAGTGAATGATCACCTAAATGGCCATAGGTCTCTTTGGGGGGAAAAATGAAGGAATCATTGTGACACACACTTGCTGCAATTCTGCAAAGTCCTTCCTCTTAGAGAGCTGGCCACCTCTTTAGTCAATAGTTCTCAAACCTAAGCTAATTTTCAGATATAGAACCATTCCTTTCTAAGGGAAGCACCTGTGAGGGACAATGGGCAGGGAGGCCAGAGAGGTTGGGAGGGCTATCAGACCATGATGGGGGTGGACCGTTGAATAAATTACAAACATCTGGTGCATACTGGGCACTGAATGGATCCCAAGGAATCTCTGGATGAACACAGTACAGCTCAGCCCCCAAAGAACTCACAACCTAAAGTAGACACAGACTATTTGTTGTAAGCAGAATAATCCCCACCCCCCTTCCCTGAAGATGTCCATGTTGTAATCCCTGGAACTTGTGAATATGTCATCTTACATGGCAAAAATTAAAGTTGCAGATGAAATTAAGGTTGCTGACCGAGACATTATCCTGGATCAGTCCAATGTCATCACAAGGGTCCTTATAAGTAGAAGTGGGAGGCAGAAGCAAATGTCAGAGAAAGACCCAACAGGAAACTCAATAGGAGAAAGACTTAATGAGCCATTTCTGATTTTGAAGATGGAAAGAGGACAGACGTGAGCCAAGAATGTGGCAACCTCTGGAAGCTAGTAAAAGGAAGAAAATGGATTCTCCCTCAGAGTTCCAGAAATGAACATAGCCCTGCCAACACCTTGATTTTAGCCCAGTAACACCCATTCTGGACTTCTGGCCTCCAGAATACTAAGAATAAATCTGTATTGTTTTAAGCTGCTAAATTTGTAGTAATTATTACAATAGCAATAGGAAATTAATAGGGCTATATAATGAACCACAGTGATTCATGCAATTGCACTGTATTCGTACAACAGCTGTGTACAGGGGGCAGGAGCTCAGAACAAGCAAATTGGATAAGGGATGGCCTAGGGAGAAATAAGAGTGAGACAGAGGGGCAGAGGTGCAATGTGATATGCAGAGGCAGCTGCTGCAAGGCCAAGAGGGACACTCACACATGCAAACATATAATCCTGTGCACACACATGCAACACAAACAAGGGCATACATGTTCTCACATATACACACCCTAGTGTTATTGGCACTTACACATGCAGACTCTTTCTGACACAGGCCCACCCACTGCCTGGATTCCACCCGTTTTTGGTGACCTCTCTTGTATTAGTCCATTCTCACGCTGCTAATAAAGATACACCCAAGGGTGGGTAATTTATAAAGGAAACAGGGTTAATTGACTCACAGTTCAGCATGGCTGGAGAGGCCTCAGGAAACTTACAATGATGGTGGAAGGGAAAGCAAACATGTCCTTCTTCACATGGCGGCAGCAAGAAGAAGTGCTGAGCAAAAGGGGGAAAAGCCCCTTGTAAAACCATCAGATCTCGTGAGAACTCACGATCCCAAGAACAGCATGAGGGTAACTGCCCCCATGATTCAATTACCTCTCACTGGGTCCCTCCCATGACATGTGGGCATTATGGGAACTACAATTCAAGATGAGATTTGGGTGGGGACACAGCCAAACCATATCAACTCTGTCATCTCTGAACACCATATTTCCTGAGGGCAGCTGAATTTAGCAGGTGGGGACAGGGCTTGTCTACCACAGCTCCATCACTAGCCTTCACCTGAACAGGAGGTACACTGGGAGGCTGAGACTCACCAGTTGGGGGGCACCTGGAAATCATTTACCTGCCCAGCATTTTAGTTTGTAAGGTGTCAGGGTAAGCCCTGACCTTGCACATGTTCTCCCAAATCTCAGTCTCTCCCCTCACAGCTGTATGATGGAACCTATTATGAATGAGCTGGTCACCCAAAACCAGTGTGTCCATCTTCCCATGCATTTGTCTGTCCATTTTCATTCATTCAACATACATTTATTGATGCTTCTTCTGTGTTAATGCCTGCTCCTGGATACTTTGGACCCCAAGTAAAATAAGCTACTATCCAAGATATGATTTCTGGTGTAACCAGAGCTATGATAGGGTGAGAGCAAGTAGGAGCCTGCAGAAAGATAGGAGGAGCTCATAGCCCAGCCTCGGGGTAAGAGACATGAGTAAATGACATTTCGGCTGAGTATTAAAGAATAAGATCACTGGGCAAAGGTGAAATCAGGAGGAGCAAGGAAAAGAAGTTAAGCCAGGTTTGTGATGTGTATTTTAGAAAGATCTCCCTGGTGAGGATGGCAAAGGGGGACTGGGAGGAAGGCAGGCCAGTGAGCAGCTGCTGTAATTATCCCAACCTGAGAAGGCAGTTGGGCTGGATAGACATGGGAGCTCCAGAGACATGCCTGAGGTGGTATCTGTAGGCTGTAGGGCCTAACTGATGGGGACAGAGGGGATAAAGGGAGAGGGAGCAGTTAAAGACTGTCAGGTTGATGGCTGGGACATCTAAGAATGGCCCCAGTCTCAGAGTCAAGTGCCAGGAGTAAAGAAAGGATAACCAGGCTGGGGGCACCCAGGTCCTGGTGCTGACTTCAGCAGCAGGCATATGCTTCCTTGGGGAGGAGTCAGCTGGTAGAGAGGGTATGTGCAGCACTTCCTGAATCTGGGAGGGGTTCCCCAAGTCACACACACACACACCAATCACACATCTTCTTGGCTTAGAGAAAGAAGTTAAGTAGCTCCTCCCCATTTTAACAGCTGAGGAGTCCATGATTTCAAGAGGTTAAATGACCTTCTCCAAGGCCACAGAGCAGTGCCTGATGGAACTGGGATTTGAACCCAGGCTTGTCTGACTACATCCTGTGCTCTTCTCCCCAGTCCCAACAGGTCAACCAGGCCAGTCTTGGCACCAGAGAATTAAGAATACAGGGGACCTCTGACCTCTACGTCACACCCAGCCTGGCCAGGCCACTTACAGGGCCATTGAAAGCCAGGACTGCCTCACTCTCTTAGACAATGGACCAGGACAAAAAGTTCTCTTTGTGGGTAGAATGACCTTGGGCCCTCCAAGGAGAGGCGGAATGGCCCCACAGCTAACTTAGCCCTCTCATACCCACTCCACACCGTGGCCACCCACCCCACAGCTAGAGCACCTAAGAAGTGCATCTCCTGGTCTGTAGGTGAGCAGGAGGAGCCCAGGCCCAGCCCAGTTCAGCACGTCCCCACTGTCACACAGCTCAGCCATAGCTGGGCCTTCCAGGAAACCCAGACCTGGGCAATTAGAAACAGAGAGCTCAGGGCTTAGAATGAGATACTCTGCAGGATCCTGGTGAGGATCTGGCCCTGTCTGAGCCTATTTCCTCATCTGTAAAACGTGAAGTTAGGCTTATTTATCCTACAGCTCTCACAGCTGCAATGGTCTTTTTGCATCTCCTCTGCAGTCCCTGGCCTCATCCAAGCCTAAGAGTTGAACAACAGATGCCTGGTCCCTACGGAAAGCCCCCAACTCTGGCCTCAGCAGATCCACCTCCTCACTCCCCACAGGTCCCCCGAGGTTCAGTGCAGCCTCAGCCAGAAGAATGTGAACCATTCCCGGCATCTCCTCCCCTGTGGCCAGCCCAGAGAGGGGCTGGAGCCTCTGGGCCCTTCTGACAGGAAATTAGCTGGGCCTGGCCTTCCCCACTACCAGCTGCTCTGCTGACCCTGACCCTGTGTTTTCTGAAACTTGATACTGCAAATTTCAAAGCCTCTTCTCCATTCCCTGGAGGCCTGGCTGAGCTGTGTGTCTAGTGGGGCCTCCAGCCTATGTGTGGGCCTGCCTTCCTGTCCTGGAAAGGGCCCTGGCTAAGAGTGGGGCAGGGAAGCCTGAGGCCCAGCCCCTGCCATGACCCTGAGCAGGGCCTACCCCCAGGCGATTCATCTCCCCATCTCCGAGCTGTGAGAGGGAACCCACATGCAGAGTGGCTGCAACATGGAGAATGGGTTGGAGGGACACAAGAGGGGCAGTGGAGAGACCACCTCAGATGCAACTGTGATGTTTCAGGGAAGAGATGGTTTGGACTAGGATGGGATGGTGAAGATGACAAAAACTGTAGACTGGAGACATATTTAGGAAGTAAGATGGAGAGATACTGGTGATGGTCTGGCCATGAAGGCTGAGGGACACAGGTGTCAAAGGGCCTGCTAGGTTTCCGAGTTGCCCAGCTGAATGGATGGTGGTATCTTTCCCTGAGATGGTGAACACCAAAGGATGACCAGGGTTGGGTTGAGGAGGGAAAATATCCTGTTTGGCCTTAGAGGCTGAGGCGCCTTTGAGCTGTCCCAGTGAAGAGGCTGAGCACTTGGATATCCAGAGAGGAATAAGCTGAAGATACTTATTTGGGAGGGAGAAAAGTAGATGGTAGGTAAGGACATGGATAAAACTGCCAAGAAGGAAGAGTATTAAGTAAGAAAAGAGCCCAGCCTGTGCCTTAAGGACACTAATGTTCAATGGCCAGGTAAAGGAGGAAAAACCTGGAATAGAGGGTGAACAGAGAAAGAGCAGCCGAAGATATAGGAAGAACCATAAGCATGTTGTGCCTTGCAATGAATGGAGAAGAGTGTTTCAAGAAGCAAGAGAATGTTCGGATGCTGCTGGAAAATCTAAAAAAAAGAGGAGAATGTAAAATGCACTTTGATTTAGTGTCCTGAAGGTCACCTCACCCGTGTTTTAGGGAGTGCTGTTTCAGTGAAGTGAAGCAGGTAGGGGCCAGACTGTCACGGACAGGAGGCACGTGAGGTGTGAGGAAAGAGACAGTGCTCTGGAGACGTTTGACTGTGGGTGAGAGGAGGGTGGGGCAGTAGCTGCAGTAAGACAAGGAGTCGAAGAAAGGGGCTTTTGTTGTTTTTTAAGGTAAGTGAGATTCAAACATGTTTAAATGTTGATAAGCAGAATCTTGTTCAGATGAGAGACTGACAATGCCTGAGAAAACAGGGACAACAAACATAAAAGTGTTTTTGACAAAGCAGGAGGGCTTGCCAGGGCCCCTCAGCAGGGTAGGGCTCAGAGGGAACATCTCCAATCCTTTGAAGCTGGCTCCTCGGCACTAGGCTGGCTGTGGCACTGCCTCTGAGTGCTCTATATGCCCCACAGCCAAGGCCAACACCCTTGGATGGCCAAGTACATGTACCTTATGGACCCTATTCAACCCTAGTTGAGGATGGCAGGAGTTAGAGATGATCGGACAGACCACGGTGGACCATGATGTCCTAAACAAGGGTGCTACATCCCTGGGAGAAGAGCCATGGGCCTCTAGGCCTATTGTGGACATTGAGCCCATTGCCAGTGACAGGATGCCTGGAGCCCTGCTGGATGGTATCCCTAAGTCCAGGGTCCCCAGATGCCTCCATTCCAGCTTGGCAATACCATGTTGGCTCTACTGGCATAGGACACTCCCAGGCATACCACAGGGTAGTGGTTCTCACAGGATGGCCTCTAGACTGGGAGTATCAGCATTACCTAGAAACTAGTTGGAAATGCAAACTCTGAGGCCCCACCACAGATCTAGCAAATCAAAAACTCTGGAGGTAGAGTCCAGCAGTGTGTGTATAACAAAGTTTCCAAGTGACTTTGAGGCACCACTTCTCTAAGGTATCAAGCCTTTCATCCCTCCATTTGCTGTCCGTCCAGTAACCTAAAATTCACACATCTACCAATCTAAACAGCCATCATCCAACTGTCCATTTCTCAGTGCAATTCAACCATCTGTCTTAGTCAGTCTGAGCTGCTATAACAGGACATCCACAGACTGGGTGGCTTATAAGCAACAGAAATGTATTTCTTGCCGTTCTGAAGGTTGGAAAGTTCAAGATCAAGGCACTAGCAGATCTGGTGTCTGGTGAGAGCCTGCTTCCTGGCTCACAGAGAACTAGCTATCAACAATCCACGTTCGCATTCTGTCCAGCCACCTGTGCCTATCTATCTAATCTCATGTAATCTAGTCTGTCATCAGCCTAAATAGTCATCATTCTAAATATTTCTTTATTTATGTTACAAACATCTACTCACTATCTTCACAACTCATTTATGACACAAAAGAATATCTAAGCTCTGGTACCCACCACACCCACCTCCCCTTTCTAAGGAAAATGGACATAAACATTTCTTTCTGCTTAAAGTTTCAGGATCATATCATGTGTATTAAGTGAAATCAGTTCTATTTCTCTGGGCAGCAACCCTGACTGGACAAGGGGCAGGTTCTTGGGGTTCCTCAACTAAAGGCAACTGTGTTTGTATGTGTATAATCTTAATATATATATACACACACACACACATATAGTAGCTTAAGTATTACATACAGATATGATATATTCTATAGATATAGATCTGTCACACATATGTGTACATATACAACTTCAATAGCTTGCCATAAAACTCTGCCCAAATGAGGTTGTCTGTACTGAATGGTGACAGACTTAGCCAGTCATAAACATTCTCTTCCTTCATTCTCTTCCTTGGAGAGTATGAATGTTTGGTATCACTGAGAAGTCAGGTCACTTCAAGCTCCAGTTCTATCCTAACAATGGTAAGCAGTTTTCAATGAAGCCTGCTGAATATGTCTGCTTTGAAAGAGTGGGATTTAGAGTGACCTTATAGCTCAGACAGAAACAACTGTGCTGCGGGCGTGACTCTGCAACCCTGCATTTAGCCCTCATTATCCAAGACAAAAGTCAAGCTGCCTCTGCTGGAGGGTGGAGCTAGATGACCACACTATACCACATATCCTCCTTGTCCACAGCTGATTGGAGCAGGGCCACCTCACCATATCCCATCCATCAGCAAATCCTGACTACCTTCAAAATCAATCCTAAACTGGACCACTTATCACTGCCCTCACCACTGCCACCCTGGTCCAAACTACCAACATCTCTCACCTGGATTTCTGCAGTCGCCTCCTAAGTGGTCTCCCTGTTTGTCTCCCTTTCCCGCCTTGTCCCTTTCAGTCTATTCTCATCACAGTAGCCAGAGAGGTCCTTTTTAAAATCTAAGATCATGTCATTTCTCTGTTCAATATCCTCCAATGCCTCCCCTCCTTCTTACAGTAAAAGTCTAAGTCCTCACAATGGCTTGTAACACACTTCATGATCTGTCCTGCTACCCGTCTGACCTCATCTTCCACCATCCTCCCCGTGTTCACACAACATCAGCCACACTATCCTTACTGATGTTCCTCACACAGTGCCACAGAGTTCCCACCTCAGGACCACTGCACTTGCCATGTCCTCTTCCTAGAGCATTCTTCCCCCAGATATCTTCACGGCTCACTCCCTCAATTTCTTCAGATTTCTGCTCAAATATGACCATATCAGGGACACCCTCTCTGAGTATCCTACATGCAGCAGAAACCCAACCCCTCTCCAAACTGCTCCCTGCTTTATTTTTCCCATAGCATTTAACGTCAGCTCACATATAACTGCCTACTCTCTCTCTCTCCTCATTAGAAAGTATGCTTCATAAATGCAGCAACTTTGTTTTGCTTGCTATTTTTCAACACGTAGGAGCTTTGTTGAGGTACAAAGAGTCACATAAATAAGCACTTGGTAAAAACTTGTGGAAGGAATGAGTAAGAGTGGCTGAGAGTAGACCATGAGGAAGAAAATCGAGCAGAGGGAGACTGCTGAGACAGGAATGAGTACAGAGAAATGTGGGAAAGAGAGGAACCTTGAGGTCCTCGGGAGATGGAGAGAAGAGCCACTGTTCCTGACTTTCCAGTTCCAATCTCACAAGGCCGGAATGTCAGTGCTCTCTGCAAGGTTGTCCGTTGTATTCTCGCAATTGTACCCCTCATTCTTAAAAACATTGGAGTTTTCTTTGTTCCTTGCAACAAAAACAACCTTGACTTGAGCAGTGTCCTTCCAACCATCCATCCACCCATCTCTCCATCCCCACATGCCCTCCTAATCATTTATACTTCATTTTTTTCCTTTTTTTTTTTTTTTTTTTTGAGACAGAGTTTCACTCTTGTTGCCCAGGCTGGCATACAATGGCGCAATCTCAGCTCACTGCAACCTCCGCCTCCCGGGTTCAAGCGATTCTCCTGCCTCAGCCTCCTGAGTAAGTGGGATTATAGGCATGCACCACCATGCCTGGCTAATTTTGTATTTTTAGTAAAGACAGGGGGTTTCACCATGTTGATCAGGCTGGTCTCAAACTCCTGACCTCAGGTGATCCGCCTACCTCGGCCTCCCAAAGTGCTGGGATTACAGGTATGAGCCACCGTGCTTGGCTGATCACTTATACTTCTAATCATCTGTCTACAGATCAGTCCACTAGTCTGTTCATCCCTATAAGCGTCCATTATCCTAGAGTCCACCCATCATCCATCGATCCATGTAACCAACAACTATCCATCCACATGTGGATGGATAACCTCCTTTCATAACCTCCAGGTAGAGTGGAGTCAGGTCATGAAGGATCTCATCAGAGGGCTGAGGCCATCCAACTGTAATGCTGAAAAGTGGGAAGCTATGGAAGGATTTTGAACAGGAAAGTTATATAGTTGGATCTGTATTTTAGAAAAATAACTCTGACAGCTATGAGCAAGATACTTACTGTCTAAAGGCAAGAAGACCAGTTGGGGTAATATTAAAATATTCCAGATAATGAATTAGGGCAGAGGCACAGGGGCTTCAGAAAAGAAGATTCAAGGGAGAGACAGGGAAGCAGGTCTGGGAACAAGCCCAGCCCAGAAGGGCAGGCCTAGACAAAAAACTGCCTAATAGGGGGCCTCAGTTTTGCAATCACCAGTTCAGCGCAGGCACTGTGTTTGCCCCAGATCTCAAGTGGGACCAGGCCTCTTGCACATTCTGCACATTTGGGGCAGAGTTCCCAAGAAGCCCAATCCAGAACCAGTCTTCTCTGGGCCCTTCAGCAGAGCACTCTGTCCTACATCTCAAGTCTCTGAGTAAGTGATATTTCCAGAGTACACATTCCCCCACCAACTCATCTCACAGCTCAGCCCTGGCTACAGAAAGCAAGGGCCTCTTCTCTGTTAATTTTCTTCAACTCCTCAGAGGTTGGGCCTCTGGCCCAGTGAAGTCAGGGTCTGGGAGGCAGCCCTGGCTCCCTGCCAGCCCACAGAGACTATATTTGGAGCAAGACAACTCCCTCTGGACACAGAGCTTGGGACCCACCCTGCAGGGCTGCCCCAACCAATTTTACCCAGTATCCACACAGTGTGATTGTCACTCACGTTTTCACTTGTTAGTTCATTCATTTGTTTACTCATTTATTCATTCCACAAACATTTATTGATCTGCTGGTATGATGCAGCAGGTACAACAGGATGTGCGGTGGGCACATAACTGTATATGTGTATATGTGGTTCTCTCTAAGCAGGGATGGCAGAACATACTCTGGGTGTCCTCCCTCCGGGTTCAGTGGTGATGATGACTCACACTCAGGTGTATATGGCATCTGTGGGGACCTGTGTGCAAGTGCATGCAGGCACGTGCTGAGGAGGTAGCTATGACTCAGTGGCACGTGGCATCTGTGGGTACCTGTGTGGATATGTGTCTGAGTGCAGGCATGAGCATAGGCGCTAGCTCCTCAGGGGGTGGGGGAAGTGGTTGTGACTCAGCTGCACGTGGTGACTGGGAGCCTACAAGCCAGCTATGACTTTATGGCTTTGCTTATTTGCCAAGCCAAACAGTTAGTGTTGGGCACAAATATTCTATCAGAATGTGCATGGAATAAGTCCTGAGCTGGGGACCTCCAGCAGGCAGGAGAGACTCAGTAGTCTTGGCCCAGCAGCATGTGTCCCCCGCCTGCCCCCTCCACCGTAGGTATACAGGTCCTACCCTCCCCACTTCGCCCTCTCCACTCCTGCCTCCTGGAGACTCAGCGAGCGCGTCCCTCATTGACTCTACATCACCCCTCACCCACCGGTCCCAGGTGCACACACGAGACCAGGCCCAGAGGTACAGGGCTGTGACCTTCAAGCTGCCAGCCCAATCCATTTTTCTACTATACCAAAAACCCCTTCTTTTCCAGATCCCATGGCGGCGTCTTACTCCAACATCCCAGCCCCGGTCGTAGGCTCGGCAAGCCCGCTCCAGGGCCCACTTCCCATCTCAGTGGCCGCAGGCCCGCTGCCTCCCCATCGGCGCGGCCCCATCTTCACCTCTGAGCTCCTTGCCCCTCTCTCCCTGGCTGTCTCTGTCCTTATCTGTCCCGAGTCTATCTTTGTCTC
Organism: Theropithecus gelada; assembly: GCF_003255815.1. Taxonomy (NCBI): domain Eukaryota; kingdom Metazoa; phylum Chordata; class Mammalia; order Primates; family Cercopithecidae; genus Theropithecus; species Theropithecus gelada. The sequence continues at coordinate 55,794,581 of NC_037682.1, forward strand.
TTCTCGAGCCGGGCTGTCTGCAGCAGAGGCTTCACCAGAGTGGAGGTGCTGACAGAGTGAGGGTGTGGGCAGGACACTCTGTGTCCCTTCTTGAGCCTTATCGGGAAAACTTAAGTCACTGCTCAGGGCTCAGACTGGAATTTCGCCCTAGATGACCTTGCTGGGTCTGCCGGGGGCCTCCGCGGGGACAGCCAGGGTCAAACGAGTCAGGAAACAGGCCCCTGCTTGTGGGCCGCCCGCCCGCCCTCATCCCAACTAGGCCGCCTGCAGCGCCCTCCGCGGGAGACGCCGGGCCGGGGGGGAGAGAAGGGAGGAGACGGGAGGGCGGCCCCGTCTTGGGCACTCGCAGGGACCAGCGGGAGGCCGTGTGGGGCTGGAGTCGTGACCACGGATGCCGCAAGGCCACAGGGCCCTCCTGGGGTCCCGGCCGGAAATCCTCAGGGGCCCGAGGAGGAGCCCGGGCGGCCACCCGACCACCTCCCCGCAGGCCGCAGGCCGGCGGCGCGCCGTACCCGCGGGGAATGCGGGAAGAGGCCATCGCGTCTGGACACCTGGGCTTCGTCCCAGAGCCGTCACTGCTGTGTCCCCTTGAGCAACTGCCTAGCTCCTTAAGCCTCACTTTTCACACCTGGAACAGGAAAATTGCGCCCACCTTCTGGGTCGTGGCAGATAAAATGAGTTCACATCAGGGCTGGCTCTCAGGAGGCGCTCAGTGCCCGTGGCTTTCCTCCCCGGTGGGCAGAACCCCGGGGCAGCTACCCGCGCCCTGGCACCCAGAGCGGAGCAGCCAGGGGCGGAGCCGCCACCGCACACCCCACCCGACCCGACCCTGGTCCGCCCTGAGCGCCCGGGTTGGGGCTGGAACCTGCGGGGCGCGGCACACGCCTGCCACCTGGCGGCGAAGCCACCTGGCCGCCCGTCCCGCCCACAGCCGCGCGCGTGCGCAGGACTGCACCACCCAGTCGCCCCCACCTCGCCGCGCCCCGCCTCCCTCGCCCAGGGACCCCCTAGGCCACGCCACGACCCTCCACCAGCCCAGCGAACCCCCTCGGCCGCGCAGACCTGCGCCACCAGGTCGTTTCCTCCCCTCCTTCCCTCAAAAACGTGTGCATTTCGTTACCCTTACACCTGGAACCTTGGTCATTTCAGGACCTCCCAAGGAGGGTCAGGATGGTGGGATTAGCCTTAAGCGGGGGCGGACGCAGTTTGGCGGTTAAACCGCGTGTTCCTGTTTCAAACAAACCTAAATGTAGGCCTGGAAGGCTGTGTACTGAAATCCTAGCACTAGGTTGGTGCAAAATTAATTGCGGTTTTTGCCATTGTCGGTTGTCTGCAGAGTGAGATTATGGCGAAGCATTTTATTCTTTTTACATACCTGCTTTTTCTCAATTTTCCACATTGGGTATGTATTAGTGATAAGGAAAAAAAAAACTACAAAAGTTATTTTTTGAAAAAAAAAATCACATGGAGAGAGAGTGGGGGACGAACTGGCCTATCAAGGGGATTTCTGGAAGTTAACTTTCTAGTATCTCTGTTTGCATGTAGACTCCCAGGGTCCCCTGGGAGAAATGGAGAAATGAAGCCCAGGACTTGAGGCATTGGGGTGGATGGTCCATCTTTCACATATGCTGGGATTAACTTCCTTTAAGATAAAAGAAAGGCAAGAGTTCCCAGCCTTACTAGGGTAACGTGGGGTAGAGCCTCCAAATAAACCAGAAACTCTTGAGAGTTGAGGTGGTCAGTCACTGCTGTCTGGTTCAAGCTCTGATTGGACCCAAGGGGACCAGATCCAGGATATATTTGAGAACAAGGAATTTATTTCAGAAAGGGGCCACTCAAAAGCCAGCATTTACTAAGAACCTGCTTGGTACAGGGTGCTGGAACTACCACAACAGGCTGCCCCTGCCCTTAAGGAGTTCTGGGCTGACTTTTGGGAAAGTTCATCAGAAGTGACAGGTAGTGAGTGAAGCAGATCAGCAGGAACATTACAAGCCGCAGGAACCGTCATCGGCTGATACAGGCCCTGGGAGGTAGAGTGGAGAACAGCTCTGGCCCCCACAGCTAATGGCCACCAACGGAGCGACAGGACCCTTGAGGGGAAAGCAGAGGCTGGAGGTCCTTGGGGTCTACTGGGAGGTGGCAGTCACAGGCTCTTGGGTCCTCTCCACAGCCTCGCTGGAACCTTCCAAAGAGCAGGTGTGACTGGGGAAGTGTGTTGCTGGGCTATTGCCCTCACCTAGGACCTCATCTGTTCACTCATCCATTCAAAGATTTGCCAGATACCTGCCTTTGCCGGACACCTCAAAAGTTACAGACCTGCCTGTGGACATGCATAGAGCACCTAAGGTATTTCCCAAACTCTCCAGTAGTAGCCTTGAATGGCTGACCTACCGCAGTCACCTGCCAGATCTTCTCAGAACTGGCCAGCCCACCAGCAACATGCCCATTAAGTGGCCTGGCCCAGCCCAGATGGAAAACCCCCTCCACGTGAGTTTCTAAAGAACATGCATGAAGACAAAACACCAGGTGCCTTAGGTGTGACACCATGAGGACACATCACCTGTACAGTATCCTAACCCACCCAAGATGACACAGTAAGGTAAAACCACAGTAGAGCCCAGGCCTGTTTGACTCTGATGTCCAGGCTCCTTTCCAACTTAGTGCCCTAAAGGCCTGATTGGGGTGGGGGTAGGGAGGAAGATTCAAGCACTGACTGCTTGTAGCCCAGGCTGGGAGGGCAACAGCTTTAGAAAAAAAGCCATTCATTGCTTTAACCATCTTCCAGCTAACTGCAGTCAGATGTACAGGGCCATGGGGCTCTGGGATGAAGTCGTCCACCTCTACACCTTGTAAACAAGGATTCCAGACACACCCTCCAAATGGGAATGGAGACACATGTTTGGCAGAGTTGGACAGTGACGCTGGTCTCGTATCAGCCTGGACTTTGAGGGGAGTGGAAAACCGGTGAGTGTGGAGGTGCAGCAGCCCTGGTATCCCCTGAAACCAGCCTGTGGGAGGACAGTCTTCCCAGGGGAGCTGCTCAGGAGGTCCTGGTCCATGCATCAGGAAGAAAATGGAACCTGAGAACAGAGGGAAAATGCAGAAAGTGGGGCAGGGAGGCTGCTTCCTGAAACCCCCATGGGTTGCTGGTTCAAGCAGAAAGTGTTGCTGAAGGGGGAGAGGCAGGGTGAAATGGAACAGGAAACGAGGACTTCCGATGAGGAGGGGGCAGTGGGCTGCGGGTCTTGGGAACTGAACAGAATGGGGTTTGCTAGAGTTTTCTAGTCCTGCTGGACCTCAGCTGGCCCCTGTGAACTGCTGTTGAGGGGGATTTAAACAAAGTCCTGCATTCCTGTGGGTGCATAACCCTAAGAGACCATGGACTGCGTCTGTGTGGTGGGAACAGGAAAAGGCAGCTGAGTGTAGCCCCGCTTGGAATTTAGTGTCCACCACAGATGTATCCACTACCCAGGGCCAAAGACTCGGTAGCCTCAGAAGCCTCAATGGAAGCTGAACACAGGACTAGAAAGGGTCAGGGCCCTCCTCTGCATGTAGGGGTGCCACATGGCAACTAGCTGGGTGATGGGGAACTGAGAAATTAAATGTTTGACATAAAAATGTAATCAGGACCTGAGAGGAGGTGGATGGTATAATGAACAGCATCCTAGAAGTCCAGTACAGATTTCGCATGTCCCCTTCTAGTTCCTTCTCTGCAAATTGAAACGTGAGGCCAGGTGCAGTGGCTCACGCCTATAATCCCAGCACTTTGGGAGGCCGAGGCGGGCATATCATTGAGGTCAGGTGTTCCGAGACCAGCCTGGCCAACATGGTGAAACCTGTCTACTAAAAATACAAAAATTAGCCAGGTGTGCTGGCACATGCCTGTCATCCCAGCTACTTGGGAGGCTGAGGCAGGAGAATCCCTTGATCCTGGGAGGCAGAGGCTGCAGTGAGCTGAGATCACACCACTGCACTCTAGCCTGAGCATCAGAGCGAGACTCCGTTGGGAAAAAAAAAAAAAAAAAAAAAAAATTTAAAGGTGAGCCAGTTCAGGCACTCTAGAGGCACTGCAGTTACAGACAGTAAACTGCACAAATCCTGGGTGTAAAGTTGATTGTTTTTTCCTATGTAACCACCATTTACAGCATCCCAGAAAGTTCAAGTGTCTCTTCCCAGTTTACAGCCACCCGCCTCCCACCCACTTCTAAATCCACCGATTAGCAGTGTCTTGGAAATCTATATGGAATCATATAGTATGTGCTCTTTTGTGTTTGGCTTCTTTGCTCAACATGATGTCCATGAGATTCAGCCATGTTGTTGCCTCTCTCTGTAATATGTTAATTTTATGTTAATTTAGGTGTAGTATCCTTTGTTTGGACATATAATTCGTCTGTTCTCTACTGGTGGATATTTGGGTGTCTCTGGTTTGGGGCCATTATAATAAAACTATTGTGAATCTTCTTATACAAGTTTTTTGGTGGACACCAGCCTCATTTCTCTGAAATGAGTGGAAACTGCTGGGCCAGAGGGTAGCTGTTGTTTTTAGCTTTAGTGGATATTGCCAAGTAGGAAGTAGGGAGGTGATTATTACAGTCTCTAATATATAAAGAAAGGAGTAGAGGGGGAAAGAGAGGAAAGAAATAGAGATTCCATAAACTATTCCCAAGACTGATCCTTTAACAAATCTGGAGCACCTCCTCTGCACTGTAAAACCTGAGGAGTGCCTCTTCCCACGCTTTCATTATGTCTTGACCTTATTCACCTGATCCTCACCCCGCTAGGGCAGCTGTGCCTTGCTGGAACTACCCAGAAGGTTGCAATTAAGGCTTGGCCAGTTAGAACAAGCACAAGCGCCGTGCAGGACACATCACCACCTGAGTGGCAAATGTGAACATTCATTCCTCACAAGCTGCTAAATGGTGCTGACAGACTCACCCTGTGTTTCAGCACCTGGAAAGAAATCAGGGTTAAGGCAGCTTTTACACTTCACGCTTCAGCAACTTGCATCATAGTCTTTAAAATATATCCAAAGCAACCCCCTCCAGAGGCTCTGGGTGTGTCAGAGGTCCCTGCCCTCTGCTCTCTGCCAGCTCACAGAGAACAGGCATTCTCCCTTCCAGGTGCTCCTCATTTGCACCGAAGAGGTCAGTCAACTCCTAGGACATCTGAAAGACAAGTGTTCTGGATAACAGAACTGGCCTTTCTGTGGAGCAGGTTTTCTCAATCTTGCCACTACTGACATTTTAGTCCAGATAATTCTGTTACTGGGGGCTGTCCTAGGCATTGTGAGATGTTTTGCAGCATCCCTGGCCTCTACCTACTCGATGCCAGCAACAGTCCCTCCAGTTGTGACAATGAAAAATGTCTCCAGACATTGCCAAACGTCCCCTGGAGGGCAAAATCACCACCAGTTGAGAACCACTGTGATAGAGAAAGAACAGTTTGTTTTTTTTATTTTTGAGATGGAGTCTCGCTCTGTTGCCCAGGCTGGAGTGCGGTGGCGCGATCTCGGCTCGCTGCAAGCTCCACCTCCTGGGTTAACACCATTCTCCTGTCTCAGCCTCCCGAGTGGCTGGGACTACAGGCGCCCGCCACCGCACCTGGCTAATTTTTTTATATTTTTAGTAGAGACAGGGTTTCACCGTGTTAGCCATGATGGTCTCGATCTCCTCACCTCGTGATCTGCCCGCCTCAGAAAGAACAGTTTTTAAACACACCAACCAGTGTCCTCTCCCTCCCTCCAAGAGGGAAAGATCAGTTTTCCAATATACACTCAAGCTGGACTGAGTGGGCCCACTTAGTCCACAATAGGCATTTTATCTTGGCAACAATGTAAACCACAACAACAAACAAAAAGCCACATGGTTTACTCTGGTGAAAGAAAAACTGAAAGGCATAAAAAGAAAACTAAGGAAAACAGAGGTAAGAAAATTTGAAGGTAACAGCAACAATGAATGAGAAATCATCTTTGTAAGTTCCCGTTTGTGAGCTGACACATCAGCCATGGCTTGCCCACATTCGTGACTCAAACACCAAAGATGAGGCCATAGCTAACTTCTTGGGTTCTAAACTGCAAACCCAGTGTTTTCAGGAAGTGTCCCTAAACCAAAGTCCATCTCATATGAAAACACATACAGATACACCCAACTTTACCCCCACTGTTTTATTAAATCAGACAGTAAATGTATATTCTGGTATTTTTAATTTTCTTACTGGGTCCATTTTACTTAAAAAAAAAAAAATACAAAACATTTTTAATGTATCTTAGAAAAATCAGCAAAAAATTGAGAAAGTTGAGCATATTACATTGTACAATGGTTTCATACGAATGTTTTAAAATCATAAATATTTGGTTTCCTCTCAACATAGCACATCACAAAAATACATTTCAAAAACTTTTTTCATGTATAATTCCTGTAACTGATCATATCCCTACTTATTAAGGAAAACACCTGATGACAAGCACTCAAACACTCCTAAAATTTTCTGTACAGTAATTACAAAAGTAAAACCAAGAGTTCTGTTGGCCCTTTGACAGGTGAAACCATTTTAAATATTAGGAAGAATTCACTTAGTATCAAAATATAATTCCAAATGGAATATACTTAGTTCATTTCTTTGCCATCTTTGATTCACAAGTATCTATCTTAGCCAAAGCACTGTTTAAAAGGATTTTGCCTTCTAGACATAGTGCCACTGAAAACCAAGATGTAATAACACTACGCATTAAACAGAAAGCTTTTGCGCAACCACATATATAACTGCCTGGTCATGTCAAGGTCCACATGTGACCAGAAAGCATGCAGTCATTAGGCGGATGACCAGGGGCCAGGCAGTGAGGTCTTCAAGAACCCAGGGCTAGAGCAGCTAAGCCCCAGGTCATGTTATCAGCTACAGTTGTAGAATAAGCAAGGTTTAAGGAAGGACATTCTGCAAAAGTGCAGGGCCTATTTCACAACTTCTAGAAGTAGAAATTCACATATTCCATCATGACCCTCCCCACCATGCAGAGACTATTTGACTCCCAAGGCCACACTGTTTCCATCCCATAGATTTCACATAGGTGACTAGGTTCTTTGCAAAATACTTTTTCCTCATTCTGGAATGACGGATACTGGAGTCTTCTGGTGTAATGTGCAATCAAACCACAGGAAAGGTTCCATTCCTTTCCTAAGTCTCGTTGGTCTATACACCTGCCAGCTACTGAATAAAATGGTAATACTGATAAATGTCTGGGCAGAAATCCAACACCCAAATCAGCTGGCAAATTTCAAAGGCACATGATACAAAAATATTTTAGATAATAAACTTTATAAAGGCAACTATAAGAAATCATTAAATAAAGTTATATTTTTATTAAACAGCCCAAAATCTTAACACAAATACCTACAGAGCATTTCTTCATTGGCAAATATTTTCCAGTTGTAAAAGGTGATAATTTATGGGATTATATTCCAGTTTCCTCTCATGTAAATAAATACATATACTGAAACCTCTAATACCACTCTCTCTCGATGTATACATCTGTTTGGAATTGCTTTCTTAGTATGCACTCAGCAAGCACTGAGGTTGAACACCTGAGGTTCTCTGTCCTCATTTAATACTTATAGAGAGAAAAGGACTTTATTCTACTGAATTCTGCCCTTTTTTGCAACAACTGAATTATCCTCATATTTATTTACAAGTTTAAGCTTGATTGCTGTCCATGGAGTTACTGTTGCTTCTCAATTATAACTAGTGTTAGAAGGCTTGATTTCATAAATGTTCTTTTTAATCTAAAGATAGATAGAAAACCTTCCTTAATACTCCTTTCAAATCAGATGCCTATAAACTATGATCCCAATTTCCCTGTTACACTTATTTCTATTAGATATTTTCTCCGTTGTCACTATAGAGGAAGGGAAAAGGCAGAAAAGCTGCCCACCTAACAAAGGCTAACATTATGGCTAGGCTAATATATTGACATGCTATCATCTTTATGATGTTTTGAATCTAACTAGCAGACATACAGTCAACTTCCTGTTGGCCATGTGCATCTCATCTGCCTTCTTTATGATCCAAATAATTTTTATTTCAAATTAGCTTCTTTCTACTACTCAGCATAATCTTCTCACAGCCTGGCATATACCTGGTAGTACATCATTCAATGAGAGAGGACGAAAGAAAATTAGGTTGACAATATGGGGCAAAGGGGTAGTCTCCTTTAAGGTGAAGGGAAAGGAGATGGGAATGAAACATGCCAAGTGTATGATGGTTAGGGAAAGAAATATCTTAGCAGAAGCTAGAAAACCTCTACTAACAGGATTACATTCCAAAAGGGCAACCAGGAAATGGCAGTGACTCTGTGACTTCTCTGTCAGAGCACCAATAGTCAAAGGCATTCCATGCCAAGTGTCAGGGAATGGAAAGCAAACTGGCCAATCTAGTTTAACAGCACATACTCAGAGAAGGAAACAAAGGAAACACGCTGCCAAAGGAAAGAGCTAACATCCAGTCCACAGGGTTCTGAGTACCCAATGGCAGTGAGCCGCTCCAAACTCTGCAGAGCTGACTGTGCTGTCTGCACCCTGCCTCATTTGGGGAAGAATCTGAGAGAGCTAAAAGACAAATTTCAGAAGGTGATGTTTTCAAAGAAAGAGTAAATAAACAGCTTGACAATGCTGACTTTTTTTTTTTTCTCTTTTCAGGTAGCCCTTGTTTGCAGGAAGATTAAATAAGAAGGCTTCCTTAGGATATTGACCCACTTGGAGAGGCATGGAAGGAAGAACAGTTAAAAGCAGCAAAGCCGGTTTTTTTTTTTTTTTTTTTGAGATGGAGTCTCACTCTGTCACCCAGGCTGCAGTACAATGGCATGATCTCAGCTCACTGCAACCTGCGCCTCCCAGGTTCAAGTGATTCTCCTGCCTCAGCCTCCCAAGTAGCTGGGATTACAGGCGCCCACCACCACGCCCAGCTAATTTTTTTTTGTATTTTTAGTAGAGACGGGGTTTCACCAGGTTGGCCAGGCTGGTCTTGAACTCCTGACCTCAGGTGATCCACCCACCTCGGCCTCCCAAAGTGCTGGGATTACAGGCGTGAGCCACCGCGCCCGGCCCCCAAAGCCATTTCTTTTGTCTTTAGCGTAAAGCTCTCCTGCCATGCAGTATCTACATAACTGATGTGACTGCCAGCAAGCTCAGTCACTCCGTGGTCTTTTTCTCTTTCCAGTTCTTCTCTCTCTCTTCAAGTTCTGCCTCAGTGAAAGCTGCAGGTCCCCAGTTAGTGATCAGGTGAGGGTTCTTTGAACCTAAGAGACAAACATGCTTTAAATACAGGAAGTATTATATTCTTCAGGGTACTCCATCATTTTTCTACAGACAAAATAGTAACTTTCCTACTTTATTTCTTCTTTGAGGAACATCCATTAAATGTCATACCAGCTAAAACAATTAGAAGATGTATACCGAGGGGATTAACTGGGTGCTCTTACCTGTTAGGGGATAAGGTTTTCAAGAGAAATTTACCCTAAACAGCTTGTTTTTTTTTTACATTTGGGCTAAAAAAGTTTCTTTAGTACAATTCAAATACACAAGTGAAACAGAAAAATAAATTTAAAAATAAATATATGGGCTGGGCACAGTGGCTCACGCCTGTAATTCTAGCACTTTGGGAGGCTGAGGCAGGCAGATCACGAGGTCAGGAGATCGAGACCATCCTGATTAACACGATGAAACCCCGTCTCTACTAAAAATACAAAAAATCAGCCAGGCGTGGTGGCGGGCGCCTATAGTCCCAGCTACTCCGGAGGCCGAGGCAGCAGAATGGTGTGAACCCAGGAGGCGGAGCTTGCAGTGAGCTGAGATCGTACCACTGCACTCCATCCAGCCTGGGTGACAGAGCAAGACTCTGTCTCAAAATTAATTAATTAATTAATTTAATTTAATTAAAATTAAAATATGATTACTTCATAGAGTCTGTTGTTACCTGGTTCTATCAGTCGAATTAATCCTTCATGATGGGCTACTTTGTCCTTCCAGCTCTTGGTCTTATGAGTTGCCATCTCCAGCTTCTTTTTAACTTCCTGAAACAAAAGTGGATTTTGGACTATGCAGACACACAGGTAGTTTAAGAACCAAATCACAACTATTGGGCCCTTACTACATATTTGTGAATTCTCTCATTAAATCCTCTCATAGCCCATTCTAAGAAGCGGGAATTACTATTACCCCATTGTACAGAGTGAAAATGGGTTCAGAGAAGGTCAGTAACCTGCCTAGGGTCACACAACAGGAAATGGTAGAGCCAGAACTGGAACCCAGGCTGTCTGATTCCAAAGCCTATTCTTCTACCATCTGCACACTAATTATAGTGAGTGTATGGCTCTGTGTGCCAGTTACAGTTTACTGCCTCTCCACTCCAAATCCACCCTGAACCATCCTGCTGGTGATACTAAAATAATTCTCCCTAACTAGCTGGCAGCATAAAGCTTTGTCACTAGAGGGTGCTGAAGGGACACAAGGAGGGAGGGACTTTTCTTCTAGGTTCCACTCAGTGGCTCCTGTGGCACTCAGAACACCCAAAGTGCTCACCACCGGTGAGTTTTTGTAGCACCTCCCTGTGGGAAGCTTTTGCCAGTGCCCCAAAAGGTGGCCTCCCACTGAGCTTTGCTGGCACAGCACTTCAACAAACTTTTCTGCCATCCAGGCACCCTCTCCACAGAGGTCTGGATCACAGCACTGGGGTTATGGGGCAAGGAGCAAAGAATCCTCTTCCAGATCCATTCCCTCCCTGGTGCTCTGCCTCAGTCTTTGAGGCAGTGGCTGCTCCCTACGTCTGCCATTCCTGCATTCTCAAAGCCTTCTTTACAACACAGTAGGTAATTCCCTGTTACAGTTAATAATGTTTTATATTAAACTTTCCCTGTTCAAATTACTGTACAGTTTCTGTCTCTGATGGATGTATAATGCATCTTATCTCCTATAAAAACGCCCTCTTTCTTCTTTCTTACAGCTAAGCAAGATTCTTACTACAGCTTCATATTGGCAGCTAAATAAATAATTCTATTATTGAGAAATGTTTTTCAAAAATTTAAATACAGAAGTTTGCAGGGCCAAGTCTCATCACCTCGTACTGCTCAAGTGCTTGTTTCCGTTCTAACTCAAGCTGCTCCAGCTGCTCCATGGCCTCCTGCAGGGCCTGTTCCTTCAGGACACGCTGATTCTCCAACTCCTGCTTCTCCGCCTCAGTTGTCTGAATGGCCTGCTGCTGCTCCAAGTGCCACTTTTCTAGTTCAGCCCTCTTGGAAGACTCTTCCTCCAATAACCTATGATGTGGAAGAAAGCTCCAGATCAAATCCTGCCCAAGTCACCACCCTGACCCAGCAGACGAGGGAAGCATTTTAGACAAGAGAATATTTGAGGTCGTCTAATCCGCCTCTCATTCCACCAGGAGGAAAGCAGGAGCCAGAGAAGCTCATATTCACAAAGCTGGTAAAGCAGCCCATGTGTCCTGCTGTAAGCTCTCTCAGTTTCACCCTTTTGTGAAATAAAAAATAACATTTATCCAGAGTTTAATGTGTGCCAGGAACTGGCCTAAGAGGCAAGTGTATTTTCTCAATTAATCCTCACAGTAAATTTAGGTGCTGTTACTCGTATTTTAGAGATGATGCAAGTGAGACACGAAGGTTCAGTGGCCTTTTTTCTTATACTAAGATGAGCTCTCCCATCCACTACTCTAGTTCCACAAAGGAGGTATCTACTCCCTCTTCCCTGTGATAGCCCTTCAGCAACTGGAAGGCAGCTTTGTTGCCTGCTGAGAACATCCTTCCCTAAGAAGACCACCTCCAGCCTTAACTCCAGCTTCCAGACTCAATATCCTTCTTTGGAGACACTGAGGTCTCCTCAGATGTCTCTTGGAGTTTGATGTACACAACAGAACACAACACTACAGATGTGGTCTGACCAGTGCAGAGTTTATTCACTCAGGTGATGTGTATTTTCTGTGCCTTCTACATGCTTTTCTAGGCACTGTGGATGTGAGAATGAACAATACTGGATGGGTCTGTTTTTTCATTCTAGTGGTAAAAATATAGAGGGGCAATGGACATTTCCAGACACATGAAGGAGTTCAGAGGCTGGGCAGCCTAAGCACCTGGAAATTTAAATTCACAGGCCAGACCCCTGCCCTCCCACCCCTCGGCAGCTAGGGTATGGTGGAGGCACAAGCTGGGCTTAGCTAAGTAGATGCTCCTTCTGGAACTTTGACTCTGAAGCAACTGGCACAAAGAAGCAGAGCCCGTAGAGAATTCATCTTGCTGGTGGCAGTAACATCCAGTGTTGAGTGACAGTAGGCGCGATGGCACTGCTGATGCCTGGTACCAACATGGGCGCCAATGGCATCCTCACTGGACTCTTCCCATGGCCTGGCTTGGGCTGTAGTTGAGGCTACTCATCCCCCTGTGGTTCCTGCCTGTGTTCACGGCCTGGTCACCTGCCTTTCTGTGGAACTGGCAAATTATTTAAGAAACTTTCAACAAATTGTTTTATTGCTTTAGCTAATACAAAGTGGTTTCTGTGGTCTGCAAACAAGACTCCTGACTAAAGACTTTAGTGCCTCACTCTTTTTCTGTGTATCAGCTTCCTCATTTATCAAAAAAGGAATAGAAACTACACCTACCATCAAAGGTTTATTAATGTATTAAATGTGATAATGCACATAAGGTATTTACATGCCTACCACACAGCAAGGACTGGTAGCAAAGACAGCTCACATTATAGAGGGACAATTATCTCATTTGCTCTGGATACTTCACATTCATTAAGGCTGCCTAAGAGTGTATAGACTTTTGACAACCACATTTCAGGGATATGAAACTGTAGAACTTTTCAAATGAATTTCTATAAAGCCAAGTCTCCTGGATCCTGTGCTTGTTCTTTTGATATGTTAAATTATCTTCTTGGTCTAAAACCATCATTCTAGCCTGTCAACATCTTTTTTTTGAATGCTTATTTTTACATTCTACACATTATATATCTTCGCTGTCTGCAAATGAGATAAAGGAACAGAAAGCAACACACTCTGAGTGACTCCCAAATGCTAGGCATTACTCTAAAACACTCTGCATGCATCATCTCATTTCATCTTCACAACAACTGTATAAAGTTGGTAATTCTCTCAAGTTACACGGCTGAAAGTACCAGAGCTAGGAATCAAACCGTGGCCTCACTCCAGAGCCCAGTCTCTAACCTTCACATATATGAAAAGTATAATATCAAATGGAAGAGGGACTGTTGTTTCATGTGGCCCCATTGGGTAGAACTTGGATCCATTCATTCATTCAAAAAATATTCCTTGGGTACTTACTGTGTGCTAGGTGCAAGTTGCTGGGAATACAGACATGACTAAGGTGTACTCCTGGGTGTTACAGATCCAAAGTGGGTAAGAGTTATAATAGGACAGATTATGGCTCAGCTTCAAGAACTTTCCAATGACTTGATTTTTCTTATTTTTTTCTTTTTCATTTTTTTCTTTTTTGAGACAGGCTGGAGTGCAGTGGTACAATCTCAGCTTAATGCAACCTCTGCCACCTGGGTTCAAGTGATTCTCATGCCTCAGCCTCCCGAGTAGCTGGGATTTTAGGCATGCACCACCATGCCCAGCTAATTTTTGTATTTTTAGTAGACACAGGGTTTCACCATGTTGGCCAGGCTGGTCTCAAACTCCGAGCCTCAAGGGATCCACCTGTCTCAGCCTCCCAAAGTGCTGAGATTACAGCATGAGTCACGGTGTCCGGCCAGTAACTTAAGTGTTCTAAATTTTAAATGAACAGTTTTCTTCTGAGTTCTCATTCAGAAGAGGCTACATCACCTTCAGGATTACACATTAAAAAAATAAACGTCATAGCACAAAGAGTGACTACAGTCAATCATAATTTAATTGTACATTTAAACTAACTAAAAGAGTATAATGGACTGTTTGTAAGACTAAGGATAAAAGCTTGAGGTGATGGATACCCCATTTACCCTGATGTGATTATTATACATTGTATGCCTGTATCAAAATATCTCATGTACCCCCACAAATATAAACACCTACTATGTACCCACAAAAATTAAAAGTTAAAAAAAAACTTCAATCATAATTTTAAAATTACAAGATCTAGATGTTTCAAGCTAAAGTTCTTGTCTTTTATTTAAACAATTGACTATAAAAAGTTTCTCTGGGTAAACTTAAGACACTGACAGAGAAAGAACTATCCATTAGAAGAATAATGAGATTCCAAATATTCCACAAGTGATTAGGTGTTGCTTTAAGAAAGGAGTGAGAAGAGTTAACTGAGCAGGCTTTTACACAGGCACTTGGCGTAAGATTATGTTCATTTCATTAGTGCTGGTTTTCCAACCCAACTCCAGAATGACTTCCCTTGTTTTTTCTATCCAGAAAGGCCTATCCTGAGGAGCAAAGAACAAACCCTCCATGCCAATCTGACAGAAAGTCCCTCTGAATCAGGCACAGCCTTCAGTGACTTCAGGAAAGAGGAACACACTTCACTTGAAAATGACCACTAGGCCAGGCGCGGTGGCTCACGCCTGTAATCCCAGCACTTTGGGAGACCGAGGCAGGCGGATAATGAGGTCAGGAGATCGAGTCCATCCTGGCCAACATGGCGAAACCCCATCTCTACTAAAAATACAAAAATTAGCCAGGTGTGGTGGTGCACACCTGTAGTCCCAGCTACTGAGGAGGCTGAGGCAGGAGAGTCGCTTGAACCCAGGAGGCAGAGGTTGCAGTGAGCCAAGATCACACAACTGCACTCCAGCCTGGTAACAGAGCAAGACTCCGTCTCAGAAAAAAAAAAGGGGGGGCGGGGGTGGCAAATTTGTCCATTTCAGGTTCCAAAAACTAAGAGAAAAAAATAATTTGGAATAATAAAATAATTACATTCATAAAATGCCCTTTGCACATCAAGAAAAAGTTAAATTTGTGTGCAGTACTTTCAGCATATTAGAGCAGAGCTGTATGTAGCTGTATGTATCTGGATTCAAAAGGTTGAAAGCATTTTGCTATTGCTTAAATCAGAGTGTGCAAAATAATTAGCTGGAGTTTTTTGTCGTCGTTGTTTTGTGGTTTTTTTTTTTGAGACAGGGTCTCATTCTGTCCCCCAGGCTGTAGTACAGTGCTGCAAACGCAGCTCACTATAGCCTCAACCTCCTGGACTCAAGTGATCCTCCTGCCTCAGCCTCCCAAGTAGCCTTTTTTTTTTAAACAAAAAAAAAAAAAAAAAGATGAGGTTTCACCATGTTGCCCAGGCTGGTCATAAACTCATGGGTTCAAGTGATCCTCCTGCCTCGGCCTCCCAAAGTGCTGGGATTATAGGTGTAAGCCACCACACCTGGCCTAGCCAGAGCTTTTTAAATAACAACACTTGTGTCTGGCTCCTATCCACACATATTTTGATTCAGTAAATCTAGAGTGAGGCCCTACATGTGTATTTTTCAGAAGCTTTGTCAGGTGATTCTGATATATAACATTGGTTAAAAAACCACTGGCTTCAATTATCCAAAATTATCCCTTATTCAAAATATCACTCATCCTATAAACACTAAATAACAAAGACTAGAATTTCTAGAGTTATCCAGTTCCTTCTGTGATCTAGTCTCTGCTGTGTCATAATAAATTTCCCACAAAACTGCAGTAATACATATAGCATATTTTACCTGTGAATTCTCTGCACAAAAACAATCTATAAACTCTCAACACGGCTCAAATCATGAGGAGGCTCAAAAAATGTTGAGTGTCATGTAGAACGTCACTCTGGACGTCCCACAGCACTCAAACATTCCCATAGAGTGAATCTTCTGCTAAAATCACTGCCCAGTGGCACTGGGAGTTCCAAGAACCTGGTTAACCTCACAGTGCAGTAAGTTTGTACCTGTGGGGCCTATAAATGCCAGGCAATATGCTACATGCTTAATTTTCTATTTAGAAAATAATTTTTCCTTAAAAAAATTAGATTTAAAATCTAAATTTCCAAAACAATTTATTTATTTTTGAAGTCACTTTTGGCAAAATAAACAACTAAAGATGGCTTCTTCTTTCTCTTCCTATCTGAAGACTAACGAAACATCTTTTGCTGCCACATGTAAAATGGCAGCCATGGAAAATCTACCCCAGCTCATTTTATAACTGCTCCCCAAAACAGGGGGTCAGAGATCAAAGACTCGACCATGTGCTGCTACTGTAGTAAATACTTTTTAGTGTTGTCTCCCATCCCAGACATCTTAAAGAATGTAAATGGGGCAGCAAAGTAGAAACTGGCAGAGGATACGCTCAATTTTTCCCTTTGGGAGTCTTCATTTTATTTTATCCTCCCTGCTGCTATGAAGACCCCAAATTGAGAATTTTCATCTGAGAACATGACTATCATAAATAAAGTTCTAAGGGGGAAAAAAAAATCTAGGTTTCAAATACTTTTAGAATTAGGATTTCAAGTAGTAACTACTGAAGGAATGTTACCAATCCTGAATGGCCAAATAGAAACTGCATATTTCCTTCTTATTCCCCAAAACCTGACAGCAACTTTGGCCTGAATAGGCCCCTGCCTGCATACCAACGGCCCTCTCTGGTCTGGAACATACTGAAGATGCCAAGCTCTCATCAGAGCTAATTCTGGGTTTGTGGATTTTCTCGGATATGACTAAGGGTATCCCATCAAACATACCTACCAGACTGCTCCAAAATAGGCCCTTATTTAGCCCCAGAAGCAAGGGTTTCCCAGAGCCCCAGAATGAAAAGAACACCCCAGCCAGTTGAGTCTCCATGGTCTCCCTAATCTGGACAGCACCTCGAGTTCAGTCACAGCCAGAGCAGAGACACTTCTCCCTCTCCACCAGAGTGTTAGTCATTCCAAGAAACTGTATTAGCCCAGGCAAAGTACACAAAGGCAGTCTGCAAACCAATCTAGCACCTGGCCTGAAGCTTCCGCACCGTCTCTTCATCTTGCCGGGCCTGTCTCTCATCTTCGAGAGCCTCCTGCAGCTTTAGGTACATGTCTTCCAGCTCCCGTACTCGCTGTAAATACTGTTCCAGTTCAGAGGACTTTTGGGCAACCTGTTCTTCCATCTGCTGTCTGATCTGTTGGTATAGAAGGGTCTTGTTTAAGTGCAGGTTGACTTCTTTTTCAGGGAAAGCCTACCCTCCACCTGAGGGGTTGCCTTCAGCTGCAGCCTCAGCCCATCAGGGTGGCAGGACCCTGTCCTTCAATCCTTGAAGGACTGAAGATGGAGGAGATGAGGGCACCACACCCAATCGCAATAATGAAGGAGTCTGGGAAGAGCAAATTATAACCCAAATTATGTTCTGCCCTGCTGTATTTTCCATCCCTTCCACTCCACATTTTAAGACTCAAGTCAAGAAAAAAATGTTTCCCTGTATAATTTCTCTCTAAATTCCTTTCTGTCTTAAAGTCACAATCTTTTTACCAATAGAGTCTTCTCTAAAAGGAACGAACCTTTTCCCAGTCAGAACAGTAGAGTGTTACACTAAAGAAGGAAAGATCAGCCAGCATGGGATTCCTCTGGCACTTCTCTGGCTGCCTCCACTCCCTGGGGCACCTCCAGCCCTAGGGGAACTCAAGCATTTCAGTTAGTCTGTGTAAGTTAATGGTTTTTCCCTTCTGGATTACAGAGTTTTGAATCCCTGCCTTAAAAATTACAAGAACATCCTAAATATAACAAACACATTAGCCTACTTCTCTGCAGTTGATAAAATATTTTCACTTGCATTAGCTCACTCTGTCCTCATAAGAGTCATGAGAGAGCATGTGATCATCCTGTACTTAAAGAAGAGAAAGCCAGTGCTCAATAAGAAGGACCAGAGAGGAAACAAGACCAGACCTTCTGGCTGTTTCTCTACGTCACATCTGCTTTCCTCTTTTCTCTCAAACCACAAACACATCTCTTTCAACTCTAAATAACAAAGAGTGACTAGAGGAAACGTCGCATACATCTATTTAGGTACTGGACTCAGCACTCTCCGACAGAGTATCACTCAATGTAAGAAGACCTGTGCTCTAGCTAAACAGGTAACTACCTAAGACAACCTGGATCTTGCGTCTCTTGAAGATGGAAGCCTCTAGGATGAACCAGAGCTGCCAAGAGCAACAAATCAGAATCTAGATGTTCTCACAATTTCAGGATCTCACCCCTGCCATCCTTGCTTATTACAGAGGAGAAATGCCATGGAACCTATGCTTACTTTTTCCATAACTATTTATTTTCCAAATCAGAACTATTTTGAGAATGAAAAGGAATGTTATTAATAATTATACCAGAATGGCAGGGACTCTCCCAGGCAAACTAGGAAATATAGTCACCCTAACCAAGCATTTATCACATCATTCCACAAATTTCTTTCTTTTATTTTTATTTTTGGAGACAGGGCCTTGCTCTGTCACTCAGGCTGGAGTGCAGAGTGCAGTGACACAATCACAGCTCACAGTAGCCTCGAACTCCTGGGCTCAAGCAATCCTCCCACCTCAGCCTCCTGAGTAGCTGGAACTACAGGCATTTACCAACAGGCCTGGCTAATTCTTTTTTTTTTTTTTTGGTAGATATTGCCCAGGCTGGTCTTGAACTCCTGGGCTCAAGCAATCCTCATGCCTTGGCCTCCCAAAGTGCTGGGATTACAGGAGTGGGCCACCGTGCCTGGCTCCATAAATTTCCACTTAGGAGTCTTGAAAACAAGGTTTATGTCTTTTGCCATTACATCTTTGGCACAGTGCCTGGCACATAGAAGGTGCTCAATAAACAGATAATGAATGAATGAACAAACATGCAACTTCCCCTACAGCCCATTCCAGGTCAGTAGCAAAGCCAAGCTGACGACATGCCTCACTGTAGCCTCCAGCCCTTCCCCGTTCCCACGGACCCAGGCTGAGCTACTGCAGCTGCTTTCTCCAGCCACGTGACACTCACAAGCTTCTCTCTTTCCAGCTCTGTGCTGAACCTGGCCTGAAGTTCCACTTGAGTCTGAAGGCGTTTCTTTTCCTCTTCTGCTGCACGAGATGCTGCTTCCTCCAGTTTCTAGCCAATCAAAAACCCATCCACAGAAAAGCAGATGTTAGAGTAGAAGTACATTAGAGAGAGAGAGAGACAGTCACACTGAAGTACCGGAAAAGCCAAACATTCTTAACATTCAATAAAGATAATAGAATAAAAACTTTCAGCTCCATTAGAATTCCAGTCTAACAATCTGCTGAGTCAACATATAAAATAAATTAGGTAAATGAAAGACTATTGATAAGCCTGAACAACATTTTGCAAAGAAAGTTTTAGTATAGTCATTGAATTAAACTCACTTGCAATTGCACTCATGAGATTTTTATTCATTTATTTATTTTTTGAGACTGAGTCTTGCTCTGTCGCCAGGCTGGAGTGCAGTGGCACGATCTCAGCTCACTGCAACCTCCGCCTCCCGGGTGCAAGTGATTCTCCTGCCTCAGCCTCCCGAGTAGCAGGGACTACAGGTGCACACCACCACCACGTCCAGCTAATTTTTGTATTTTTAGTAGAGACGAGGTTTCATCATGTTGGCCAGGGTGGTCTCGATCTCTTGACCTCGTGATCTGCCCGCCTCAGCCTCCCAAAGTGCTGGGATTACAGGTGTGAGCCACCATGCCCAGCCACATTCATGAGATTCGAGAGCTGTTTCTTGAGCTCTTTCTGTACAGTTTTGTCATCTTATACATTATTCCTTATAACTTTTACCAGAACCAATTTCTAGAAGGGTGGCACGAGGAACTCCACAAACCCTTTCCCCAGTAAAACAACCATAACTGGTGAAAATTATTGTTAAAAAAACAAAACCTTTAAAAGTCTCTAGAAATTATGCTAAGGACATTCTAAAATAGAGAACATTTATCTAAGAAAATCTAACTCTCAGTAAGAACAGTGAGGGTCTGTGGCATATGATGCACTCCCTCCCCTCCCCCACAGTGTCAGTGAGAAGGAAGCTCTTCTCCTGGCAGACGGAACCCCAAACAAGGGTTCCCCTCCCCTCAGCTCAGGTCTAGGGCTATGATATCTTCCTGAGAGGGGCAGGCTGGCTGCCAGAATTTCTCTTTGTCCCCACCTGCATGTTGCAGAAACTTTATTCCAGGCAAGAGTGGCTGAGAATTAAGAGGCGGCCAGTGGCTCCACGAGAACAACACGCTAACCCACAGACCAGTTAAGAGTGTTGTTGGTTGGTTGGTTGGTTGACTGATATGAGGTCTTCCTATGTTGCCCAGGCTAGTCTCAAATTCCTGGCCTCAAGTGATCCTCCCATCCTGTCCTCCCAAAGCAATTAACAGGTGTGAGCCACTGCTCTTGCCAGACTAGCCAAACGTCTGACAGAGAGAACCAGAGAAAGAGACAGCCAAGAAGAGTTCTCATGTAGCAGGAACAAGTCTCAAAGACTGACCTTAAAGACTACATGTAGGCCTGAATTTAAATGATCTCAGACTGTGAGGCAATTCAGGTTTCAGGGCATTGTGGAGAACAACAGAACAAAATTAGTGAACTCTAACAGCTGTTGGTGTGGTACCAACAGAGGTGGAAAGCTTAAATGAGAGATCAGAGAAAGACACCCAAAGAGTGCCCTGCAAAAATCAGGGTCTTCACAGGGTGACTGTGCTCCTGTCCAAGCCTGCGCCTCTGAGGAGCAATAGTCAGAAGCTTCACACTGTGAGGAAAACAAACTTCACTGAAATAGTTCAGCCAAGTCACTAAACAAATAAAGGAACAAACCACAACAGGCCCTTGGGGAGAAGGGTAGAATCAGAATCCAGAGTTGCTACCAAACATTATCTAAAATGTCTAGTTTTCTACAATAAATTATGAGACATGTAAAGAAAGAGGAAAGTATGGCCCACATACAGGGGAAAAAGCAGGCAATGGAAACTGCCTATGAAGAGGCCCAGATGGTGGATTTAGCACATGAAGACTTCAAAGCAGTTATAAAATATTGTATGCTCAAATAACTAGAGGAAACCATACTTACAGAAGTAATGGAAGGAATGATAACATCCCATCAAATAGAGAATAATAGAGAGATATAAATCACAGAAAGAACCAAATGGAAATTCTGGAAGTAAAAAGTCCCATAACTGAAACGAAAAATTCACTAGAGGGACTCAACAGTATATTTGCGCTACAAGAAATCTACTAAAGATAGATCTATGTAAGTTATGCAACTGGAAAACAGAAAGAAAAAAAAAAGAAGAAGAAAAATGAACACAGCCTTAGAGAAATGTGGGACACCACTATGTTTACCAACATTTGCATAATGGAAGTATCAGAAGAGGGAGAAAAAAGCAGAAAAAATATTTGTGGCTGAAAACTTATCCAGCTTAAGGCAAAACATTGATCTACATATTCAAGTTCAATACACTCTAAAGAGGATAAACACAAAGAGATCTACACCCACATACACCACAGTAAAACTGCTGAAAGACAAAGACCAAAAAATAATCTTAAAAGCAGAAAAAGAAAAATGATTTACCACACACAAGCGCACTCCTGCAAGCTTGACAGCTGACTTCTCATCAGAAAGTTCTGACTAGTTCTGACCAAAATGTTATAAATAGAAGTATAGTGTGACATTTCTGGGCTGGAGCACTGCACTGCCAAACCCTAGAACACTTTTTGTTCCAGCACAGTGAATAGCAACACTCAAGATGGCGGCTGGTCCATCAGCCTGGATTTCATAATTACACACTTTGACCCAGCATTCCCACTTCTGAGAATTCATTCCCCAGAGATATCAGAACATATGTGAACACATATACAATGATGCAGGTACAAGATAATTCCCTACAGCATTACCTATTAAAAGATTAAAACAACCCAGATGTTCACTAACAGGGAATGATTAAGTAATGACACTGTTGTATAACAGAATACTCTACAGCCATAAAAAAAAAATGAGGAAACTCTTTATACTGATATGGAAAGATCTAAAAAATACATTAAGTGAAATAAACTAGAGGCAGAACAGTAATACTGGTATGTACTTTTGTGTGTTTAAAAAATGGGAAAACAAGAATGTATATTCATATTTCCTAACCTTGGGCAAGGGGTGGAAATTCATAAGTGGGGGAGGGGGAGGAAATCTTTCACAGCTGCCTTTTTATATTTGTGTATTTTGAACCTATCCAAATGATTTTTTAAAAGAAACAAAAGTAGAAATAAAAATTTAAGTAAACCCTTTAAATCTATTAATTTATAAAAACTACCATGATTTCTTATTCCTTCTTCTAATTAAAATGAGGCCTGTCAAATTTTAAGAAACCCACAGATACGTAACCTAATTCCAGATGATTAAAAGGTTCAGCTGGGCATGGTGCCTCATTCCTGTAATCCCAGCACTTTGGGAGGCTGAGGTGGGTGGATCACTTGAACCCAGGAGTTTAACACTAGCTTGGGCAACATGGCAAAACCCCATCTCTATTAAAAATACAAAAAATTATCCTGTAGTCCCAGCTACTTGGGATGTTGAGGCAAGAAGATCTCTTGAGCAGGGGAGTAAGCAACCATTGCACCACTGCACTCCAGCCTGAACAACAGAGTGAGACCCTGTCCCAAAATAAATACATTTAATTAAATATTCATCTAAGCTGTGTTTTTCTAAGAATGCCTCCATGAAAAAATTGGAGAACTGTGTTAGTTGACAAGAAAATCAAAGATTATTAAGCTATCTATAAGAATTTTTCAGCACTTATCCAAGAATCCTAAATCAGTCATTTAAATAATTCTATAAACCTAGGTAGTGGGAAAGCTGTCTACACAGGTCTACAGCTTGCTAACACCAGGCATGCCTTCTTCACATTATACAGAGCAGAACACTACATGCTCCTGGATGGCAGAGTTTAAAAGTTAAAAAGGGCATCGATGTATGAATCTCAAATGTACAACGCTAAGTCAAAGAATCCAGTCTTAAAATGTACATTCTGTATGATTCCATTTATATGACAATTTGCAAAAGGCAAAAATACAGGAACAGAGAATTGATCAGTGGTTTCCAGGCGTTAGGGATGAGGAAAAGATTTGAATAAAGAATATAAAATGCTCAAAAATCTGAAACTTTTTGAGCTCTCACATAATGCTCAAAGGAAATGCTCACTGAAGCATTTCAAATTTCAGACTTTTGGATTTGGGAGGCTGAGGCAAGAGGATCTCAAC
This sequence comes from Theropithecus gelada, assembly GCF_003255815.1. Classification (NCBI taxonomy): domain Eukaryota; kingdom Metazoa; phylum Chordata; class Mammalia; order Primates; family Cercopithecidae; genus Theropithecus; species Theropithecus gelada. Next base: position 55,817,779 of record NC_037682.1, read on the forward strand.
TGGTAAATACGGTATATAAAGTAAACATTCCAAAATCCAAAAACATCCCAAATCTGAAACACTTCGAGTCATAAGCATTTCGGATAAGGGATACCCAACCTGTACTGGCAATAATCTATCTTAACCTGGGTAGTATTTTCATGGGTATTCACTGTATGATTATTTGTATATACATATTTCATATTCTCCTCTGCAGGTACAAGGTACTGTATAATTTTAAAATTCTTAAAAAAGACACCAAGTTCTAGCTCCCCGCCATTCCCTCATAACACCCACTTTTGATGTGTGCACAGTGGAAGGAAGCAGCAGCAATCACATACTGCAGGTGCTCAGTGTAACCTTTAAAGGGAATTTTTGCAGAAAATGTATTGCAGCAGAAAGAGGCAAGATGCAAGAGTGTTTCGGGGGCAGGAGGCAGTCAGAAACGAGGAGCTGCTTTTACAAAGTTAAGTGTGTGATAGTAATAACTGTTTCTAAGATTATATATATGCCCATGCAACTCCTAAGATTATAAAAGCATTCTTTAAAATCTTCATGAGTCTACCCTACTCAGAGGAAGTTCAGCACCCAATGTGGCATTTCTATGGGTTACCAAGGGAGAACCCCACTAGGAATGTGGAGTCATAGATTATGAGCGCCCCCATATCCCAGGGCAAAGTTTTTGCACAGATTTGCACGAAAGCGTCCTTGAGCTTGTGGTTAGCAGGTGCTCACTGATTCAAGGCAGACAGACTCAGCCCAAGAGTGTCTCAAATAAAGATCATACCCATATACTGGGAACTCACTACCACCCCTGGGATCATGACATAACCGAGGAACTGTTCCCAGTGAACATCAACTATCTCATACAGCATATGGTACTTGACCTCCTAGCCTTGAGATGGAAGGAAAAGCTGACCCAGACTGTATCTTAACTCCAAATAGTACGTAAAACTAACAGTTAAGCGTCTTCCAAGGTACTCATGAGTGAAGATGGGAGCTAAGGAGAAAACTAAAAAGCAACACACCTTGCCCAGGTCACTAAAAACAGCCTTGACATCCTCAAGGGAATGAAATTTCCCATCTTCTTCTGACAAAATTCAACTGTGCTCATTATTATTAAAATTCCTTCCTAGCCAACTAAATGTTTTTGCTGCCCGAGATCAACATGGTTTCAGGGCTAGGAAAACCAGTGTGTCTCAGTTGATGGTCTGGAAACACTTCTGAGAACAGTTCACCACAAGTATCTCCCTAAAACTGCACTACATTCGTCTTGGTAGAACCAACGCCCCTAAGCAAGGCACGATGGCTTCTGCAGGGGAATGAAAGGCCCTCTCCCAGCCCAGCGCCCATTCCCACCTTCCGCACAGCCTCCAGCTCCTGCTGCTTGCTTTCGTTGGCAACCTGGAGCTCCTTCATTTGTCGCTCCAGTTCCTCTTGTTCAGCCAGCTGCTTCTTCCGGAGTTCTTTCCGACGCTGGCGGGCTTCTTTGTGTGGTGGAGGGCTGCCCAGCTTCAACAGATGAATAGTAGAATGAATGGCTGTAAAAGGTGTAGGAGAAAAAAAAATGGGGAAATAATAGTTATTCTTTGTAAGCCTACTATGCAAATGGCACAGTGGGAAGAAAACGAGACAGGGAGCCAGAGGCCCAGTGTAGATTCTGATTTTGCCACTCCGTAGTGGGGTGACCCTGAGCAGCCACATAACCTCTTGGTTTTTTTCAGAGTTCCCCTCAAGAAATAACCACTTGCAGCATCAGTTTCCTCATCTCTAAAATGAGAGATGATCTATAAAGTCCTTTCTAGCTCCAAAATTCCAGAACTGTATCTGTGCTCAGAAGCACTCAATCTCGGAATATTGCACACATTTTTAAGAACTAATGACAATACTTTCAACTCCTTTCTCTATACTTCTCAAAAAGCCAAACAAGATTAAGACATAGTAAGGACAGAGATTCAAGTTTCTGATACCTAATTTGCAACCTACTGTGTTTAGTTGGCCTATCATCTATGCCTTATGCAACCCCTTCCTGAGATAACAGGTAACAGCAGCTGTCATTTATTTTAAAAATAAAATAAATATATCCTTTACATGCATTATCTAACTTTTATACAACATCTGATTTTTCTTTTGATAGTTTAAATTACTTAAATGTAATTTCTTGAATAGCTAATACTTTCACATAGTTCAAATTCAAAGACACACAGGAAAGTCTCCCTTCTACTCCTGTACCTCAAGTACTGGATTCCCCTCCCCACTAGTAACTAAAGGTAACAGTTTCTTATGCATCTTTCCTGAGATAGTATAAGCCTATACAAATAAATATGTATATATGTCTTCCACCTTCTTTTCACACAATGATGGCACAACACACTCTTCTGACCCTCAGTTTTTTTCATTTAATCTATCTCACAGTTCCCAGTATCGATACATAAAGTACTGTACATAAAGTACTGCATTGTACACACCATTGTGCAGCTAAACCATAAGTTATTCAACTATTTCCCTATTAACAGCTAGCTAGATTGTTTGCAATCTATGTCATTTTGAAAAATGTGTCAGTATATTTGTCATTATCTATTTTCTAACCCTCACCACCACCCTGGGAAGAAGGTACTATTATTATCCCCACTCCACAGAAGAGAAAAGCAGTTATAGAATTTATAACTCAACCCAAGAGACCCAGGAAAGAGCATTCAAATCAGGTGCATTTGCCTCGAACTCTTAAACCACATCAAAAATTCTCCAATATAACATAATTTTATCTATGTCTAAGAATATAATATTCAGAATCTCCTTTCAGGATTTTTTTTTAAAAAGCCCTCTTATATTGTATTTTATTCTTTACTAATTTTGGAATAATGGAACACTTTAAAGTTATTCATTCACTACGGAGCCATAAAAAAGAACAAAATCATGTCTTTTGCAGCAACATGAATGCAGCTAGAGGCCACTATCCTAAGCAAATTAACACAGAACAAAAAACCAATTAATGAATGTTCTCCCTAATAAGTGGGAGCTAAAAACTGGGTACTCACGGACATAAAAGTGGCAACAACAGACACTAGGGACTACTGGGATGGGAGGTAGAGAGGGGGGAAGAGGTTGGAAAACTCTGTTGGGTACAATGCTCACTTCCCAGGTGATAGATTCAATCATACCCCAAACTTTGGCATTACACAATACACCCATGTAACAAACCTGCACATGTACCCCTGAATCTAAAATAAAAGTTGAAATTATTTTTTTAAAAGGTTATTAATTCAAAAGTTTGTGTTCTTGAGTTACCTAAAATTAGTAATTTCTCATGGAAGTAATGGATCTTGAAAATCACTTGAAGTATTAAAAAACTATTGCATAATTCCTCTTTTCTTTTACATATTACCTCAAGCTCAAGATGGCCACTTTAAAATTCTTCACAGTCCTTAAAGGGGAAAATTCTATACTCTTCAAATAGTAAGTAAAACCTAAAATCTCTAAGATATGGAATCAACCCACGTGGTCCACCAACAGTTGTAGTGTGTGCATATACACATATACCTTGGAATACTACTCAGTCATAAAAAAAAAAGAATGAAATAATGTCTTTTGCAGCAATATGGATAGAACTAGAGGCTATTATCTTGAAGTATTTCTTGAAATAACCCATAAACAGAACATAAAATACCACATGTGCTTTTTTTTTTTTTTTTTTTTTTTTAAAGTAGAGACAGGATTTCACCGTGTTAGCCAGGATGGTCTCAATCTCCCGACCTTGTGATCCACCCGCCTCAGTCTCCCAAAGAACTGGGATTACAGGCATGAGCCACCGTGCCGGGCCTACATGTTCTTATTTATAAGTGGGAACTAAAATATGTGTACACGTGGACATAGAGCATGGAATACTAGACATTGGAGACTCAGAAATGTGGGAAGGCAGGAGGCTGGCAAGGGATGAGAAATTACCTAAAAGCTACTATTCAAGTGATGGTTACACTAAAAGCCCAAATTTCATCACTACACAATATATTACTGTAGCAAAACTTTACTTGCAACCCCAAAATGTATTTAAAAAGTAAATCTCCCATTTATAATTTACCCCAGGTTCATTATGCAAACAAAACTAATGAAAACTTTGAGAGCTCATCTTAATTTGTTTTTCTCTCAGCTACTGTATCACATGCAGAAATAACTACAGACAATGAGGAAATAATGCCTTAGTATCCTTCATGAGATTCAAAACTAGAAAGTCAGAGGTCTCAGCTGGGCGTAGTGGCTCACGCCTGTAACCCCAGCACTTTGGGAGGCCAAGGCAGGTGGATCACAAGGTCAGGAGATTGAGACCAATGTGACCAATATGGTGAAACCCCATCTCTACTAAAAACACAAGAACATTAGCTGGGCATGCTGGCTATAGTCCCAGCTACTCTGGAGGCTGAGGCAGGATAATTGTTTGAACCCGCAGGTGGAGGTTGCAGTGAGCCAAGTTCACGCCACTGCACTACAGCCTGGGCGACAGAGCGAGATTCCATCTCAAAAAAAAAAAAGAAAGAAAGAAATTCAGAGCTCTCAAGTTATATAATGGCAAATAATAAAAATCACCTTACCTTGAATCCACTCCTGTTTTTTCTTCTTATCTGAAGCACTGATTTCAAAAGTCTTATCAAAACATTTTACGAGAAAAAGGCATTTCTTTCCATCTTTGTCAGGCAAGGACTAAAACAGAAAGCAAAGTTAGTTCTTCAAAATTTTAAGTAAAAATCAGCTGAAACTTAATGTCAATGAAAAATACCTATAAATGCATATTACTTATTTACTAATGCTGTTCCCTAAGCACATTACTTATAGTAAAAATGACCCCATTGGTATACTACATCTAGATTGGGAAAACTATAAACACCTGATAGAATGCCATGCACTGCGATTTCCTGGGCATAGCAGCTCTTACCCTGAGCACCTCCCTTGCAGGAATCCTGGAAGGTACATCTATGATGATGTTACAAGAGGTATTAACCCCTGTGGGATATGAAGCACCTAAGCTAGGGTGATTCCTACATCTGCATAATGTGGCTTTCTTTCCTTGCACTTGGAATGTTGTGGCTGACAACCTGTGGTTTCTGTCCTATATGTTTATGAGTAAACTGGCCTTTGGTAGCCTTGTAGTTCTCTATGCTTAGTTAAATCTAAGCAGACTCCTTCATGGGCTTTACACATCTCAAGACATTATTATTCACTAAAATACATTATAGTTCATGCGTGAGATTTCAGGTATTTAAATGTTCTTCAACACATACAGACACGGGGACAGTTCATATAAAAATTAAAAACTCAAAAATTTATGTTCTTGAGAATTTCACTTCTTTCAAGAATTAGTACCTATGAACAAAGTGTCCTGAAAGTCACCCAAAGTATTCAAAGACAATGCTTACATCTTCTTTTATTTCTTGCACTCAAAATGTCCCAGATTTTCTGGCATATTTGTGATTCCAAATATTGTCTTACTGAACATTGTTTTTACTTTATTATCTCTTTTATGACTCCATTTTATTCAATAAATGATTCCTTAAATGTTCCAATAAATGATTTAATCCTTATATTTTGTTCACAAGTATAAGGTTGAAAATAAATTCATATTAGAAAAAAATTTTGTCAGCTGTCTTTAATGTTTGGTTCAGAAACCATGGCAACTGTATGCCTATGTTATTTTGGAAATGTAAATTTGGGGATTATTTTAAGGTTCTAGAGTCTAGGTGGAAGAAGGTGAGAAGCTACTTCAGCATCAGGGGGCAGCATGGGGTAATAATGCAAAGAAGTAACACTAGACTCACCTCTACACAGCAATTTTCATCTAAGAGAATGTCTCCTTTCTTATCTTTCAGATCCTCACTCACATAGTAAGAAATTATGTTGGGCTTTAGTACAAACCATCGTTCAGTCCAGTTTTTCCGTCTGTGGCCCTTTTTCATCATGTAACCCTGTGAAAGATAAAATGTGATATAAATTCTTGTCCTTTTACTTGTAAGAGCTGACATCTCTTCCTTGATATACTTGCCTACTCCATTATTTGATATATGATCCTGAAAACATGAACACCAATTGTTCTTGGACCCTCTGAGAATCTATGAAGGCGAGGGGCATTACACCCAGTCATGCAAGCATAACCAGACAAAAATTTGCATATAATTTCAGACACTTCAGAGACAACCCCTCCCAAAAATGATATGCAGATAACAGAACCCCCTTGATATTAAGTAGCATTTGACATTTTTTAAAAAATCATTATCTTTTAGAGATACCTATTGAAATGTTTATAAACAAAATAAAATACCTGAGATTTGCTTCAAAATAATACAGGAGAGTTTTTAAAGTAGGTGGGGTAGGATTAGCCATATGTTGGTGGTTACTGGAGTTGGCTGATGGGTATGTGGGAGTTCATTATACTGGTCTATTCCACTTAAAAAGAAAGAATGAACCCCTAACAATGATTCTCTGTAAATTAAATCCTCAATTAGGCCTGATGCAGTGGCTCATGCCTGTAATCCCAGCACTTTGGGTGGCCAAGGCAGGAGGATCGCTTGAGGCCAAGAGTTCAAGATCACCGTGGGCCACATAGTGAGACCTCATCTCTCCAAAAAGATTTTTTTTAGAAGGAGTAAACACTCTGTTGCCCAGGCTGGAATGCAGTGGGTGCGATCTCGGCTCACTGCAATCTCTCTGCCTCCCAGGTTCAAGTGATTCTCCTGCCTCAGCCTCCCGAGTAGCTGGCAAGCCACGATGCCTGGCTAATTTTTGTATTTTTAATAAAGACGGGGTTTCAACATGTTGGCCAGGATGGTCTCTAGCTCCTGACCTCGTGTTCTGCCCATCTCAGCCTCCCAAAGTGCTGAGATTACACGCGTGAGCCACTGCGCCCAGCCAAAATTTTTAAATAAAATAAGTAAAACCTCAATCAATGAAAATGCTAAAGCTTGGCCACATATATCTTCTCAACAAATACTCAAGGACTTCCACCTCTGGTACCAACCTACCTTTCTGCCTGACCTCTCAGTATTCTGAAGGAGGAACTGTGCCCCAGACCAGCAGGAAAATACTGCACCAGGAGTTCGAATACTGGCTTCTAAATGTGGCTTCTAAGCTAACACTCACTAGCTCTGTATTTCCTTCCCACAGATTGGCCTCAAAGGTGTGTGACTCAAATGTTTACTTAAGCAAAATTATACATTATTATAGGCCAAAGCCCTTCAGGCTTGTTTAAGAATAGTTGCTATTTTTAGTATTAAATCTACAGGTGTGATAGCGCATGACAGAATATACGTATCATTAAATATATATGATATCGATTGAAGTTTCAGTTGGTTATTATACTAAGTTCTAATCATATTACATATTCAGTTTCCTAATCTTTGGACATTTAAGCAAAAGCTATCTCATACTGCAATTCTACTACAGTCACATCCTGCCATCCTAAGAGGCTGAGAATTCCACTTCAGATGGAGACCACATCTCATACCTCTTTGTAGCACCAAAAACCTATACAAATTCAGCCTCAATGTTTATGATGTGCTCCGTTAGGAAAAAAAAAAGAACAAAGACAACACTATTACCTATGGAAGAAAGAAAGGATCAAAGTAAGGGAATCCCAAATCAGTTATCATTCAATATAATAATGTAAGAAGTTTCAAAGAGTCACCCAAAAAATATAAATTGTATTTAACAAGCATCAAGCTTCATCTGCTATGCTGGGTGCTAAGAAAAAGATGACAGTCTAAGTAAGACAAAAGCAACTTTGTAACATAAAGTATTTTTTTCTCCACAAACAGAGGCATTTTTCTGATTTTATAAAAATAATATAAAATCATATAGAAAGTCCAATAATACAGAAAGGAATAAAGAAGAAAAAAATTCACCAAAATCCCACCATCTAGAGGTGATCACTGTAAACATTTTGGCAAGCATCTTCCTGACAGCTCTACACACACACATTAACATTATCTGAAGGGGATTAAAAGGTATCTCCTGTTCAGAAATGTGGTTTTTTTTCCACTCAGCATTATGCCATGGAGATCTTTCTGGATAAATGGTTATGAATGCACACATGACAGAAAGATACTTTAAAAATACTTTGGAAATGGGCTGGGTGCGGTGGCTCACACCTGTAATGCCAGCACTTTGGGAGGCCAAGGCTAGTGGATCACAAGGTCAAAAGATCGACACCATCCTGGCCAACATGGTGAAATCCCATCTCTACCAAAAATACAAAAATTAGTTGGGCATGGTGGCACACGCCTATAGTCCCAGCTACTCAGAGGCTGAGCCAGGAGAATTGTTTGAACTTAGGAGGCAGAGGTTGCAGTGAGCCAAGATCATGCCACTGAACTCCAGCCTGGTGACAGAGTGAAATTCCGTCTCAAAAAAAAAAAGTTAATATATAATAATATATGTATTCTTAACTGTACTTAAAATTCTTAACTGTACTTTAAAATTGCACCAATAATTTTTTTAAATGAAAAGCCTAATACAAGACTGGAAAAATAAGAAATTTTATTCCTATTCAAAATCAGGCCAGGCCCAGTGGCTCACACCTGTAATCCCAGCACTTTGGGAGGCCGAGGTGGGTGGATTACTTGAGGTCAGGCATTCAAGACCAGCCTGGCCAACACGGTAAAACCCCATCTCTACTAAATATACAAAAATTAGCTGGGCATGGGAGTGCATGCCTTCAAGGCACGAGAATCCCCTGAACCCAGGAGATGGAAGTTGCAGTGAGCCAAGATCATGTCACTGCACTCCAGACTGGGCTACAGAGCAAGACTGCCTCAAAAAAAACCAAAAAAACAAAAAAACAAAAAACAAAAAAAACGCAATCAGTGTAAGAAAATAAGTGACTTATACTCATCTTTGTGATAAAAATATTAATTTTAAAATGTCAAATTCTAAAGATGAGAAAAAAATACAGTAACAGAATTCTTACCTGTTTTAACACATCTAATATAAGTTCATTAAAGACTTCATTAATTGCCATAGACACAGTCTGCCGATCCATGCCTTTGCTAAACTGTCCATTTCCAATAAGCTCAATAAGTTCCCACGCAGAAAGGCCATTTTTACTGTCATCAAAGTTGATTTTATAATGTTCAAATTGTTCTTGCTGCCAGCCTCCTCCCATAGCTTCTGTAAGCTTCTTAAGCAGGTATTCAATCTATATAAAGAATGTGAAAGGAACAATTATTTCCTAGTTAAAAAAAACTTTTTAACATAGTTATGTATTTATGTTATAAACACTGATATGTTCAACTTAGGAAATACTCTTTACCATTCCAGAAATGCCTATCTTTAAAGAGTCTCCTAAAATACAGGGAGAAGAGTATAAATAAATGCCACTGGTCTGTATTAGTGCAGAATAAGTAAAGTAATCAAAAACTGATAACCCTCTAATAGTGCAGTATATTTGTATGCAGAGCTAAAACAAACTGAACATATATGAGAATATACAAACGAATTAATGTGATCCAATTACTCTGTTAAATATTTCAGTATATCAGAACATTAGTCTTACTGAACATATAAGTGCCAAATTAAACATATCAAAGTAATACGTACAAGTTATTGATCAATTTACAAACTTTCCACATAAGCCAATTATTCAAAATTCATGCTGCTTCCTCCCACTGGAACACTACAATGTTGTAAATAATGGTGGAATACCTAGCCTGAGCAGGAAAAGCTTACTAAATCCTAAAACATCATACTTTGTATAGAAAATACTGCTATTGAAATAACAGCAGTTAGGCCAGGAGTGGTGGCTCACGCCTATAATCCCAACTCTTTGGGAGGCCAAAGCAGGAGGATCACTTGAAGCATGGAGTTCAAGACCAGCCTGGTCAACATGGTGAAACCCCATCTCTACTAAAAATACAAAAAAGTTAGCCAGGCATGTGGCACACACCTGTAATCCCAGCTACTCAGGTGGCTGACACATGAGAAACGCTTGAACCTAAGGCAGAGGTTGCAGTGAGCGGAGATCGTGCCACTGCACTCCAGCCTGGGCAACTGAGCAAGACTCTTGTTTAAAAAAAAAATAGTAAAGAAAGAAATAACAGCAGTTAAACAAAACAATAAGGCAGTAAAACTGAATGAGAATTGATACCTCTTATCTTCTGGAAAGCCCATATATCCTATAGTGCTCTCAAACTCAACATACGTACAAAAATAAATGAATCTTCTCTACCTTCCAAATGGCTTCCCCCTTCTATTATTGATTTCCATTAGGAAATAACACCATTCACACATCCATGTCGGGATTCTTGCTCCCCACCCTCCACATCAAACCAATGACAAAATCCTGCTGTTTTATTTCCCCAAATGAGCTCTCTAATAAGTTTGAAAACTGTGGGTTACGGCCCACTATGAAGTCAACTTAGTGGGTAGCAACAGCATTTTTTTTTTTAAATGGAATGAAAAACATGTGAGTTCATCCACAATAAAGAAACAGTGTTTTGTGATAAGTTTTGCTTTGAGTGTGTATGCATGCTGGGTCATGATATAAAATGTTTATCTTCCTATGGGTTGCAGTGATAATAAAATTTAAAACTTTGTCCCAGGCAGCTCTGAACTCTGTCACTCCTACGCAATCTGCTTTTGGTCAGGCCTCCTGGTTGGTATCCTTACCTCCAGGTCGCCCCCTTTTATATATATTCTGCCAGAGGGATTTTTCTAAAACGCAAGCCAGAGCCTGACACTCCCCTCTTTAAGCCCTGCCCTGGCTCCCGATCACCTCAAAGACAGAGGTCAAGCTCCTCTGCATCCCTTGGTGATCATCCCCCAGCCTGCTTTCTCAAACATGTCCCACCTCAGACTTTACACTCCACCAATACCGCCAATACCACAGATCAGGGGGCACAAACTTTTACTGTAAAGGGTTGACCAGTAAATATTTAAGCTTTGTGCCTCCCTATCACGTGTTTTTCCTTGATTTTGTTTTTTCACAACCCTTTAGAAATATAAAAACTATTCTTAGCACATGTGCCATGCAAATACAGGCTGTGGGCTGGATTTAGCCAGCAAGCTATAGTTTGCCACCACTTGCCATAGATTATAAGTAGTTTACCCTCTTACCATACTTTCCTTATGCTTTATGTCATTCCCCACTCTGTCTTCTCTGTCTAGAATACCTTTTCCCACCTCTCGACCCAGCTAATTGGTATTTATTCAAGTCCTACATCCTCTAGAATATTCCTACTCAAAATGAAGTATGCGGGCCAGTGACATCAGCACCACCTGGAAGCTTGTTAGAAATGAAGACTGTCAGACCAACCAAAGGACCAAAAATGAGAATCCATATTTTAACAAACACCCCTAGTACTTCCATATGCACACTGAAGTTTTGAGAAGCACTGCTGCTTTAGCAAACCTGCTCTGACCAACCCTAACCCAGGTCACATGTTCCTTTTCTAGGTCACTGCACTTAGCGTATTTACACTCATTTGTTTTTCTATGATTTTCTGCATTCCTTGTAGGAGGAACTATGTCCCACTCATCTTTAATCCCCAAAACTCAGCGTGGTACCTCAGAGCTCAACTAGTGCTTGCTAAACTGAAATTAACTAAGCTAAGCCTCAATTTTCTCTTCTACGAAATGGGCATAATAATACTTACAGAAATGCTGTGGGGTGAAATGAGGCAAATATGGAGCAATTTGCACAATGCCCATCACATAGCAGGTACTCCACTAATGTTGCTTCCCTTCTACACTGAGTGAAATACTATCCAACCGTTCAAAATTACATTTAAAGAAAGCATTTATGAAACAAAAGAAAGTGAAGAATGCAAAACTAAATTTACCTATGATTTCTACTGCACAAAGACTATGTAATTATTTTGACAAATATTTGTCAAAATATTTTAATATACAATAATATATTAATATATTTAAAATATTATAATATAATAAAATATAATAATAAATCAAAAATAGTAGGTTTAATTTGTTACTATAGGATCATGAGTTATTTTTTTTTTTTCTTCTTTGCATTTCCAATAATTTGGTTGTAATTTTTTTGTAAAATAACATATTTTAACAGAAAAATAGACATGCATGTTTGCAAGGGCATATACATTCACAAAATATCCCAAGTTCAAAAAATATCAAGAGAAGCCAGGTGTGGTGGCTCACGCCTGTAATCTCTTTGGGAAGCGGAGACAGGAGGATCACTTGAGGCCAGGAATTCAAGATCAGCCTAGGCAATATGGCAAGATCTCATCTCTAGAGAAAAATTAAAAAGTTAGCCAGGTGTGGTGGTACACGCCTGTAGTCTCAGCTACTCAGGAGGCTAAAAAGGGAAGATTGCTTGAGCCAAGGAATTTGAGGTTACAGTGAGTTATGATCACAACACTGCACTTAAGCTTGGGCAACAGGGCAAGGCCCTATCTCATTAAAAAAGTACATACATACATATTTATCTTACACCCTAAAAACAGCACATGGTAAGTGTTCACCAAAATTTACTTGTTGGAGAAAAACACAATTAGATCTTTCCTTTCTCTTGTTGGAGATATGTCATCTACTGTTAAACTTATCAGATATTATCAGGTTTTCCTTGGCTCTTTAAAGAGAAGTAACAGGGATAGGCAGAGGAAGAGAAAAAAAGAAAATGTTCAGAAAAAGAGGGAAAAGGGAAGAGGGAAGGAGAAAAGGGGACAGAAAAGAGAAAGGTATAAAAAGATTAAGAGATTGAAGGCCAGGCGTGGTGGTTCATGCCTGTCATCCCAGCACTTTGGGAGGCTGAGGTGGGCAGATCACCTGAGGCCAGGAGTTCCAGACCAGCCTGGCCAACATGGCAAAACCCCATCTCTACTAAAAATACAAAAATTAGCTGGGTGTGGTGGCGCACACCTGTAATCCCAGCTCCTCGGGAGGCTGAGGTAGGAGAACCGCTTGAACTCGGGAGGCACAGATTGCAGTGAGCCAAGATCGTGCCATTGCACTCCAGCCTGGGAGACAGAGCTAGACTTCATCTTTTAAAAATAAATAAATAAATAAGAAGAGATTGAAGAGATAAAAGCAAGAAAAAGAGAGTCAAAAAGGACATTAAGGTAAACAATTGCTCAAGGTAAAATAATCAGTAGCATTAACAGGTACAGAAATTTAATCTCCCTAAGGCAGCAAAAAGAAGGGTCCAGGCTGGCAGATTACAACTTAGGGTAAAAGGAGTACAGGCACAAGTCGAAGTTTCAGTAGCAAGGCAAAGGAAGCACATGTGTATAGCCACATGTGTGTGCAGGATGACTACACGTGGGTGAGACAAGATGGTGGAGCCGACTGACCATGTCCTGGCAGAAGTCAAGAATCAGTCTTAGCTCTTCCTCACCTACCTCTTACCGAACCCAAGCCATTCACACTCCAAGCTTCAGTTGCCTCTTCAAAATCAGATGACTTTTTAAGTTTGTAATTCAGAAAGCACCTATTAGCAGCAAACTCAGCTCTAGAAGTAGCTTGCCAGGTTCATCCTGAACCTTTCTGAAGGTGCCCTCCCAAGCTTTATGAAGTTGTCATTAGCACCCAGCTTCGATATGCTCAGCATTCCCAGTGTCTGTGCCAGACAACTAATCTAGATTCGTTTCCTGCTGACTTTCAACACAATCATATACTTACCATAACCAAATAACTTAAGGGCCTTTTGATTCATTATATCGGGCCAAGGAGAGACAAACATTACCATTCTCCACTATTCAATTATACTAAATAATAAATCACGTGTTGCCGTTTTAGTCTCTAGTGGCCTGCATCAATTCTAAGAGCTCATTCAGTTTCAGGAAGCAGCTAACTTCCTCCTTCCAAGCAAGTTTCACCAAAAATAACAAAGAATAAACTTTCAAGATACATGTGATTTTTGAGGCCTTCAGTTCCAAAATTTATTTTATTAAAAATTCTTTATAATCATTAATAAGGGGCATTTTATTGGCTTAATAGGTTTTATTTTATTTAGGGTCTCTTAAAACTATTTCAGGTTCAATTTTTAACTGCATCAAGGCAATTCTTCCAAATAAGTACACAAGAGACACATCCTGTTTTGTTCCTGGTTCTGTGAGAAACGAATACTAAATAAAAACTATACTTTGCAGGCACATATTTCCAGGAATATATTCTTACAAAAATTATGGAACCAACTCAAATGGGGAAACACTATTTCTTACATCTGTGTGACAGAAACCTCTTAACTTCACTATGTAAGTCACTTAAATATTTATTTAACAGACTTGACACTACTTTCTGGGTAACAGGAAACTGAATCAAAAGCAAACATTAACTCTTTTTTTTTTTTTTTTGAGATAGAGTCTCGCTCTGTTGCCCAGTGGCACGATCTTGGCTCACTGCAACCTCCACCTCCTGGGTTCAAGCAATTCTCCTGCCTCAACCTCCCAAATAGCTGGGATTATAGGCATGAGCCACCACACCTGGCTAACTGCCATGGTTCTATCTTTTTTTTTTTTTTTTTTTTTTTGAGACAGGGTCTCATTCTGTCACCCAGGCTGGAGGCAGTGGTGTGATCTTGGCTCACTGCAGCCTTGACCTCCCAGGCGAAAGCGATCCTCCCACTTCAGCACCCCTGCCTGGCTAGTTTTTTATATTTTTTGCAGAGACGGGGTTTCACCATGTTGCCCAGGCTGGTCTCGAATTCCTGAGCTCAAGTGATCAGCCTGCCTCGGCCTCCCAAAGTTCTGGGATTACAGGTGTGCGCCACTGCACCCAGCTGACAATTGTATCTTTTTTTTTGGATTCAGTGTCTCGCTCTGTCCCCCATGCTGGAGTGCTGGAGTGCTGGAGTGCAGGAGTGCAGTGGCATGATCACAGCTCACTACAATGTCCGCCTCCTGGGTGATCCTCCTACCTTAGCCTCCCAAGTAGCTAAGACTTCAGGCATGTGCCACTGTGCCGAAATAATTTTTGTATTTTTTGTAGAGACGAGGTTTCACCATGTTGCCCAGGCCGGTCTCAAACTTACAAGCTCAAGCAATCCTCCCGCCTCAACCTCTCAAAGATTGCAGGCATGAGCCACTGAGCCAGGCTGGTTATATCCTACATTGTATTAATTAAGGCTTAAAAAAAAAATCTTCCTTAAAAAACACTCTAGACTTAAACAAAATGCAAATGATCATTACGGTAAGTGGATTATTGGAAACAAATATTACTTTAAATTTATAAGCCTAAAAACTATTGATAAGATAACAAGTTAAACCCAGCTATATGTTCATGAAAAATTAAGACATTATACTACAGAATTTATTTTTTAAATATATCTGTTTTCACATTAAATTTTATTAAAATCTGTAAGTCTACAATCAGTCCAAATATAGTTTTTGAAGTGTTATTATTCAGAAAGGAAGCAAAAGCTAACAGAGAATGTATTTTTCATAATATAGCATAACCATGAGTTTGCAGTGCTTGGTCAAAGGCCAGGTGATAGGCTAAGAGCTCCATAAATACAAATCCATGTGTTTAACCTCAGGAGGGTAGTTCAGCAGCTAGACAAAGCAATCTCACATAAATCTACTCCAATGATCCCTTCTTTCCCCACACAAGCACTCCTGGCCCCAGAGGAAAATCTGTAAAACTAACTCAAATTCTACTTCTAACAAGAAGAAATGCTGAGAGAGTAAAAGCTGTCAAAGCACAGAGTGAGGTCCAAACAGTAACACAACAAGGTATGCTGCCTGGCTATTCTAACAAATCAAAGAAAGTCTGTTCATTTCTCAAATGAAATTAACTTGATTTGAAAGAGAATCAAGACATTTCTGTTAGCCTGCAAAGGCGAAGAAAAACATGCCAGGAGCCTTGGCTGGGCTCTGGCCTACAGAAACGCACATCAAGGCCCATGTGGGTCCCAATTCTTCGGGACACCTGCAGCACAAATCTCTCAAGTTTCTTAGGCAGAGTAGTCAGAAAACTGATGCTGACTGGCTCCCTTCACAGCCTGTGGCTCAATGGTGATTTAAAGCCATTGACATGTCATCCACATTAAGCAAGTGCCACCTAAGGCAATAAAAATACTCATTAATTTCTAATTCTGAAATCAGGAAAAGGTCACTTTCAAGTCCACCAAATATTTTAGTGATGGAAAAAAAAACATCAAAGGTAAAAGACCCACCCCACATTCAGTTTTTTGAAGAAAACACAATTAATTGTGGAACACAGTATAACCACAAAATGTTTTAAAATACTATAAATTTTTTTCTTTTTGAGACAAGGTCTGGCTCTATCTCCCAGGCTACAGTGCAGTGGCATGATGTCTGCTCACTGCAAGCTCCACCTCCCAGGCTCAAACCACCCTTTCAGACTCAAGCCATCCTCCCACCTAAGCCTCCCAAGTGGCTGGGACAACAGGTGCACACCACCATGCCCAGCTAATTTTTGTATTTTTTTGTAGACATGGGGTTTTACCAGTTTTACCATGTTGCCCAGGCTAGTCTTGAACTCATGAGCTCAAGCAATCTGCTCGCCTCAGCCTCCCAAAGTGCTGGGATTATAGGCTTCAGCCAATGTACCTAGTCTAAAATACTGTGAATTTTATTTGCACAGTTCTTTCAAGCAGCAGCTAGGTTTTAAAATCACCACTGGTATATCTTTCCTACAGACATTCCCTCTATACACCTCTGTATTAAGCTAGACAATTTCCTTGGACAAAAATTTCATAGCATGTTTTATTTTTCATTGCCTTTTTAACATACATATACGATTACATCATTATTGTTATTAAGCACTAAGAAACTGTTCCCACCACTACAGTGAAACCAATGAGCAACTAATTGTTAAATCCAAGGGCAACTTCTCACTTACCATTGTCTAATTTTTACATAGCATCTAATGCCAGTAACTACTTTTGTGCTTCTTAAAACTTTGTGTTTCTTAGACTCTATGACTCACCACTCTCCCAGTTCTCCTACCTCACAGCCTGTTCAATTCAGCTTCCTTTGCCAAACTACTTCCTCTTTCTGCTACAGAAATGGTCCCAAGGTTCCATCCTTGGCACTCATGTCTCCAACTACAGTCTTCCTCCCTGATCTAACCTACTCCTGTGGTTTTCCCATCTCTGTCTCCAGCCCTGGCCTCTCACAAGTTCTAGATAAACACTTCTAGTGCACAGCTCCACACGAGTGTTCCACCTAAAATCCCAAATGTACCAAACCCATCATCATGCAATATGTCCCAAATTTGTTCATCGTCCTACCATTCATTCACAAACACCCCTTTTAGTGAGCAGCTACCATAGGTCCAGGCACTTTATTTAATGTTTCACATACATCAATTTTTTCAATCCTCACAGAGTCCAATGAAGAAAGTAGTTATCCCCATTTTACAGATGGGGAACTCCAAACAGAGAGAGCGTGAGTAATTTGTCACACAGCTAATAAGTGGTAGAGTTGGGTTTCAAACCAGTCAGTCTGATTTCAGAGACCATGCTTTATTTTTTTATTTTTTTTTTTTTTTGAGACGGAGTCTTGCTCTGTCACCCAGGCTGGAGTGCTGTGGCCGGATCTCAGCTCACTGCAAGCTCCGCCTCCCGGGTTCCCGCCATTCTCCTGCCTCATCCTCCGGAGTAGCTGGGACTACAGGCGCCCGCCACCTCGCCCGGCTATTTTTTTTGTATTTTTTAGTAGAGACGGGGTTTCACCGTGTTCACCAGGATGGTCTCGATCTCCTGACCTCGTGATCCGCCCGTCTCGGCCTCCCAAAGTGCTGGGATTACAGGCTTGAGCCACCGCGCCCGGCCGAGACCATGCTTTAAACAAATACACTACCTTACTCCCCAGTTGCCCAGGCCTGAAACTTGTCTCTACTTCCCCACAGCCAGGCACTATATGCTTGGTCCTGTGACCTCTAGGTTCTTCCCGTCTGGCCTTCTTTTCCATTCTCACTATATATATATATTTTTTTTTTTGAGATGGAGTCTCGCTCTGTCGCCCAGGGTGGAGTGCAGTGGGCGGATCTCAGCTCACTGCAAGCTCCGCCTCCTGAGTTTACGCCATTCTCCTGCCTCAGCCTCCCGAGTAGCTGGGACTACAGGCGCCCGCCACCTCGCCCGGCTAGTTTTTTTTTTGTATTTTTTTAGTAGAGACGGGGTTTCACCGGGTTAGCCAGGATGGTCTTGATCCCCTGACCTTGTGATCCGCCCGTCTCAGCCTCCCAAAGTGCTGGGATTACAGGCTTGAGCCACCACGCCCGGCCTCTCACTGTATTTTAGTCCTCAATGCCACTTAGCTTCTTCTCACTGCCCATGTCTCCATATTTCATCTATTCACCTATCACTCTCTTCCTCAAAAATCATCAGCGGCTCATCTTTTCACACTGCCTACAGGATAAAGTCAAAACTCTCCAGCTTCGTCTACCACCTGTCTTCTTCACAGTCATCATGTTCCAGTGAGAAAGGACATGTATCATTCTTTTTTGACTGCCCAGCATTTAACCCTTTTCTTATGTCTGGGGAAATCCCTACCTGCCAATGTAGAAGCTGAAAATGCAAATGTATCCTTTCCAAGACTCCTTTGCAGCTAGTCCAAGGTGCCTGACCTAGGCCATGCCAATTAGATACATCATACCCTGATGGTAATTGGGAAGTGGGCACTATGGAGAACTCTCCCTCGTAGGAAGAACAGTTGCAAGAAGATTTGAGTTCTGGGGCAGTGATATGGTTTGGCTGTGTCCCTACCCAAATCTCACCTTGAATTCCCAGGTGTTGTGAGAGGGACCCGGTGGGAGGTAATTGAATCATGGGGGCAAGTCTTTCCTGTGCTGTTCTCGTAATAGCGAATAAGTCTCATGAGATCTGATGGTTTTATAAAGGAGAGTTTCCCTGCACAAGCTCTCTTCTCTCGTCTGCCACCACGTGGGATATGCTTTCACCTTCTGCCATGATTGTGAACCCTCCCCAGCCACGTGGAACTGTGTGTTCATTAAACCTCTTTCTTATATAAATTGCCCAGTCTTGGGTATGTCTTTATCAGCAGCATGAAAATGGACTAACACAGGCAGCAATCAGCGTCCAGGACCAGATGTATTCTGTGGTATAAGTGCAACACCCATCCTCTGGTGGCAGCAGCATTTTCCTTGTGGTTCCTCACTGAAGTGGCCAGTACAGTAAATAGAACAGACCAAATGGCATAGCCTCCACACCTGTTGTTTAAGCCATCATGATGATTCTGTAAGCTATCCAGTATCCCTTTTAAAAATTCCCTTTTAGGCCCTGCACAGTAGCTCATGCCTGTAATCCCAGCACTTTGGGAGGCTGAGGTAAAGGGATCACTTGAGGCCAGGAGTTTGATACCAGGCTGGGCAACATGGCAAGACCCCATCACTACAAAAAAAATTTTTTTTAATTAGCTGAATGTGGTGATGTATGCCTATAGTCCCGGCTATTCAGTAGGCTGAGACAGGAGGATCCCGTGAGCCCAAGAGGTTGAGAAAGGAGTGAGTCATGATTGCACCACTGCACTCCAGCCAGGGCAACAGAGTAAGACCCCGTCTCTTAAAAAAAAAAAAAAAAAAAAAGGCCAGATGTGGTGGCAGGCACCTGTAATCACAGCTACTTGGAGGGGTGGAGAATCATTTGAACCCAGGAAGTGGAGGTTGCAGTAAGCCAAGATTGCGCCATTGCACTCCAGCCTGGGCAGTAAGAGCGAAACCCTGTCTCAAAAAAAAAAAAAAAAAAAATTCCCCTTTTGGCTTGAATCAGCCAGTGTGGCTGTTTCTAAGTAAGCATCCTGACTGGCAACTCAGTCAAGCTGGCTACCTCCCTCAGTCCTTTTAGAACATGCCCTTTGCTTCCCTGACTCATAAAACACTGCCCACTGATGCTTCCATCCAGAATTCTCCTCTGCCTTCACTATTGGTCAAAATCTTTCCCACCCTTTAAGGCCTTGGTATGGCCTTTCTGAAGGGCAACTTTGCCTTGTTCATCTAATACCCTGAAAGTGTGCATTTCTTAGGACTCAAAATTCCACTGCTGGAAGTTTATCCAAAGAAAATAAGCAGACTAGTATGCAAAAATGTATGTAATAAGAGTAGTCATAAGAGTTACTGAGTACATATTAAGTGCCAGGCATTAAGCTAAATCCTTTAAATGCAGAACTTCACAACCCTTAGAGTAAACACTGTAATTAGCTTTATTTCACAGATGAGAAAATGAAGACTTGCAGGTTAAATCATTTGTCCAAGGTTAAGGGATTATAGATGACTTCTTTTTAAGTGTGGGGACTACAGCTGATTTTCATTGTGCATATTAATCTTTTCTAAATTTTCTACTATAATAACCATGTATTAACATGCATCACTTTTTAGGACAGTAAGATAACACAGAAGCCTTACTCCTATTAGTTTTTTCCTTTGGAAGCGTAGGGAAAATAACAAAACAAGCATTCTGTTTATTTTACTTTGAAAGGTATGGAAAGTCATCACCCTGGGCTTTGAAACAAGAATAGTATTTGCTCACACAAAACAGCCCTGAAAACAACATTCTGGATCTTATGTGTTTCCCATGTACCAGCACTCAGTCAGTTACATTTTGTCAATATGCAAGTAGAATTAAAATTATGTTGTGACTTGTACAGAATACTCTTTGAACATGAGGATAGATTCACTTATCATCATAGTCATTTAGAGAGGAAGAGACCCACTTTCCCTGCAAACCTCCAGGGGTATTACATGCCCCAAATTACTACATTTGGAAGGCTTTTCTATATTCAAGCTGCTTTGCCTCTGATCCAAAAACACTAGTCAAGGATCTCCTTCCATATCTATGCTGAATTAACAGAAAAAATACCAAGCCAGGTCTATTAAATGCTAAAATGACCAAGTAAAAACTCCCCAAGCCACACCCCTTACCTCTTCTGACACAATAATTAGTGGATACTTGTCCTCAGATAAAAAGTTGAAAATAACCCATACTTTAAATGCATCTTCTTCTGTAATGAGCAGGGGATTCTTTGTGAGGTTTTTTTTGACACATAGGGTCCAACACATCCTATTGAATTCAATCTTGTCAAAGTTGTCTTGGACCTAAAAAGGAATAAGGAAAAACTCCAACAAATCAGTCCGATATAAGCAGTATATAAGGCAAGTAAAATAGAAAGACAAAGCCTCCTTTGGCTCCCATTTTAATCACTCCAATTAACCAACAGCCATATCCTACATATTTGCTTTAAGTATTACACTTCCAGTGGCTCAATTAAGATGTTACATTTAGCATGACACTGAACCAACATCTGTCCATATCACTCCCTTGGCACATAAAATACTGACCTCTCAAATAGTTACTGTTTCATGTGTATACACTATCTTCCTATTAATAAATAGACTACCAATCCTAGCACTGACCTCTCAAATAGTTACTGTTTCATGTGTATACACTATCTTCCTATTAATAAATAAACTACCAATCCTAGCACATAGAAGAAACTGAGAATGTCAATTACTCAGTATGAGCCAAGTACAGGTACCTTATCTTTACATATACAGTCAAAGAAGAGGCTGGGCACGGTGGCTCATGCCCGTAATCCCAGCACTTTGGGAGGCCGAGGCAGGTGGATCACCTGAGGTCAGGAGTTTGAGACCAACCTGACAAACATGGAGAAACCCCATCTCTAGTGAAAATACAAAAATTAGCCGGGCATGGTGGCGCAGGCCTGAACCTGGGAGGCGGAGGTTGCAGTGAGCTGAGATAGCGCCATTGCACTCCAGTCTGGGCAACAAGAGCGAAACTCCATCTCAAAAAAAAAAAAAGAGGAAGAAGATACCTTCTTTTGGGGAAAATTATTTAACTGAAATTCTAGAACAGCAATCCTGCGATTCATTCATTTGTTCACATATCCAGTGTTCCCTCAGCATCTACTACGAGCCAAGTACTATGCTATAAACTAAGGATACAAAGATGAAGAACTAGGTCTGTGCTCTTAAAATGTTCACAGTTTATTAGGGAAAACAGATATGTAAATAAATTTTAATATAATTGTGTATAATTTAACAGTGTATAATTCAACAGAATTGTTCACTCATTTGACAAATAAAATTTAGATCCTAATTATTATTTGCCAAAGACAGTACAAAAATACTCAACATAATACTGGCCTGTTCCCAAGGAATGTAAAGACAATTACAGCAGAGTGTGACAAGTACTGCAATAGAGATAAGCAGAGGATTTTGTGGGAGCACTGAGGAGCTAACACAATCTTGAGATCTGGGGAAAAATTCACAGAAAGAGTGCCAGGACAACAGAGCTGAGTTCTCAAGGAGCATCAAGAGTCAAACAGATCAAGAATGGGATAAAGAGTATTCCAGGTAGAAGAGAATGTGTGAAAGCCCCCAAAGTGGAGGCAAGCATAGTCAGTTTGGAAGAACTGTGAGTATTTAATGAGGCACCTGGTGCTGGAGGGTGGTATAATCAAGGCTCTTCATAAGTGCAAGTAACAGAAACCACCTCGGGTGGAATTTATTGGAAAAACAATGGGTAACCTCACAGATCTAATGCAAAGGCTAGAAAAATCTAGGCTCTGAAATTAGGCTGGTATCAAGGTAGGGTAGGCAGCCAGAACTGCAGCTGAACCACTCATGGGAACAGTCCGGTGGAGACACCACTACCTGTATAACATGAGAGCACTCTCACTATTACCACTGCTACCACTGCCCCGTCCATGATCTTCTGTGTCACTCACTGCAGATTCGAAGTTCTATTGGCTGAGCCTGGGTCACATTCCTGTGCTCTAGCTGCCAAGGAGCAGGGAAAAAATCAGTACCTGAACTTTCCAGATGTTGAGGTGTGAGACAGGTCCTGTTCCCCACCACAACTCTGTAGAATTTCCCAAATGTAAGAAAAAAGTTCAGATGCTAAACAGACAGACAGACAGACAGACAGACACACACACACACACACACACACACACACACACACACAAAAGGTAAATTTCCACTACATGGGACACAGTGAAAGATGAGCCAGTGAGGTAGGTGAGCACCAGATCATTAAGAGATTTATCATTCATGTTAAGGAGTTAGGCCTTTATCTGGACTGAAAGAATTGAAGGTAGTAACAGATACACTCTTCATTTTAAAAGCCACATTCTGTACCAGTGCAGTGCCTCACTCCTGTAGTCCCAGCACTAGCGGAGGCTGATGCAAGAGAATTGCTTAAGGCTAGAAGTTTGAGACCAGCCTGGGCAATATAGCAAGACCTCATCTCTATTTATTTTTTAAATTAATATAAACAATGTTAAAAAAATAAAAATAAAAAATAGGCCAGGCACAGTGGCTCATGCCTATGTAATCTCAGCACTTTGGGAGGCCAAAGCATAAAGACTGCTTGAGCCCAGGAGTTTGAGACCAGCCTGGGCAACATAGAGAGACCCCGTATCTACAAATAATAATTTAAAAAATTAGCTGAGCACAACAGTGCATGCCTGTGGTCCCAGCTACTCAGGAAGCTGAGGCAGGAGGATTGCTTGTACCCAGGAGGTCAAGACTGCAGTGAGCCATGATCATGCCACTGCACTCCAGCCTTGGAGACAGGGCAAGACACTTTCTCAAAAAAAAAAAAAAAAATTTTTTTTTTGAAAATAAAAAAAAGGCCGGGCGCGGTGGCTCAAGCCTGTAATCCCAGCACTTTGGGAGGCCGAGGCGGGCGGATCACGAGGTCAGGAGATCGAGACCATCCTGGCTAACATGGTGAAACCCCGTCTCTACTAAAAATACAAAAAACTAGCCGGGCGTGGTGGCGGGCGCCTGTAGTCCCAGCTACTCGGAGGCTGAGGCAGGAGAATGGCCTGAACCTGGGAGGCGGAGCTTGCAGTGAGCTGAGATCGCGCCACTGCACTCCAGCCTGGGTGACACAGCGCGAGACTCCGTCTCAAAAAAAATAAATAAATAAAATAAAATAAAATAAAATAAAGTCATATTCTGGAATAGCATAGAAGATATACTAGAGGAGGCAGGCATGGGCAGCAGAATAATATCACCAAAGCATTTCTTTTTAGAAAGATATGAACAAAGCATTTTGTTTACTCTATGAAAGAAGTCACCAACTGTCTGCAGGCAGAAGTTTCACCTGATCTCTAATTTTATTTTGTAGTTGGCAAACTAGTCCTCCAGGAGTAGAAAGAGCTCCTTTGTGTTCTGCCTTTAGCACTTTGCCTCAGTCTAACACCATTTCCCATGGCCTCATCAAAAACAATTGATCCCATCGAGGGAAAGCAGCAGCAGCAGCAGAAGCAGCAATTGCGGCTGCTTTTCTTTTTTGGCTTATCACTATCACCTTGAAGACTTACTATATGCTAGGCATTTTATATGTGATTTCTCACTTAAATTTTGTATTAGTCCTATAAGGTTAATTACTGCCCCTATTTTACAGATCAGAAAATAAAGGTTCCAAAACACTGAGCATCCTTGAACAACATAGGTTTGAACTTCGAGGGTCCACTTAATGTGGATTGGATTTTCTTCTGCCTTTGCCACCACTGAGACAGCAAGACCAACAACTTCTGCCTCTTCCTCAGCCTACTCAATAAGAAGACAACGAGGATAAAGACCTTTATGATGATCTACTTCCATTGAATGAATAGTAGATATATTTGCTCTTCCTTATGAACTTCTTAATAACATTTTTTCTTTAGCCTACTTTATCATAAGAATAACTGTACATAATACATTTTACATTAAAATATGTACTAATCAACTGTTTATGTTATTGGTAAGCCTTCCAGTCAACAGTAGGCTATAAGAAGATAAGTTCTAGGGGAGTCAAAAGCTATCCTTCGAGGCCAGGCACAGTGGCTCATGCCTGTAATTCCAGCACTTTGGGAGGCCAAGGCGGGTGGATCGCTTGAGTTCAGGAGTTTGAGATCAGCCTGAGCAACATGGTGAAAGCCCGTCTCTATCAAAAATTCAAAAAATCAGCCAGGAGGCTGAGGGTGGGGGGAGATCGCACCACTACACTCCAGCCTAGGTGACAAAGTGAGAGACTCTGTCTCAAAAAAAAGTTATACTTGGATTTTCAACTGTGTGAGTTCAAGGGTCAACTGTACATTTACAAACTTCACATGGCTAGTAAATATCAAAACCAAAGTTTAAACTCAAGCTCAGCAGGGTGTGGTGGCTCACGGCTATAATTCCAATGCTTTGTGAGGCTGAGGTGGGAAGACTGCTTGAGATCGGGAGCTCGAGACCAATATGGGCAATATAGTGACATCTTATTTCTACAAAAAAGTTTTTTTTTTTTTAATTAGCTGAGCATGTTGGCATGTGCCTGTAGCCCCAGCTACTCAGGAGACTGAGGCAGGAGGATCACTTGAGCCTGGGAGGCAGAGGCTGCAATAAAGGCAAGACTGTGCTGCTGCACTCCAGCCTGGGCGACAGAGTGAGACTCTGTCTGAGGAAGAAAAAAAAATCCAGCCTGGGCAACATAGTGAGACTTCTGTCTCTAAAGAAAAACATTTTTTAATTAGTAGGGTATGGTGGTTTGTGCCTATAGTCCTAGCTTGTCAGGAGGCTGAGGTGGGAGTATCGTTTGAGCCCAGAAATTCACGGCTGTAGTGAGCTGTCATCATGCCACTGTACAAATCCACACTCTAGCCTGGGTGACAAAGCGCAACTCTGTCTCAAATGCCAGCTCTTCCCACCATCCCAAATTGCTTGTAGAACTCAGTAGGTGGAGGTCATCTATGGGATGAACGCCATCTACGCAGAACATTTCCAAGGCCACTACCACCAACTCTTATCTATCCACACCCCACAAAACACTAAGTGGAAGATATGTCACACAGGGGAAATGACATGTGCACAAAAGCTGATAGCCTTGCTCTGAGAACAAGAAGTGATTCTATGTGGATTATGTGGTGAATCATAGGGTTCCTGAGGGGAAGTGGCTAGATATACAGCTGGAAAAGCAAACATAAGACCAAATCACAAAGGGCTTCATAATTTTAAGAAATAGCCTGTAGGAAAACAGTTCAAGGATTTTAGAACAAAATACATAAAGAACTCCTACAATTCAATAACAGAAAAACAAATAAGCGAATTTTAAAATGGACAAAGAAATTATTCAACACGTCTCCAAAGATATACAAACGACCAACAAGCATATGCGAAGATGCTCAACATCACTTATGATCGGGGAAATGCAAATCAAAACACAATGTGGTATCACCTCACACCTGTTAGAATGGTCACTATCAAAAAAACAGAAAATAACAAGTGTTATTAGGATGTGGAGAAATCTGAACACTTGCACACTGTTGGTGGGATTGTAACATGGTGCAGCTGCTATGGAAAACAGTGTGGAAGTTCCTCAAAAAGTTAAAAATAGAATGACCATATGATCTAGCAACCCCACTTCTGGGTATATATCCAAAAGAACTGAAAACAGGACCTTAATGAGACATTTGCACACCTATACCCACAACAGCATAATTCACAATAGCCAAGATGTGGAAGCAAACTAAATATCCATCCAAGGATGAATGGATAAAGAAAATGTGATATACACTGGGTGCAGTGTACACTTCTTGGGAGACAGGTGCACCAAAATCTCAGAAGTTACCACTAAATAGCTTATCTATATAACAACAAAACCACCTGTTCCCCCAAAACTATTAAAAGTTTTAAAAAGTAAAAAAAAAAAAAAAAATTTTTTTAAAGAAAATGAGGGCCAGGCCCAGTGGCTCACGCCTGTAATCTCAACACTTCGGGAGGCCAAGACAGGTGGATCACTTGAAGTCAGGAGTTTGAGACCAGCCTGGCCAACATGGTGAAACCTCGTCTCTACAAAAAATACAAAAATTAGCCGGGCATGGTGGCAGGCACCTGTAATCCCAGCTACTCGAGAGGCTGAGTCACTTGAACCCCAGAGGCAGAGGCTACAGTGAGCCAAGACTGCACCACTACACTCCAGCCTGGACAACAGGGCAAGACTCTGCCTCAAAAAAAAAAAAAAAAGAAAAGAAAAAGAAAATGTGTTATATATATACAATGGAGTATTATTCAGCCTTAAAAAAAGAAGGAAATCCTGTCATACATTACAATAGGGAAGAACCCTGAGGACACCATGTTAAGTGAAATAAGCCAATCAAAAAAAGACAAATACAGCATGATTCTACTTATAATAAAGTAATCAAACACACTTTAAAAAGGTAGTAGAATGGTGATTGCCAGGAACAGGGGGGAAAGGAAAAAAATGTGTTGTTCAAAAGGTATAGAGTTTCAGTTATGCAAGATAAAAAAAGTTGTTGTTGTACTTTTTTTTTGTAAAGTTGTTGTTGTACTTTCTGTTGTAAAGATCTGTTGTACAACAATGTGCATACAATTAAAAATACTGTACTATACCCTTAAAACTGTTAAGAGGATAAATTTACATTATATATTTTTACCAGTTTTTTAAAATACAAAATCCATAGTTTTCATAGAAAATAGTGCATAAAGCATTAGTATTCAAGTGTTTTCACACAAGGTATAATGTCAAACAAAATAAGGAAATTCAATCTTGGGTTTCCAGAATTTCATATATCATAAATTATACCAAATGGTTTTCAAGGTTCTAAGAACAAGAATAAAGAAATATATGTGAAAGAATCTTGCTAAAGAAGAAAAACGCTTCCTTCCTGTAGGAGATAGGTAAAAATAAAGAAAAAAAAGGAAGAAAAATGCTGCAAAGTATTTATTATTAAATTATATGATATACTGACCATATACACAGCTGTAACAACAAAAAAAGAGTTCTTTATGTGTTAATGTGAAATAATCACCAAGATATGACATGAAGGTACACAACACGAAGAATTATACAATGTCCAGTGAAAAACGCAAGTCACAAAATACTATATAGAACATGATCCTATTTTTATGTCTCCAGAGTAAAAATTAATCATACATTAAGATATACATATACGGCCGGGCGCGGTGGCTCAAGCCTGTAATCCCAGCACTTTGGGAGGCCGAGGCGGGTGGATCACGAGGTCAGGAGATCGAGACTATCCTGGCTAACATGGTGAAACCCCGTCTCTACTAAAAATACAAAAAACTAGCCGGGCGTGGTGGCGGGCGCCTGTAGTCCCAGCTACTTGGAGGCTGAGGCAGGAGAATGGCGTGAACCTGGGAGACGGAGCTTGCAGTGAGCCGAGATCGCGCCACTGCACTCCAGCCTGGGTGACACAGCGCGAGACTCCGTCTCAAAAAAAAAAAAAAAAAAAAAAAAGATATACATATACGACAAAACTTTTTTCTAATGTGAGAGGAAAATGCACATAAAATTCAGGATGGTGGCTTCCTCTTGGGAGGAGGCAGGGAAATGGAAAAAGAGAAGAGCAAAGAGGTTGAGGCAACAACATTAGTGATGTGTTTCCCAAAATGAGTGGTAGGTTCACAGATGTTCACTTTATTATGCTTTATAATTTTCATATATCCTACAAATATTCTTTTGCATATATCATATTATAAAATAAATACAAAGACAAAATGGGGGAAAAAAAACAAGTGCTGATCAATGTATACAGATCACCAAGTGTACACAGATCACCAGTGTATACAGATCACCAAGTGTATACAGATCAACCATTTGTGTACAAAGGGGAAAGAAGAGATCATCATTGCTGTTTGTATAAGGTGTAGCAATGTCTGCATCAATATGTCTTTGAGCTGAACTGCAGCTCAAAACTCTTATTCTAGATCCTGTCTTTTACTGTGTATCTATGGATATGCAAATATGTGTTACCTGTCTACTATAGGTCAGTCAGCATCTGGTATGGGAGGAGTCCCACATAAAATAAGACATATGTACTCTCTAAGGAGCTTCTAGTGCAGGGAGGAAGACAGACTAACAGTTATGTGCAAATGCTCCAATAAAGGGGAATACAGGGAACTCTAGCATCTAATTCAGCAGGGCACAGTGGTTCATGCCTGTAATCTCAGCGCTTTGGGAGGCCAAGGCAGGCAGATGACTTGAGGCCAGGAGTTTGAGACCAGCCTGGCCAACATGGTGAAACCCCGTCTCTACTAAAAATACAAATTACTCAGGCGTGGTAGCTCGCACCTGTAATCTCAGCTACTCGGGAGGCTGAGGCACGAGAATCACTTGAACCCAGGAAGTGGAGGTTGCAGTGAGCTGAGATCATACCACTGCACTCCAGCCTGGGCAACACAGAAAGACTGTCTCAAAAAAAAAAAAAAAAGAGAGAGAAGATGGAGGTTCTCTTTCCTTGCCTAATGCAGCCATGGCTCGTGGTCCCAAGAAGCATATGAAGCAGGTAGCAGCTCCAAAGCATTGGATGCTGGATAAATTGACCAGTGTGTTTGCACAGTGAGGCCATATATACACACAGTAAGGCCATAAATATATATATGGTCTCTCTATATATCAGTAAACAGAATTATGCCTGTTATTAAAATATTATAGAATGTACTGGGAAATTAACAGAAATCCAGAATTTGGATAGGGATGATGGCCACACAACATAATAAATACACTCACAACCATTTTACTGTACACTTTAAAATGGTAAGTTTTATGTTATGTGAATTGTATCTCAATGTTTTTATACTTTCATAAGACCATTTAAACCAGAGCAAAAGTCCAAGAGCCAAGATAATGGAGAAAGTAAAATGGTAGGCTCTTCTCATATAACTACATATACATTTCTAACCTCAAACTCTTTCCTGAGTCCCAGTTCTATATTTTATTACAACTCACATGAAATCATGAATTCTTTGAAATCAAAGGCCATATCTTATTTAGCTTTGTATCCCCTCTGCCTGGTTTGCAGTATTAATTTGCTCATTCATTCATTCAAATCATTGTGTGTGTTTACGAGGTATCAGTTACTCTGCTAAGAGTTGGATAACAGTGAACCAGTTCTTGCTGTCACAGAACTTATACTCTGGAGAGGGAATCAGATACCAAACAATACAGCACACACAACAACCCAACCACTAGTAAGTGCTATAGAGGAAAAGCACAGGCTGCTGTGGGAAACACATTACAGGAGAGCTGGTTAGCTCTGGGAAGGGTGGGTGCTACCAGGAGAAACCTCCCTGAGGAAGTGACAATCAAGTTCAGAGCTAAAGGATGAACAAAAATTCTCTGCATTTGATGGGCGGAGTTGGCCTTACAACACAGGAGGCAGCATGTCTGAAGGTTCTGAGGCAGGAAGGGTCTTGGTAACCTGAGGTACAGAGAAAAGGCCAACATGGTTGCACTAAAGTGAACAACCCACATGTGTAACAACTGATGAACTGAATATGTAAACAAAGCATGGTATATCCATAACGGAATGTTATTCAGCCATAAAAAGGAATGAAGTATTGTCACAGGATACAACGTGGATGAACCTTGAAAACATTACGCTAAGTGAAAGAAGCCAGATACAAAAGGCTGCCTATTGTATGATTCTACTAATATTGTATGTCCAGAATAGGCAAATACATATAGATAGAAAGTAGATTTGCACTTGCATAGAGCTATAGGGGAGAGGGGGTGATTGCTAAGTGGGTATGAGATTTTAGGGGCAGCAGTGAGATGAAAATATTCTAAAATCAATTGTGGTAATGATTATAGTGAATGAACAAAAAAAACCACTAACTGGTACATGTTAAATAGACTAATTGTACGGTATGTGATTTATATCTCAATAAAACTGCTATTTTAAAAAACAATATATCTTTACAGCACGTGACTCATATTGTTAGCCAAAGTGTTCATCAGTATAAAGTCATTCACGTTTCTTAGCATGAAACCCCTTTATTTCCTCAAAAGTTTATAGTCCTCTATAGTTTCACAAATGTAATGAAAATGTAGAGTCCAACTTGGTCATTGTACCAAATTAAAACTATGTAACTTTCAGTCAGGTGCAGTGGCTCACACCCATAATCCCAGCACTCCGGGAGGACAAGGCAAGAGGATCACTTGAGCCCAGGAGTTCAAGACCAGCCTGGACAACATAGTGAGATCTCTACAAAAAAAAAAAAGTTAAAAATTAGCCAGGCATGGTGGTGCACACCTGTAATTCCAGCTACTCCCCAAGCTACTTGGGAGGCTAAGGTGGGAGGATCTCTCGAGACCAGCAGGGCAAGGTTGCAGTGAGCCACAATCATGTCGCTGCATTCCAGCCTGGGCAACAGAGCAAGACCTTATCTCAGAAAACAAAAAAACAAAACAAAACAAAGAAAATGCACACTATGTAACTATGTAACTTTCAAACAACAATGAACGAAAACATAACACAAGCTAAAGGGCAATAAAAAAGAACCACACGAAAGCACAGGTTTGAGTGTTTAAAGAACAGTACCACTTCCGATTAAATGACATTGTTAGGCACACATTTGAAGGGCTTTCAGCGCTGACAGGATAGTCATTTAATTAACAGAAGAAACTTGAAACAACACTTTATACAAGAATTATAAGTGACATATGAACAATGAGAAAGTACACCAAGGGGAAAAGCATAAATGTTAGACTAGAGAAACACAATGCAGAGGCAGCTAGGCTCTAGAGGATAGACATACTGAACTGAAATGTTTCTCTGTTTTTCTTTTGTGTATGTTTCCAAAAAAACAAAAACAAAAAGGCTTCTGTTGGAAAGCACCAGATTCCCCAACTGGAACTTGGCATACTGCCAATGTATTAATGATTTTAATCATATAGCCCAAACCAAGCTTTAATATGAGAATCAGAGAAAATAACTGATAAGATTTGGACTAGCAAGCCTAATCAGCCATTAAATCTCATGGAAGAATTAGACTGCCTTAAAAATATGCTGAAGGAAAACTAGTTTTTTACATACTTTATTGTTACTAACTAGAAGGTAGTAATATACCACTTTCTTCAATTATTCACTGTCAGATAATTCAGCAATAGTGTCTCTCTGCCTAAAAAAAAAAAAAAACAAAAAAACAAAAAACCCACAAGTTTCTTTCTAGATGTTTAAAGAACATTCCTTTACTAAAAAAGGATTTTTTTGTTTGTTTGTTTGTTTTTATAGACAAGGTCTTACTTTGTTGTCCAGGCTGCTCTAGAACTCCTGGGCTCAGGTGATCCTCCTGCCTCAGCTTCCCAAAGTGCTGAGATTATGGGCATAACCTACGATGCCCAGCCAAGAAGGAATTCAAAAATTTAACATTTGGGGCCAGGCGTGGTGGCTCATGCCTATAATCCCAGCACTTTGGGAGGCTGAGGCGGGCGGATCACCTGAGGTCAGGAGTTTGAGACCAGCCTGGCCAACATGGTGAAACCCCGTCTCTACTAAAAATACAAAAATAAGCCGGACGTGGTGGCATGTGCCCATAATCCCAGCTACTCAGGAGGCTAAGGCAGGAAAATCGCTTGAACTCAGGAGGCAGAGGTTGCAGCGAGCCAAGATCACGCCATCGCACTCCAGCCTGGGGAACAAGAGTGAGACTTCGTCTAAAAACAAAAGTTAACATTTGGAAGGATAAAATACTTGGTAAAGGAATAACAGACAGGTTAATCATTTGAGGTCTCAGGAAAGCTGCAAATTAATTCTATCGATGTAAAAGAACAAAGTAAATACAAAAACCAACCATAAAAAATTACTTTTTGGGAAGTTTCAATATAATTTAACTCTTGGTACCAACCTCCTCAGAATAATTCTCCCAGGCAAAGGCAGAAAGCCCCTAAAACAACCTGGGGAAAAAAAAAAAAAAAAAACGAAAAAACTGACCAAAACGAATACTAAGGAACACCACACACTAAGACAAGAGAATCACCTTAAAACAACTTGAGACAGAACAGAAGAAAACTGGATGAAAGCTGAGCTACTTTGAGGTAATCAAAATGGCTTTTAAACAACTTTACCCCTTCCTGCCTTCGACCAAGATTTCCCCTATGTATCCAAATATTAGACACTCGAAAAAAACTTAATTCCTAAAGGGAGTAATTAATCCTTCAATAGTACAGTTAAAGAAACATTGGTGGTGAAGTTAAATAGCTTAGGTTCAAAAATCTACCTACCCCTTATTAGCTAGGCCACCGTAAGCCATTTCCTCCTTAGGTAATGGGGGATAATTCCAGTTCTGCCTCACAGAATTAACATGAGGATCAAATGGGACAGTACATATACATGACAGTATACCTTGTGACTGTTTAATAACTATTTCATATTTTCTCTGCAAAACTGATTATAATCTCTAAGTTTTATGTTAACATTCTTCAGTCACTGTTAGCATTTCTTTTTTCAACCAAGTTTCAAACAAGGCACTAATCTTTGCTCAATTTAAACTCAAACCATGGAAACCTCGGCTGCTTTACTTGAATTGCAGGACTGGCAAAATTCCACTCCAGGTGGCTAAGCAATAATAAACAAGGGCTCACTGTTTCATCACATCCTCATTCCCTCCGTGAATAAGTTTCTCTCCAAATTTAGTGGCTCATTTTGGACTTTCAAAATACTACTACATTTCCTCCCCCAGTTATAAAACTTTTAAAATATTGAAATACTAAAACAAAGAACATTTTAAAACTAAATAAAATTCAGTAAGTTTAAAGAATGTCACACCAAGGAAAACAAAATGCAGTAGTAGGGTACACCACTTCAAGATATTAAACCATGTTTCTCTATTCACTAGCCCAGCACACACAAATTCTAGCACTGAAATAAGAAAAACAAATTCAGGTTTCTAAGAATTTCCCAGTATGTTCTATAATATTTTAATAACAGACACAATTCTATTTACTGTCTATATCTAGAGACTATATATATATATATATATATATGGCCTCACTGTGTCACCCAGGCTGCAGTGCAGTGGCACCATCACAGCTCACTGTAACCTCAAACTCCTAGGCTCAACTGATTCTTCCACCTCAGTCTCTCGAGTAGTTAGGACTACAGGCATGTGCCACCAAGCCTGGCTAATTTTTAAGTTATTTAATAGAGAGAGGATCTCACTATGTTACCCAGGATGGTCTTGAACTTCTGGGTTCACATGATGCTCCTACCTCAGCCTCCCAAAGCACTGGGATTACAGGCATGAGGCACTGTGCCCAACCAGTGTCTATCATTAAACACACATACACACAGCAGATCATCAAATATTTGTGTTCTATAGTGTCTATCATTAAACACACATACACACAGCAGATCATCAAACACTTGTGTTCTATAGTTTTATTATAAGTATATATGAAATATATTCAGCAAATATTTGACATATTAGACATACTTACACATAATAAAACTATAGAACACCAATAAGCTACCTGAGCAATAAACAGAACAGCAACACAAAAAAGCATTATACTATAAAGTGCTGAGACTTTACACATCAATTTTGGTACAATTTAATTATTTTTTATTAAGATATAATTCACATACCATAAAATTCACCCTTTTAAAGTATACAATTCAGTGGTTTTCAATATATTCATAAGGCTTTATCACTGGTTAATTCTAGAATATTTTCATCATCCCAAAAAGAAACCCAAGACCATTAATAATCACTCACCATTCCTACCTCCCCCTCACCCCAAGAAACCTCTAATCTACTTTGTATCTCTATTTACTTGCCTATTTTGAACATTTCATATAAATAGAATCATACCATATGATGCTTTTGTGGATTTAATGAAATCTTACCTTTCATTATCATGTGGTTTTTCTTCCTTCTTTTTTTCCTAATTAAAGCATGATCATGTACCACATGATAACTATAGTTAATAACAATGTATTAAACACCTAAAAATTGCTGAGAGTAGATTTTATTCTCACCACAAATAAGGATGTGAAGTAATGCACATTATCTAGTTTCACTTTACCATTCCACAATGTATACACATTGCAAAGCATCATGTTGTATCCCATAAATATATTTTTTTGGTCAATTAAAAAAATAAACACGAAGAAGAGAAAAAAGCACGATCCGGGCAATGTTATCATCTCTGCAAGGGAAATTCTTCAAAAACATGCATTGAAGTTGGGCACAATGGCTCACATCTGTAATCCCAACACTTTGGGATGCTGAAGCAGGCAGATCACCTGAGGTCAGGAGTTGGAGGCTAGCCTGGCCAACATGGTGAAACTCCATCTTTACTAAAAATACAAAAATTAGCCAGGTGTGGTGGCACATGCCTGTAGTCCCAGCTACTCAGGAGGCTGAGGAAGGAGGATGGCTTGAGCCCGGGAGGCAGAGGACACAGTGAGCCAAGATTATGCCAGTGCACTCCACATTGCAGCCTGGGGGACAAAGAGAGACTCCGTCTCAAAAAACAAACAAACAAACAAACAAAAAAACAGGGCAGGCACAGTAGTTCACGCCTGTAATCCCAGAACTTTGGGAGGCCAGTGCGGGCAGATCACCTGAGGTCAGGAGTTTAAGACCAGCCTGGCCAACGTGGTAAAACCCCATCTCTACAAAAAAAAGCAAAACTTTGCCGGGCGTGGTGGCACGCACCTATAATCCCAGCTACTGGGGAGGCTGTGGCAAGAGAATCACTTGAACCCAGGAGGCGGAGGATGCAGTGAGCTGAGATCATGCCACTGTACTCCAGCCTGGGTGACAGAGCGAGACCTGGTCTCAAAAACAAACAAACAAAAAACATGTATTGGCCAGGCATGATGGCTCACATCTGTAATCCCAGTACTGTGGTAAGCCCAGGTGGGAGGACTGCATGAGGGCAGGAGTTCAGACCAGTCTGGGCAACATAGTGAGATCCCGTCTCTATAAAAAATGTTAAAACTTAGCCAGGTGTGGTGGCATGCAGCTGTAGTCCTTACTACTCAAGAGGCTGAGGCAAGAGGACTACTTTATTTAGCACAGGAGTTCAAGGTTGCAGGGAGCTGTGACGGCATTACTGCACTCCAGCCTACCCGACAGAGCAAGACACTGTCTCAAAAAACCAAAAACACATATAACACATGAAATATACACACACATATACACAGGCATGCATACACATAAAGAAAGATCAGGAAATTGTATTGTGAGGCTGATATGGAATAACAGATATAGATACAAAGATTACCACACAGATGAACATTGTAATTTTTAGAATCTTTACTGCAAAATTCTTGAAAAATATTTGTTGGTTTCTAAAAAGAATCCTGGCTGGGCACAGTGGCTCATGCCTGTAATCCCAGCACTTTGGGAGGCTGAGGTGGGAGGAACACCTGAGGTCAGGAGTTCAAGACTAATCTGGTCAACATGATGAAACCCCGTCTCTACTAAAAATACAAAAAATACATGGGCGTGGTGGTGTGTGCCCGTAATCCCAGCTACTCAGGAGGCTAAGGCAGGAGAATTGCTTCAGCCCGGGAGGCAGAGGCTGCAGTGAGCCGAGATCGTGGCACTGCACTCCAGCCGGGGCAACAAGAGCGAAAAAAAGAAAAAAAAAGAATCCTGACCAACATTTTGGCATTTTCCAAACTATTAAATTATTATTATAAATGTTAATTACTATACTTTACTATTATAAAAAGACATTAAACTATTTTAAAATTATATAAAAATAATAAAAAATCTGAAGCCACAGAAAAACACGTATATAGTTGTGTATTCAGGTTTGATGCAAAAATTGAGTTTTTAAAAATTTTTAAATGTTTTATTTATATTTTTACTATGTTGCTCAGGCTAGTCTTGAACTCCTGACCTCAAACAATCCTCCCACCTCAGCCTCCCAAAACGCTGGTATTACAGATGTAAGCCACTGTACCCAGCTGCAAGTATTTTACTTTTAATTCGA
Source organism: Theropithecus gelada (assembly GCF_003255815.1). Classification (NCBI taxonomy): domain Eukaryota; kingdom Metazoa; phylum Chordata; class Mammalia; order Primates; family Cercopithecidae; genus Theropithecus; species Theropithecus gelada. Next base: position 55,854,455 of record NC_037682.1, read on the forward strand.
AAGTATTATCATTATCATTTTTTGAAAGGCATTACTGAAATATACTTGTTACAGAGAATGGTCTGAGCAAAAAATAATAAAAATAAATAAGAATTTAAAAATTAGAAGTATATAAAGACCCCTCAAAAAAAAAAAAAAAAAATTGCCAGTACATACGAAACCAGATTGTTTTCTTAAAAAAAAAAAAAAAAAAAAACAGATACATGTGCAGTATGTGCAGGTTTGTTACATAGGTATATATGTGCCATGGTGGTTTGCTGCATCTATTGACCTATCCTGTAAGTTCCCTCCCCTTGTCCCCCAAACCTCAACAGGTCCTGGTGTGTGTTGTTCCCCTTTCTGTATCCATATGTTCTCATTGTTCACCTCCACTTATGAGTGAGAACACATGGTGTTTGCTTTTCTGTTACTGGGTTACTTTACTAAGGATGATGGATGGCTTCCAGCTTCATCCATGTCCCTGCAATGGACATGATCTCATTCTTCTTTATGGCAGCATAGTATTCCGTGGCATATATGTACCACATTTTCTTTATCCAGGCTATCAGTGATGGTTGGTTCAATGACCATCCATCTTTGGTTCCACGTCTTTGCTATTGTAAATAGTGCTGCAATAAACATACGTGTGCATGTATCTTTTTTTTTTCTGAGACGCAGTTTCGCTCTTGTTGTCCAGGCTGGAATGCAATGGCGTGATTTCGACTCACTGCAACCTCCGTCTCCCAGGTTCAAGCGATTCTCCTGTCTCAGCCTCCCAAGTAGCTGGGATTACAGGAGCATGCCACCACACCTGGGTAATTTTTGTATTTTTAGTAGAGACGGGGTTGCATCGTATTGGTCAGGTTGGTCTCGAACTCCTGACCTCTGGTGATCCGCCCACCTCAGCCTCCCAAAGTGCTGGGATTACAGGTGTGAGCCACCCTGCCCAGCCATGAATGTATCTTTATAGTAGAATGATTTCTATTCCTTTGGGTATATACCCAGTAATGCGATTGCTGGGTCAAATGGTATTTCTGGTTCTAGATACTTGAGGAATTGCCACACTGCCTTCCACAATGGTTGAACTAATCTACATTCCCACCAACAGTGTAAAAGCATTCCTATTTCTCCACAGCCTCACCAGTATCTATTGTTTCCTGGCTTTCTAATAATCACCATTCTGACTGGCATGAGATGGTAACTCATGGTGGTTTTGATTTGTTTTTCTCTGATGATCAGTGATGTTGAGCTTTTTTTTCATACGTTCATTGGCTGTGTAAATGTCTTCTTTTGAGAAGTGTCTGTTCATATCCTTTGTCCACTTTTTGATAGAGTTTTCTCTTATAAATTTGTTTAAGTTCCTTGCAAATTCTGGATATTAGACCTGATTTTTTTAAAGCGCCCTGAGAGAGAACAGGTACAGATTAACACAAAACACAGTTCTTAATTTCAAAGAATGAACCAAGTTGGAAAAACATCAAACCAAGTTTAGAAGACAGTGGAGGAGAGGGAAGAATAAGAAGCACTGTCAGTCTCTCATTCTTTCTTCCTTTCTGATTTATCTAGTGATTCTTTGTACCTCAACTCCTTAGTGAACGCACCAACAGGGGGCTTTGGGGCCCACTTGAAACACGCAAACCAAACAATGCTGCACCCAAAAAAATGTTAGAATCATACCTTTTCCAAAATGAACCTGTTTAAATAAGGCATGTAGCCCTGGTTGGACACTGGCCCCTCATCATCATCCCTGAAGTGCTCTTCAAGGGCAACCGGGTCATGAGGAACCTTCAGCACCGTGCACAAGTTATGGGAAAGGACCTGCAAGGGAAAAGAAAATCGTTTAAAGACTCCCACTAACCAGCACATGACACCTTCACCGTGAACACAACACGCTGCTCCCTGTCCTGGGTAGAGAAAGATGGAAAATAAACTAGCAAAAACAGGGTGAGGGCTGCTCAGCTGCCAGCCCCTACTTGTCACCTGTTACTCTTTCTCATTTCTTCCCAGGTTTGGTTCACTCAGAACTAGTCTCTCCTACATGCCCACTATGAGTCACGCTCCATGCGAGATATGTGAATATAATACTCCTGTGGTCTTTTACTAATTTATCCACATCAGAAAGAAAAGCGGGGGGAGAAGTGTAAGAGAATGTGTTCAAAATTAAACTTTTTGCCAAGTAGAGCACAGTCAGCCAATTAGAGCTGTTCCGAGAAAGAACCTGGTATTGGGACGGCAGCCAGGGGTTCTGGACAAGGAGGCTGACCTAGGCAAGTCACAACCTCTCCAGGCTTTAGTTTTCTCATTTATTCAATAGAAAGGGGCCAAATTAATATACCAAATATTAATTAGGAATCTCTAAGTATCTAAATATTTCTAAAATTCTATGACTAGGCTAAGTTTCAGCATGAGTGTAAAAGAATATAAACATAAAAAGAGAAAGAAATCCAGGGCCTGGATTAAAAATAAGAAAAAATTAAATAGCAAAAATTGTAGTCACCAACATGGTTAAAAATACTTTATAGAAAACTTGCATTCCATAGCCTAAATACATATAAAGGGCTACTGGTCTTGCAATAACCTAAGTTCACACTTCAATGTCCAGATACAGTAGTTAAATTAGCAGTCTGGGCTACCTTAGTATTAATCTTGTTTTACATTAAATGAAAATCTTAAAATAGAACTTAAGTCCCTTCCATTTCATTTGTGCTTTCTGAACAGGTCAAATTATATAGCTAAGGCTGTACTTTCTTCAGCAGAGAATCTTCCTAGTTGAACCCCAGATAAAAACATTCCTTATTTTTCTCAGCCCTAAACATTTAACCTTAAGGAGCCACATTCATATCAATAAATACTTTTATTTGCATTAAGCGAGTCCCTTTTTCTGCATACACATATTTCAGTTAGGAGTTTTTTTAAGATTAAAAATTTTTAATCTATAAAATAATTTGCATATCTTCTTTCTAAATTTGTTTTGTTTCTCAAAGCTTCATTTATGTGGAGATCCTTTTCTACACGCTCTACTGGTTTTAAGGAAGTAAGTTAAGGAAGTAAATTCACAAATGATTATAAATGCAGTAATGAAGACTTTTATGAGCCTCTACAAAGCAGCCTGTGTTTCTCAAGCAAACCCTGTGTTTGCCAGTAAAGCACATGAAAAGACTATGGTGGAGCTTTTATTGGAGAATCTTGCACCACAGTCAGCAAAATTTTAAATAGATATTTAATTTCTACTAGCCTAGTAAATCCTACATACTAAAGATCAATTTCAAGAATATAAAGTGCTTAAAAACTGTAAAATGCTATGGAAACACAAGTATTAAAGAAATGAAATGCACATTACTCAGATCAGGTTCAAATGTGATTCAAATTTTAAAATCATTTGGAACTCTACCCAAGTTAACAATTCCCAACTACTGGTTAAATTACGGTATATCCATAAAACATAAAAACCATGAGAAAGCTTGCTATGTACTGATATGAAAAGATCTCCAACATAAATTAAGTGAAAAAAACAAGGTACTTAGGAATATGTATGTCATCTTTTGTATGAAAGAAAAGGGAGGAAGAAAAGAAATTCTGGAGAGATATATAAGAAATTAGTAACTGTGAAGGGAAGACAGGTTTGATGAGACCAAGGTTAGAAAAAGACTTCACTGCACCTCTTCTTTGTATTAAGTTTTTTTAAAAAATTAACCTACTCAAAAATGTACTACATATTTTAAAAATTAAATATACATATATATATATAAAGTGGCCAGCCTAAGATCACAAAGATCAATCTATTTATCTTCATAGCCTACAATTTTTCTTCTACATTAACCTGCTGACTAGAGATAAGGTGTAAAAGGAAGACATATTCCACAGCAATATACCATGACTAATGGATGAGTGAGCTGTAATGGCAATAAATGAGCTCAGAAAAGGAGAAATAGTATGTGTTACAGTGACTTCACAGAGGAAATGAAATGTAACTTATTGCTTACAGGATAAATAAGGATAGTTTTAGGATAGGAATAGAGGCAAATAGAAAAATTTCCAGACAGGGGAATAACATGATAAAAGTAGTTGATTAATCCAAAGCACTCAGGAAACAAAAAACACCATCTCCTCCATACCCAGCCTGTTCTCTACCTTTGGGTTTCACAGATCGTCTAACTAAAGTCCTGGCAGAGGCCTTGGATGTCATATTGTCATCCTCATCTTATAAATGGTGACTACAGACTCACAGATATTAAATTTGTTTTTCTTGACTAAAGTTACCGAGAACTGAGACTAGAACTCAGGTTTTGTAATCTCTGGTCCAGCACTCTCCAGTAATAAGAAACATTATGTCTTCAGTTCTCTAAAGTCAACAGTGCTCTTTGTACATATAGACGCTTAGTTTGATTAAGTGATCCCACTGAAGAAGATACAGATTTGAACTCAAGATTTCAGCCTTGGACAATTAAACAGCACTCCTGTTAAACACAGGGATGGCTAAATTCAGTGATAATTTTCTTAACTATATTTACTTAGTTAAGCAAACTGTGAGGAAGGCAGCACATTATACAAGGCACCTAGAAGGGACCTGAACTCCAATGTCTCTGCATCCTCACTATCAAATGAGGAGTTGGACTTGTTTGTAAAACCCTTAACTATCAACCCAAACTCATTTCATAATTTAGATAAGAAGTCCAGCTTTGTGACAGCTTTTTCACCATTAGTAAGGTCTATAAAAGGGAAGTCTTCTTCAAAAAACATAACAACAGGCTCACGCCAATAATCCTAGCCCTTTGAGGGGCTGAAACAAATGGATAGCTAGAGCCAAGAAGTTCAATACCAACCTGGACGACATGGCAAAACCCCATCTCCATAAAAAGTACAAAAGCTAGCTGGATGTGGTGGCACGTGCCTGTAGTCCCAGCCACCTGGGAGGCTGAGATGGGAGGCTGAGGTGGGAGGATCACCTGAGCCTAGGGAGGTCGAGGCTGCATTGAGCTGTGATCATGCCACTGCACTCCAGCCTCGGTGACAGAGGGGGTCCCATCTCGAAAATTAATTAATTATAATATATATGTATATATAAAACAACCAACTGAATACAGCAACAATGAAACAGTATTTCTAAAAGAGAAAAAACTTGTGTACTATCTTTAAAACTTTTCATCAGCAACCTTTCTTTAAAGCATAGACAGTATCACAAGTATTTTTTTCTTTTTTAAGATTTATATTTATTTTTTAAAAATAGAGATGGGGTCTCACTATGTGTGCTCAGGCTGGTCTCAAAACTCCTAGGCTCAAGTGATCCTCTCACCTCAGCCTCCCAAAGTGCCAGGATTATATACATGAGCCACCATGCCCAGTCTCAACAGTCTCAACAAGGTTTTTTGTTTGTTTCTTGTTTTGAGGCAGAGTCTCGCTCTGTCGCCCAGACTGGAGTGCAATGGCATGATCTCAGCAACCTCTGCCTCCCAGGTTCAAGCAATCTTCCCACCTCAGTCACCCAAGTAGCGGAATTACAAGCACCTGCCGCCACACCCAGCTAATTTTTGTATTTTTAGTAGAGACAAAGTTTCACCATGTTGGCCAGACTGGTCTCAAACTCCTGACCTCAAGTGATCCACCCACCTTGGCCTGACAAAGTGCTGGGATTACAGGCATGAACCAGTATACCTGGCCAAGGTTTTCTTTTTATAAAAATAAAATATACAAGAAATAAAATTTTTGATGGCCAAAATATAAACTAGTAAAAAGAAGTAAAAGCTCCTCCATAAACTTATACAGCAATTTATGCTTTTTCAAGTAGACTCATACCATCTATTAATCTGGTTTAGCCTCTCCACAGGGAGAGTAGATATTATTGCTATTTTACAGATGAAGAGGCTGAGTCAGAGATTAGGAGATGTGTCCCAAATCACAGAGTTTTATGTGTAGTGAAACTGGGATTAGACCCAAGTCTCCCACTCTGGTGTCTTTTCCATGCTTTGCCACCTTCCCTCTGTTTCTGGAAAAACAGATAGCCCTGCCAATACAAAGATGAACATGCCTGCGAGTTGTTTCCAAATTTCAGTGATGTGCTGGTGCTACCCTAGCCCTACCCCATCAGCTCCACACGACCCAACAGAGATGACTGGCACTATTCAGCAGGGCCAAGTCAGTGCCAGTGGCAAGGAAGTACATGGACCTAGAAGTCTGGGACCATTCTCTCTCTGGGAGCCCTCATCTCCCAGTACCCTATCCCTCTGGGGGAAACCACATTAAGAGGCACTAACCCCTTCCCCAGATGAGAAAGCTGAAAAGCAAATTAAGACAAAAGAATCAGAAAGAGGACTACAAGTTCTTGATTTGTAAAAGGACTGCCCCAGATCACTCTAATCAGGGTGTTTGCAAGTTTCTTGAAAAAGCTGAATTTATCCCACTTCAAATGCCTGCTCCTCCAAAGGCCATTCTTTCAGCACGCACATAATTGCTAAGCAGCTTTGCTCTCATTCTGCTAATTTGAAGAATAAACTATTGTTACCACAATAACAGATCCATATCCATGCCAGAAACTCATCTCTCCAGTTCCTTCATAGCTGTCTGCAGTTGCCTAATTAACTGCATGAGCCCTGCTCGTGTAGTCTGTTCCTATTCAGTGGTTTGCTTGCCATTTACCCTTTTTAAGCATTTTGCTCCAGCCATCATGAAAATGAAATCAAGGATGGTGAACAGTGTTTTAACACATGAGTAAGTAGTGTTCACCATCCTTTCTCCAAAGACGTAGAGATTCTAAAAAGTTATTTAAAATGTGCCGCCCAGTAACACAGTTTCCCTTTGCAGGATGTGCGTAATGGGCAAGATTCAACACTGAAAAAAAGGGGAGGGGGTGGATTTCTATTCCAAAAGACTTATCTGAACTGACACAATTATAGACTTATAACTCATAATGGGAAATCTTTTTTTAAAACATTAAAATTCCTGCCTGGTTTATAAAATTTCAAGCTAATGGCAAATTACCAGAAAATTCTTCCTAACAATGGACCAGCATGACCAATTTCCTACCACAGCTATGCCCTGCCTTAAGAGCATTGTCTACTCTAAGTCCGGCCCATTACCGCATGGACTCATTTTCCACTTCCAAACATCTTTTCATCCTGCTTGTCACTGTTTAAGTCTTGCTTGCTTTCTCTTATCTTTAATCTATTCAGCCTCAAAAATCTAAGTCACTGTTCACATTGCTCTCGATACCTAAGTGCAATCAATTACCATCCTAGACACTTACACCAAATCTTCAAGTACCACTAACATCACGTTTTTCCCTGCCTAAAAATCATCAGAAGACTACAGAAGTAAAAGCTAAGGAAATATGTGAGTTCTATATTTAAGTCACTCCACAAGCCAGCCCACTTCACCTTCCTTATTTCTTCCCACCCCTCTGCACGAACCATACAAATACAGCCAAATAAGTTTACTAACTGCATTCCAGGCAAACCCTGTACCACACCCTTTTCTCCCCTGGGCCCTTGCTCAATTTACGCCCGCCTCCTTTCCTACCTAACAAAAATGCCATCTCTTTCTGAAGCCTTCATCACCCAAACCAAGATGATCTTTCTTCACTCTGTTTCCCAAGCAGTACCTCTTGTGCTAACTACCACACATGATTTTTCTCTCCTATAAGACTGTACATTTCTGAAAGGCCCATATCTTACACAACATTGCATGCCCACAGCACCTAGCATGCTGCCCAGAATCCAGAAGACTTTCAATAACTGCTAAGTGAATTCTTTCTAAAAATTATCTTAACATTAAAGCCGTGAGACTTTACTATTAACAATAATTTTTTTTTTTTTTTTTTTGAGACGGAGTCTCGCTCTTTCGCCCAAGCTGGAGTGCAGTGGCACTATCTAGGCTCACTGCAAGCTCTGCCTCCTGGGTTCACGCCATTCTCCTGCCTCAGCCTCCTGAGTAGCTGGGACTACAGGCGCCCACCACTGCACACGGCTAATTTTTGTATTTTTAGTAGAGACGGGGTTTCACCATGTTAGCCAGGATGGTCTCGATCTCCTGACCTCATGATCCACCCACGTCAGCCTCCCAAAGCGCTGGGATTACAGGTGTTAGCCACTGCACCCGGCCAACAATAATCTTAGAAAATATACTATCTCTATCTCCTCACTTCACAGATAAAAAGACTGTGGCCTGAGACTTGGCCTAAGTTACACAATAATTAGCAACAAAGTAGGGACTAGAACTCAAATCTCTTAACTATCTATCCCACAGTGATGCCCTGTGCTGGAAACATTTCCCTTCTGCCTAGTCACATCCTTCAAGATTGGGTCATTCATAAACTCTAGGAAATGTTCATGGATTACCACCCTGCCCCATGAACTCCTATTCAGCATTTAACTATGTTCTGTTTCAGATACTAATGGTATCTCATCTAACTGTAGATCAATAAGGGAGGAAACAAATATTTTCCTTCTACATCCTTCAGTGACTAGCATAGGGCTAAGGGAAGATTCAGTAAGAGCAGAACACTTACAGACAGATTAAGGAAAAGTAACTCAAAGTCATCTGTTGGAATGCTGTCCACAGAATGCATGCCACTGATGTCATACAGTGGCACTGGATTACACTCTAACTGAACTGAACCACCTTTTTAAATTTATTTTGGATAACTTACCAACTTACCCCTCTTCAGAAATGAAACAGAAAATACCGGTAAATTTGACCACATAAAAATGCTTATATTTTCTTTTAAAAAGAAAGAAACCATAAACAAACAAATAAGGTAAATAGCTCCAATATTCAAATCATTCTTGTGGGCATGAATAGAAAATTCACAAAAGAAACTAATCACTAATAAAAGAGGATACCTTTCAAGCTGGGGTGGAACTCCGGGGACCTTTAACTTCTAGACTGAATGGCTAAGGCGGTATAATGCTGTTCGCTGTGTATTATATTTGGTATAACTTTTCTTACTGTTTCTCTACTAAGAACTCCTTTAAATGTGGTTTGTTATTGTGATACTTTTTACAAGGAAACTATACTTGAACAGTTCCAAACTGTACATACTGTATGAAGCTTGTCCTCTGAATGGGTTCCTCGTTTCTACATGGAATTTCATGGCTTGCAGTATCATATAACTAAAGATTAAACCCCACCTTTTACTTCAAAAATAGGTAAATAAAATATAGGAAAAGATGCTTTATCTTGCTAGTAATCAAAAGAATGCACATTAAAAGAGCTATTACTTTTTGCCTAAGTAATAATACTTGGTGATTGAGGAGCTATAAGGGAGTAAAGACTACCAATATCCAACACTACAGAAGGTACAGAGCAGGTTTTCTCAACCTCAGTACTACTAACATTTTGGGCTGAATAATTATTTTTTGGGGGGACAGGGCAGGTAACCTACGCATTGTACAATGTATAGCAATATCCTGGGTTAAAAACATTTAAAACATCTCAAATACCTGTGAATAGGAAATGGTTAAAGAATGATGCATCAACACAATGAAATAGTTCACAGTCATTATAAAGGATGGTGTCTGTTATCTATATGCATTGATACAGAAAGATGACCCTAACACAATGCTTAAGAAAAGAGACTACAGGCTCGGCACTGTGGCTCACACCTGTAATCCCAGCACTTACGGAGGTCAAGGGAGGAGGATCACTTGAGCCCAGGAGTTCAAGACCAGCCTGGGCAACAAAGTAAGAACCTGTCTCTACAAAAAATACAAAAGTTAGCTGAAGGGGGTAGTGTGCGCCTGTGGTCCCAGCTACTAGGGAGGCTGAGGTAGGAGAATCAAATGAGGCCAGGAGGTTGAGGCTGCAGTGAGCCGTGATAGCACCACTGTACTCCAGCCCTGGCAACCGAGCGAGAACCTGTCTCCCAAAAAAATATAAATAAATAAATAAGAAAAGAGGATATGAAAGGACACAGAATATGACCCTATTTACACAAAAGGACATATATGTCTGTGTATTTACACATGTGTATATGCATGTGTGTGCATGACAGGGGAAGGGAGAAAGAGAGATATATAAGAAAGATATTCACTGAAAAATTAATTGCATCTGCCTCTGGTGGTAGAATTTGAGTGTTTTACCTTGGACTCTGTACTTTAATACATTGAGTATTCTATGTATTACCTTTTAATCAGAAAATGAAGCTTTTATGTTTTAATATTTTATATATTTTAAATACAAAATTTAAAAATTAAGTAGGGCTGAGGGCTTGCTATGGTCTGAATGTGTCCCCTAAAATTCATATGTTGAAACATAATCTCCAATGTGTCAGTATTAAGAGGTGAGGCCTGGCCGGGAGCGGTGGTTCATGCCTGTAATCCCAGCACTTTGGGAGGCCAAGGTGGGTGGATCACGAGGTCAGGAGATCAAGGCCATCCTGGCCAACATGGTGAAACCCCATCTCTACTAAAAATACAAAACTTAGCCAGGTGTGGTAGTGTGTGCTTGCAGTCCCAGCTACTTGGGAGGCTGAGACAGGAGAATCGCTTGAACCAGGGAGTCGGAGGTCGCAGTGAGCCGAGATCACGCCACTGCACTCCAGCCTGGTGACAGAGCGAGACTCCATCTCAAAATAAAAAAGAGGTGAAGCCTTTATGTGCTGATTAAGTCAAGAGAGCAGAACTCTCGCAAATGGGATCAATGACCTTATAAAAGAGGTTGAAGGGAGGGAGTTCCCTAGTCTCTTTTGCCCTTCTGCCACATGAGGATACAGCAACAAAGAACCATCTTGGAAGCAGACAGCAAGCCATCACCAGACACACTCAATCTGCCAGCATCTTGATCCTGGTCTTTCTAGTATCCAGAACTGTCAAAAATAAATTTATATTATTTATAAATTACCTAGTCTGTGGTATTTTGCTGCAGTATCAGGAATAAGCAAAAACAGGGCTCCTGCCAGAAAACACCAGTAAAATTAGAAAATGAAAAGATCACTGCAGAACTATGAAGTTGATAAAATTAACTCATGTGAGTCATCCACAAAGCATGCTTTCCCACGCCCCTTTAAAAAGCCACCCTATGGAGGTTGCAGCAGGCCAAGATGGTGCTACTGCACTCCAGCCTGGGCACAGTGCGAGACTCCATCCCAAAAAAAAAAAAAAAGTCACCCTAATGGGCAACAAAGTCCCCCAATTTGGGACAGCCTCCTGAGAGTCCAGCCCCTTAATAAAATATTGCACAAATGTCTTTTAAGAAGGTAAACCATTTGTGAGAAGATTTAACTCCAGCAAGCTTCTTTATCTTTCTCACTATTCTGTAAGTTCCTTAAAGAGAGGGTCTATATTTTAGCTATCTGTGCAACACGTATTTTAGCCATCTGTGCAATACCAAAACCTAATGAAGTACCTAATGAGAGAGCTGTTCAACAAATGTTTGCTAAATTAGTCCCATTTAAGAATTTCCAAGAATTTTTTTCTTTTTTTAAATTTCATTTTGCTACTCTACCATCTTCATCTAGATCTGGGTCTCTGCATTTATTTTACTATACTACCATGTTTCTAGAAGAATTTTTAATTGGAATCTCTAGATCAGATCACTTTCAGAGTAAAAAACAATGCCTCCATTAGTTCTTAACACCACCAGAACTAGTCAAGTGTAACTCATCTGGCCTGAGATCTAGTAGAGAAGTCCAGTTCCTTAAAATTCAAGTACAGACTTCTGAGAAAAGGACACAATAAGAATTAACAAGCATGTGTGAGAGAAGGCTCTATAACAGAAGAGGGGGCTCTGAGTTGTGACTCCTTGACTATCACCTTCCTTGGAAGTTTAATTTAGTACATTCATCTCCAAGAGAAAATGTGACGTCACAGTGTGCACTCAGGTGGTGACAAAGATCACAAATCTGGCTGGATGCAGTGGCTCATGCCCGTAATCTCAACACTGGGAGGCTGAGGCAGGAGGATCACTTGAGGTCAGGAGTTTGGAACCAGCCCGGGCAACATAACAAGACCCTGTCTCTATGAAAAATACAAAACTTAGCAAGGCATGGTGGTGCACGCCTGTAATCCCAACTGCTCAGCAGGTTGAGGTGGGAGGACCACTTCAGCCTAGGAGTTCAAGGTTGCAGTGAACCATGATGCACTCCAGCCTGGGTGACAGTGCAAGACCCTGTCTCAAAAAGAAAAATTTTTTAATTTAAGAAAGATCACAAATCTGAAGTCATTAAAATATACAGAAATCGAAAATATGTAAAATAAAATTAAAAATAAAAGAATGAAAAAAAATCACAAATGTGAGGTTTCCCTCAGCTGCCCCACCTTCTCACCTACCTGACCCCGCATGGTCCTCATAATATGACTTCTATCCCTATCAATCTCTTGAAATTGCTTTTCTAAATGGATTCTGAAGTAGACACAGAGATGCACCACTCAGATGTCCCCTTAAGAAGGTAACTGCTACCCAGCTACAAGGACTGTGTTAAGCTGACAGCCTCCAGCTACTTTCAGGGTCCCAGTGACAGAGTGGGGCGGTAGGATCACTTTTCCTCAATGTGGGAGTCCCATAAGGGGCAATCTTTGCTTCAGAGCTCCCGGTTTTGCCAAATCCATATGATGGTCTGACAGTTCCTTTTCCCAATTTCATTTTCTCTCTCCCACCCCATAGAGGAATAATACTTTTGTATTCCTAACACTGTCTTAGCATTGGCTTCCTGGAGAACCCATGCTGGGACAGGTACCTTCTGGCCAAGTCACTCTCCCAAAGGTCTGGCAGTTGGCAGTCTGAATCACCCCCCCTCCTCTTAGACGTTTTTGGTCCCTGACATACCATTTTCTTTTCTTTCTTTTTTTTTTTTTTTTTTTGAGACAGGGTCTTGCTCTGTTACTCAGGCTGGAGTGCAGTAGCTCGATCCAGGCTCACCACAGCCTCAACCTCCTGGGCTCAAGCAATTCTCCCACCTCAGCCACCATCCCCCACCCCTTACCCCCAGCAGCTGGGACTACAGGCACCTGCCATGACACCCAGCTAATTTTTCTGTTTTTTGTAGAAACAGGTTTCATCATGTTGTTCAGGCTGGTCTCAAACTCCTGAGCTCAAGCCATCCACCTGTCTCAGCCTCCCAAGTGCTGGAATTACAGGCATGCGCCAGCACACCCAACCCAGACAGAATAGTTTCTAAGTTCTTCAAAGGTGCCTTTATGCAGTCACATCCATCATCCCTCATTCTCCCAATCTGGTCATTTCCCAAAGGTCAATTTTCAACCCTGAGTTCTTCTTTAATTTCTTCTTGGAAAGTGCTTTTGGCCAGGTACAGTGGCTCACACCTGTAATCCCAGCACTTTGGGAGGCCAAGGCAGGTGATCACTCGAGGCCAGGAGTTCAAGACCAGCCTGCCAACATGGCAAAACCTCGTATCTATTAAAAACATAAAAATTAGCTAGGTGGGGTGGCACACACCTGTAATCCCAGCTACTTGGGAGGCTGGGGCACGAGAATCACTTGAACCCAGGAGGCGGAGGTTGCAGTGAGCCGAGAATTGTGTCACTGCACTGGGCAACAGAGGAAGATCCTGTCTCATAGATAAATAAATAAATAAATAAATAAATAAATAAATAAATAAATAAAAGACAATTCTGTATTTATGAATCAAAAGACTTAATTAAATTTTTTTAAATTTTATATTTTATAAATTTAAAAATTTATAAAAAGAAAAAAGGAAAATGCTTTCATTCTGACAACCTTAAGTCATCTCTTTTTTTTTTGAGACGGAGTCTCGCTCTGTCGCCCAGGCTGGAGTGCAGTGGCCGGATCTCAGCTCACTGCAAGCTCCGCCTCCCGGGTTTACGCCATTCTCCTGCCTCAGCCTCCCGAGTAGCTGGGACTACAGGCGCCCACCACCTCGCCCGGCTAGTTTTTTGTATTTTTTAGTAGAGACGGGGTTTCACCGGGTTAGCCAGGATGGCCTTGATCTCCTGACCTCGTGATCCGCCCGTCTCGGCCTCCCAAAGTGCTGGGATTACAGGCTTGAGCCACCGCGCCCGGCCTACCTTAAGTCATCTCTATCCAAATGATTCACAGATCTCTTTCTGCTCTTGACCTCTCCAATAAGCTCTGGTTTATATCACTAAACAATACTAGAGATTTCTATTCTAAATCTGCCTCTCGTCCAAAAGATCCAAATGAGATCTCATCACCTTTCTCCCCAAAATAGGTTTGCCACCCTGATTCTAACTTTGGTATCACCATTGCCTTAATAAAACTATGGTCTCTTCTTATATCTCTTTTTCATATAGTTTGTCCACCTTCTGGATCTATTTCAGCCCCAGCCAATGCCAACTCCTGTCTCTACTGCATGAGCGGCTCTGTCACCTTCAGGCTAACTAAGCAGAGAGTGTGAGGCTGGGGAAACAAGGCTCCTCCCCTCACCTCCCAGTACAAGGTCCCATTCTCCCCTCTCAGGCCCTGACAAAGAGCAACCACTCCTCAGGATATAACCATGGTAAACACATCAAGCTACAAGGTTTAGTTAGAAGGCTAAACCTCAAAGAGTGTGTCTGCTACCCTACATTTTACAAATGAGGAAACTAAAGCTCAACAAAGAGAAGTGACTTCCCATGACCACACAAGTAATGGAGTACAGGTAACTCTCCTTACTCCCCAACTCCGTTCTCTCTTAACACTTTTCATGTTCCTCTAAAGGTTTTACTTTCTGAATCTTTCATCATAGTATTCTTACAGAGGAATTTCACACATCCTTTTCAAGTTAGTGACAAATGTCTCCTCCTCTAGGAAGCATTCTCTGAGCTAACTCCTCATGTCCTTACCCCAAGCTAAACAGGTTCCCTTCCTCTGCATTCTGCCTTCTGTATCTCACTGTATTTGAGTTGCCAGTTTGCTCATCTGTATCACTCACAAGATTTTAAGCTCTATAAGGGGAGGGTACATATCTGTTTTAATTTCCATAGCCACCACTCCTGTCCCATACTCACCAACTTACCCAGACTTCATAACACCCCACTAACAAGTCCCCCAATCTCCAGCCTCTCATCTTTAATCATCACACCCACATCATCAGAATAATTTTAAAACCGTATCTCTGCCATTTATCTACCTAAAAACTTTAAATGACTTACCCTCTTTACAGGGTCAATTCTGAACTAATTCTAACACAGACTGTCACTCAATAAACATACATTAGCTATCTATTCTGTGCAAAAACATTCAATGACATCTAAAATGTAGCCCCATCTCTCTTTAAATCCTAATTCTCCATTATGCATCAAAACAAACCTTCCACTCCACTCACAGTATTTCCTTTCTGCTCAAATACTCCAAGTTGAGGCTCTTGCTCTTAATTTACAGTGCTACCACCATATTTGTCACCTTTCTGCAATTATACTGGACAAGATTTGCTCCATTCTCTCAAGACCTTGAGAGCTTGTCTGGAGGTTCTAGCAGGGGAGCACGGCTACTCATATACCCTTGACCAAAGACCGGTCCTCCTCTATCGAGGATGGTCATTCTCTTTGAGCACACAGCACTGGGAGGGATGCACATGGAGTGGTGAGGGAGGAAGGGGACAACCACCTAGCCAGTCAGATCAGTGAAATCAACCCTGGTGATCAATCGGGTGACAGATGTCACAGCCAGATCACCCTCAACATTCACCATTCCCTCAAGAAATAGCTGAAGTTCTACCTCCTTCATGAAACTGTCTGCAACTGTCTATATCCTTTTCACTATTTGCCCTGAACTTCTACAGCAGTTCTGGCCAATGGAAATATACTGCAAACCACATATGAAGTTTAGAATGTTTAAAGCCACATTTAAAAAAAAGTAAAGGGGAATAGGCAATATTAACTTAAATACTATATCCAAAATATTGTAATTTAAACATGTAATCAGTATTTTTAAAAATCATGCCTGCAATCCCAGCACTTTGGGAGGCCAAGACGGGTGGATCACCTGAGGTCAGGGTTCGAGACCAGCCTGGCCAACATGGTGAAACCTTGTCTCTACTGAAAACACAAAAATTATCCAGGCATGGTGGCGGGCACGTGTAATCCCAGTTATTCTGGAGGCTGAGGCAGGACAATCAATCACTTGGACTCAGGAAGCAGAGGTTGAAGTGATCCAAGATCGTGCCATTGTACTCCAGCCTGGGCAACAACAGCAAAACTCCATCTCAAATAAATAAATAAATAACGAGATGTTACTCTTGTTCTGGTACTAAGTCTTTGAAATCCAATGCATATTTTATAGTTAAAGTACATTTCAACTCAGGCTCACGACTTGTCAAGCAATCAACAGCCAAACGTGGCTATTGGCTAACACTGGATGACACAGCTTACAGGGGTCATCTTCTACACTCTCTAGAACTTGCTTATATATTGCATCATTGTGGTCATTTCATGTATTGTCTTCTTGACTACATCACACAATCCTGAACATAGGGGACAAGGCTGCATGTTTTTTTCTTCCCCAGGGTGCCTAACAAAAAGTTTCAGTAGACTGAAACCTTCAAACTCATATAATGTTTTATACATTAATTTTCTTCAACATCAGTGTTTGGTAGAAAATAAGACAGAATTTCTGCTGTCACATATAAAGGCTGTGAGCTCTATTATAATCTTAAAATATAAAAGCAGGCCAGGTGCAGTGGCGCACGCCTGTAATCCCAGCACTTTGGGAGGCCGAGGAGGGCAGATCACGAGGTCAGGAGATCAAGACCATCCTGGCTAACATGGTGAAACCCTGTCTCTACTAAAAATACAAAAAAATTAGCCGTGCGTGGTGGCAGCCACCTACGTCCCAGCCACTCGGGAGGCTGAGGCAGAAGAATGGCGTGAACCTGGGAGACAGAGCTTTCAGTGAGCCAAGATCGCGCCACTGCACTCTAGCCTGGGCAACAGAGCAAGACTCCATCTCAAAAATAAATAAATAAAAATAAAAACAATAAAAAGCAAAGTAAGCTTCCCAAAGTCACGCAGGTAAAGGACCTCAGAATTCCAATGTAGTCTGATCTACTAATCGTCTGGTGTCCTATTACCTAACAGTGTTTCTCAAATCATCACTGAAGACGATCACTGAGACTGGAGTCAGTTGCTCATCAAGCTACAAGGTTCAGTTAGAAGGCTAAATTTCAGGGTAACAGCCAGCTAGCTGAGTATCCATTACCCTAGGAACTGAAAGAATTGATGGGGATGTGCTGCCTGCCAAGGCAGACAGTGCCCCATCCTCCCACAGCTGTCTATCCAGTGGAATGTAATACCTTCCAACACTGTCCATATGACCAGAACAACTTTCATCCTAACTAATGTCACTTCCAGCTGATACACCATGCCCAAATAATACCATTCTCCTCCTTCAAATCAAATGTTGTAAAGCTAATTATTCCTTTACAGGTATAGGGAGAAGCAAAAGGTATAGAAAACAGAAAAGTCTTAAGATCAAAAAATTAGTTTTTCTAATATTGCAGAAATCTCTCCTTAACCGCAAGATCTCCTTATATGAAATTCAAGTATACATACAGATTTCCATTTAAATATCTCTCCCTCAACTGCTGAAAACTACAGTTTTTGACACAGATTTTGAGTTTAAAAAAAGGAACACGAAAGTGGGATGAGAAGAAGGAAATAAAGCAGAAGGTAGAGCAGGAAAAATAGTTTTAGGAAATGTAGCCTTGGGGAAGAAAAAGGAAGCTGAGACCAGGATCTACCTTAGGCTTGCCTTGTGGGAGGGGAACAAGGACATGCCTAAAAGGGACTAAGGAAGCGAGTGAGAGTGCTAATGTGCTAATAATCAATAATCACCACTGACAGGACTAAGGTTCTATAACCCTCATGGTGGGAAAGAATGAGAAATATCTATTGAGTGATGGCATGCTGAGTGCATGGGAGAAGGTTGCCCAAAGCCTCTTCTGTCTCTAGCTTTGTTACTATGTACCTCTGGGACCGTGATGAGACCCCAAAGGAAATACAAAATGGGGATCAGAGAGGTTTAGAACTCTGAGTCATAAGATCAGAAATGTACTGACTATTAATATTAAGATTGAAGGTCAAATACCAAAAAAAAAAGCACCTCACCGTTTACATGCTATTTTCAATAAAAGTACATATATTTCAAAAAAAAAAAAAAAAACCACAAAAATGTCCAAGTTATCTCACTGAAAAGTTTCTAACAAGTAAGGAATAGAAACTAGAAATAATCCAACATTCATTATCCTATTTTAAGATTTCTAAATGTCTAATTTTCTCTTTATTTAGAGAGTCGCCTTTACTATTTTATTTTGGTGATATCTACACAAAAAATATTTACAAAGACTTTAGGCTGGGTGCAGTGGCTCACGCCTGTAATCCCAGCACTTTAATAGGCTCACTCAAGACTCTGATCCCCAACCCCATTTTAAAAATTGATTGTTGTTGTTCCTCCAGAGAACCTTTTACCATAGAGATTAACAGAAACATAATACAAAAGATTAGGGAGGGAATACTATACATGCCAAGTTCACAAAAGAATTAACTACATTTGTATATTGTGTTCCACAAATAAAAACCCTGTCTCATAATTTGCTTCCTTTATATTTTCAACTTACCAATGGCCTGGCTGAATTACCTTTGTAACTAGCAAGGTTAAAATTTTTTGAGGCTAAATGTCGACATGGGAACAGAAAATATGGTATGATTCATAAGATATCTAAACCAACTGTGAGGCAAAATATTTAAAAAAACTAAAAAAGAGATTTTAGTTGAAAATCTATCACTGAGAAAATAATAAAGATTTAAACTACCCATGTTGTTCGTCAAAATTTTTTCATTTAGATCTACACCAGAGTTGTAAATTCTTTTATTTCAAAAACCTACAATAAATTTTTTAAAAGCTCTATTTCTAAAAACAACAGGATAAAAATTCACAGCCAATGAGTTCATTTCGAGACATTTCCAGCACTGACATGTAATTCACCCTGCAACCATAATTGCAAAGTAAAGCTATAACAGAGGTTGCAAAAAATATCACTAGATTCTGCTATATTTAAGAGGAAAACATTTACTAAATAAGGATATTAATTTTAAGCTTCATTTTGATCTCGGAACAGAAGAAGTTAGAAATAATGGTTACCTCCAGAACAGGGGACTAATGTGGGCCAAGGGTTAAGGAAAACTTACTTTTCACTTTTGTAAATACCCTTTAGAATTTTATAACTTTTATATGTGTCTATAATAGAGATATTCAAAAAGTTTCTTTTTAATATACATGTTTAAATAATAACCTTTCTTATTTTATTAGAATTACATGTACTGTATTTCTAAGTAACATTGGAGATTTAGCATCTTTCAGCAAGACCACTGAAATTTCTAAAAAAGTTTTTAAAAAATTTTTAGCACCAGTAGAGGAGAAACAATTATTGCTTCTACTTCAAATAAGATGCCCTATTCCTATTTCCATTATGACTTCTGAAAATTTATACCATAATTTAAAAGTAACAATCTCTGTTTCAGGTGCCACATTAAAAAGGTTATTATCAGAGAGTATAGAATCCATATACGAATAGCTCTCATTAAAAAAAAAAAAAGAAGAAGAAGAAGAAATACAGTTGGCCCTCCGTATTCCTGGGTTCTGTATCTGTGGATTCAAGCAAGTGTGGACTGAAAACATTCCCCTTAAAAACTGCATCTGTACTTAACATGGGCAAACTTTTCTTCCTGTTATTATTCCATAAACAATGTAACTTAACAACTATTTACATAGCATTTATATTGCATTAGGTATTATAATTAATCTAGAGATAATTAAAAATATAAAGAAAGATTAGGTTATATGCAAATACTATGCCATTTTATATAAGAGTCTTCAGCGTCCTAGGATTTTGGTATCTGCAGGGAGTCCTGGAACCAATCCCCCAAGGATACCAAGGGACAGCCTGTACAAACAAAAGAAGAGCACCAAAACCAAACCAAGGGGAAACAATGGTGGGAAAAAAAGTCTAACATTCAATTAAACTACATTTACTCAGCTACCTATATGCACCTTCCTATAGATATAAAGAAAAGTTTCCTTAAGTCTAACATTCAATTAAACTACATTTACTCAGCTACCTATATGCACCTTCCTATAGATATAAAGAAAAGTTTCCTTCTCTCTCAATACAGTTTTCAGTCTCCCATCAGTTATCACAGAATATACTAAAATTGCAAACAAAACAAATAATATAGTCTTAAACTATACGGTTTGTTCTAAGAAAGGACTATTCATGAATACAAGTTTAAAAGCAAGTAGAAATTGTGTTTCTGGAATACTGTTTCCCCACTATTAGCTTATTGCTATCTACTTCAGCTGCTGAAAAGCAAGTAAATCTTTGCTTAAGAAAAAGCTCAAAACAATCACTTAGTGTTGCTCGGTAGTTCCGCCTGAAAAACAAAGTAATACCAAATCAACATGACAATCAGTTGTCTTTTAACAATCCAATTGCAAATTAAGTTAACAGAGCTGATGACTTCTATGACGGTGCCTGCACAGGATGAGTGTAGGGAAGAAGGCCTGCGTACCCTCAACTCACGGGGGAGCCAGAAAACTTACAACTGGAGCCAGAGAGACAGAGCTCCTCTGTAGAAGGTGCACAGATTGCCAGGAAGATACCCAATGAGATTACAGGGAATGTGGGAGAAGGAAGGAGAAAAAAAATCAAAGTAAGTAAAGGGAAGCAGACAGAAGTGGTTTCCTTTTTGGGGAGGAGGGTGGTATGCGGAGGAGGGCTTAAAGATTTGAGAAAACCTACTGACCTGCAATGACCTTATTTATGGCTATAAATATATGTAAAATATATAAAATATAAAAGTTGTTTTAACAAGAAAACATTACTGTGACTAGACAACCAGCAAACATCTGTTTCTATTGTAGTTTATGTAAGTCATAAGAGGTCTTTCTTTCTCCCTTTCCCTCCCTCCCTCCTCCTTCTTCTCCCTCCCTCCCTGTCTCTCTCTCTCTCTGTTTCTTTCTTTCTTTTTCTTTGGATACAGAGTCTCACTCTGTTTTCCAGGCTGGAGTGCAGTGGCAGGATCAGAGCTCACTCCAGCCTCCATCTCCTGAGCTCAGGCCATCTCCTGTCTCAGCTACAGAAGGAGCTTGGACTACAGGCATGTGCCACCATACCTCTCTAACTCTATTAGTTTATTGTAGAGATAGGGTCTTACTATGTTGCACAGGCTGATCTCAAACTCCTGGGCTCAAGTGATCCACTCGCCTCAACCTCCAAAAGTGCTAGTATTACAGGCATGAGCCACTACACCCGGACTAGGAGTGGCTTCTATTTTTTTTATTTCGATTTTTTTTTTTTTTTTTTTGAGACGGAATCTTGCTCTGTCACCCAGGCTGGAGTGCAGTGGCAGTATCTCGGCTCACTGCAAGCTCCGCCTCCCGGGTTCATGCCATTCTCCTGCCTCAGCCTCCTGAGTAGCTGGGACTACATGCGCCCGCCACAACACCCAGCTAATTTCTTTTTTTTATTTTTGGTATAGACGGGGTTTCACCGTGTTAGCCAAGATGGTCTCGATCTACTGACCTCATGACCTGCCCGCCTCGGCCTCCCAAAGTGCTGGGATTACAGGTGTGAGCCACCGCGCCTGACCTATGTATTTATTTTTGAGACAAAGTCTTGCTCTGTCACCCAGGCTGCAATACAGTGGCACTATCTCAGCTCACTGAAACCTCCTCTTCCTGAGTAGCTGGGACCACAAGTGCCCACCACCATGTCCAGCTAATTTTTTAATTTTTTGTAGAGACAAAGTCTCACTATATTTTCCAGGTGGTTTCCAAACTCCTGGCTCCAAATAATCCTCCTGCCTCAGCTTCCCGAAGTTCTGAGATTATAGTCATGAGCCACTGCACCCAGCTTCCCAAGGGTTTAAATCTGTGTTCTATAGTTCAATTTTATTGATAAGTCTGACAAAAGTCTATGTTTGCAACATGTGATATTATGAGACAAGAGATATATAGAGAGAAATATACATAGGTTTTCATCCATGGTCCCTGGCTCATAATGCCATAGCCCTTGTTATAATGTTGGGGTACTTTAGGCCTCAGAAGCAGGTCTCAGAAAACAGAATCTCAGCCAGGCATGGTGGCTCACACCTGTAATCCCAGCACTTTGGGAGGCCAAGGCGGGCGGATCACTTGAGGTCAGGAGTTTGAGACCAGCCTGGCCAATGTGGCGAAACTCGGTCTCTACTAAAAAATACAAAACTTAGCTGGATATGGTGGCGTATACCTGTAATCCCAGCTACTTGGGAGGCTGAGGTAGGAGAATCCCAGGAAGGAAGGGAGGAAGGGAGGAAGGGAGGAAGGGAGGAAGGGAGGAAGGGAGGAAGGGAGGAAGGGAGGAAGGGAGGAAGGAAGGAAGGAAGGAAGGAAGGAAGGAAGGAAGGAAGGAAGGAAGGAAAAAAAAATAGATCTCTCTCTCTCTCTAACCTTCTGTCCTTTCTTCGCCTGCTCCTTTTTCTCCCCAAGGCAGGCCGTAGAAACTAAAAATATAATCTCATCTCCCCCAATCCTTCTATCTTGGAGCTGGTCATAAAGAAATCTCTGACCTTCCTTGTCTAATTGTAGGCCACAAGACCTTCATTTCAGAAGGGGTCCTCCCCCACACCCTTGTGGAAGGAAGGCTGCACAGACAGACCAAGAAGAATTTGAACAGACAATCCTTGCTGGACTTTCCCACTCAGTCTATTAATATTAGATCATACCCTTTTTGTCTAATCACATTCCTACATGGTTGTCTGTACTTTAATCACGACTATCCAATAAAGTCTCCATAGGAGACCCAAGAGGACAGGGTCTGAGGAGCTCCCAGAGAGCTGAACATGTGGAGACTTAAAGGAAGGTTAAGGAGAACTTAAAGGTTAAGGAAGGTTAAGGAGAACTCTCTTAAAGGAGAACTCATTCATGTACCAGGAGGGCAGTGCACCCAAACTCCATGAGAAGTTCCTCACCCTGTGTCTCTCTTCATCTGTCTATTTGTATCCTTTAAAATATCTTCTGTAATAAATAAATAAACATGTCGCCCTGAGTTCTATGAGCCACTCTAGCAAAGTAACTGAACCCAAAGACAGGGTCACGAAGACCCGAACTCGAAGCTGGTCCATCAGAAGTTCCAGAAGCCCAGATTTGCAACTGGTAGGAAGGAAGGGGACAGTCTTGTGGGACTGAGCCCTCAATCTATGGGATCTGACACTCTGTGGTATCTGACACTGTCTCCAGCTAGATAGTGTTGGAATTGAACTGGAGGATACCCAATTGGTGTCCACTGCAGAACTGATTGCTTACTTGGTGTGTGGGGAGAAACCTCCACACATTTGGTCACCAGAAATCTTCTGTGTTGATTGTTATTGTGGTGTGAGAGCAGAGAAAAAAACAGTTTGCGTGTTGTTTCCACTGACATAATATTAAAATGATATCTAATTACATTGTTAATTTTTCTACAGATTTTGCTTCAAATTTTATTTGGATAATTTTTCTTTTACTTAATAATATGCTATTTGTTAAAAATTCAGTATATAAATAAGCTTTGTCTGTACTACACTGGAGGCCCTCAAGGCCAATATTTACCAATTATAGCATTGACTCAAGCACATTTATTTAAATGAATACCATTCTACAAAGTAATCTTCTTAAAAATGAAAAATACAGGCTGGATGTGGGGGCTCATATCTGTAATCCTAACACTTATAGGTGGATGGACGGATTGCTCAAGCCCAGGAGTTTAAGACCAGTCTAAGCAGCAAAGTGAGACCCTGTCTCTACAAAAAACAAAACAAACAAACAAAAAAATTCGCCAGGTGTGGTGGCATACACCTGTAATCCCAGCTACTCAGGAGGCTGACGTGGGAGGATCGCTTCAGCATGGAGGTCATGGGTATGGTGAGCTATGATCATGCCACTGCACTCCAGCCTGAGTGACAGAGTGTTACCCTGTCTCAAAATAAATAAATAATTTTAAAATAAGTAAAAAATATATTTATTCCAAAGATGATGTCAATATTCCAAGCTTTTCATAACTTCTCTTTAGAGAAGAAATATGAAGTTTATGACACATGGAAAGGAAGAACCAACCTGATTACTTTACAGTCTCCTATATATATATGTGTATATATATATAAAACAAAATTAACTTTCAAAGGCATGAGACCATGTTTTCCTTAAAACTCTTCTTCCTCAGCTCCAACACTGCCCCAAAGGGGTTCTTATCTCTGATTTCTGGTCCTCTGGTTTTCTTGTTCCTCTCACCATCTACTATAGCCATTCCCCAAGACTGTCGATGGTTCTCTTCTCCTCTTTTTCCAAGCTTCAACTACCAAATTCCTTACTGACAACCCCACACTTCCCAGGAGTATCATCTCCAGCTGAACATACACCCATCAAGGACCTCAAAAAAACAAATAAACAAACAAAAGTTTTCATGTTCAAAACTGTATCGTTGCATAAACAGCTCCTTCTCATGGCTTTTCCATTTCTATTAAAACCCACTTCTATTAAAAACCATTATTAAAAAAAATAAAAACCACTACTATATATTTGGTCAACTGCAGTTGACATTTGAGACATTTCTGAATCTGTCCTTTCCCGTCCTCCTCCCACCCAATCATGGGATCATGGGTCAAGGCTCATACCTTGACCCACCATTTCCCTCTTGTCCACCTTCACTGTCTCTAGTCCCTATTACCTCTTATCAGGGCTATTGCAATGGTTTCTCTTATCTTCCCAATTCACTCTAGCCAGCACTTCTGCTATGTCACCTAAGCTGGAGTACAGTGGTGCAATATCGGCTCACTGCAACCTCTGCCTCCCAGGTTCAAGTGATTCTCCTGCCTCAGCTCCCAAGTAGCTGGGACTACAGGTGCGTGCCACCACACCCAGCTAATTTTTATATTTTTAGTAGAGACAGGGTTTCGCCACATTGGCCACACTGGTCTTGAAACTCCTGACCTCAGGTGATCCACTCACCTCAGCCTCCAAAAGTGCTGGGATTACAGGTGTGAGCCACCGCACTTGGCAAGTAACTTCCTAAAGTGCAATTCTGATCACAACTCCTCATCCTCTGAAAACCTGGGGGGCCCCTGGCATCTACCTAATTTGTCTGGCAATCAAAGCTTTCTATGCATTAACCCCAATCTATTTCTATAGCTTTATCACCAGCAATAATTCTCTCTCATACACACATAGGAACACACATGTGTATGTTCTACACTACAATCAAAATAAGTTACACAGAAGTCCCCTTAAATACCTGATTCATTCCCGTCTCTTGCAGTAGTTCAGTGTCCCCTAGGGATAACAGCAATCAATAAATATCCATTAAATAAATAAATTAGGCCAGGCGTGGTCACTCATGCCTGTAATCCCAGCACTTTGGGAGACCGAGGCAGGTGGATCACTTGAGGTCAGGAGTTTGAGACCAGCCTGGCCAACATGGTGAAACTCTGTCTCCACTAAAAATACAAAAATTAGCTAGACATGGTGGTGCACACCTGTAGTCCAAGCTACTCGGGAAGCTGAAGCAGAAGAATCGCTTGAACCAGGGAGATGGAGGTTGCCACTGTACTCCACCCTGGTCAACAGAGCAAGACTCCGTCTCAAAAAACTAAGTAATTAATTAATAGAACGGGCTTAATCTTCCCCCATTCCTACATAATCACATCCTAACTTCCTTCAGAGTTCATTTCAAAGAAGCTTTTTTCATAAAGCAATCACACCAGTGAGAAGAAATCACCTCTTCCTTTAAAATTTCATGGCCCCATATCTTCTGTCACACTCAGTATCTTCTACCCAATATTTCTGTTTCTTTTCTTTACCACCAGACTTTATGTTTTTTAAGGATCAGTAATTGTCTGAGTAATACAATCTCCATCTGGGGAGACAGAGAGTGCCTTCTTTAATGGTCGTTTAGTCTTTTAATTTACCTACCAAAATTTAAACTCTTTGAAGGCAAAGATTCATATTTCTTTTTTCTCTGCCTTTCACCACCATATCCCTTATCTCGTGAATATATCCATTCTCTGTCTCAAAAGTTGTGAAGATAACTCAAAAAGGCAAGTATCAAAAATATTTTTTTAGAATACCCACATAGCTTTCCAAAGCAATACATTTTAACCATCATTTTGGATATATAATTATTAGTCTGCTGCTTAATAAATCAATTATTTGACATTTCCTCCAAGGAGATAATCTTAAGAGCCTAAAAATACTAACCTTATTATTAAATGAGCATGGTACCTTACACATAGTAGACTTACAGAAGGTTACTGTATGAATGAATCAATCAATCAACAAATAAAGGCAAAAACTCTACTCCCAGCCAACAGAACACAGAACTAGGGTCAAACACAAAAGGAGACCTAAATAAAAATGTTTACATATTTTCAATTCTACAAACACTGGCAAGATGAACAGAACTGAACCAATCCCAAAGTCTCACACAGACAAGAGAGACACAAAATACAACTGTGCAGTTGCACTATCAACGTACTGTGGGTGAAACCTATGAACTGGTATTTATCACTTTCTGCCAAGACGCTTTTCCTATAAGCAGCCATAAAGACAATTGTGAATAAAGTATAATCAAAGTAATCCAAAAAAATCTCATTTATGCCATCAACTGGAAGAGAAGAAAATGACGAAACCATTGGCTTTGAAGTGTGAAAATAGGCCAGGCATGGTGGCTCACGCCTGTAATCCCAACACTTTTGAGAGGCTGAGGCGGGTGAATCACCTGAGGTCAGTAGTTCAAGATCAGCCCAGTCAACATGGTGAAACCCCATCTCTCCTAAAAATACAAAAATTAGCCAGGTGTGGTAGTGGGCACCTGTAATCCCAGCTATTTGGGAGGCTGAGGCAGGAGAATCGCTTGAACCCAGGAAGCAGAGGTTGCAGTGAGCCAAGATCACACCACTGCATTCCAGCCCGGGTGATAAAGCCACACTCCATCTCAAAAAAATAAATAAAACAGTAATAGTAATAAAGTGTGAAAACAGGCTGGGTACAGTGGCCCGTGCCCGTAATCCCAGCATTTTGAGAGGCTGAGGCAGGCAGATCATCTGAGCTCAGGAATTCAAGACCAGCCTGGGCAAATGGCGAAACCCCATCTCTACAAAAAGTACAAACATTAGCTGGGCATAGTGGCCTGTGCCTGTAGTTCCAGCTACTCAGCAGTCTGAAGTGGGAGGACTGCTTGAGCCCAGGAGGTTGAAGCTGCATTGAGCCATGATCACGCCACCACACTCCAGCCTGGGCAACAAAAAGACCTTGTCTCAAAAAAAAAAGGAAAAAAGAATTATAAAGAGTTGGCTGGATAAGGTGGCTCATATCTGAATCCTAGCACTTTAGGAGGCCGAGGTGGGTGGATATCTTTGAGCTCAGGAGTTCAACACCAGCCTGGGCAACACGACAAAACCCTATCTCTACAAAAAAATACAAAAATGAACTGAGCATAGTGGCTTATGCCTGTGAGCCCAGCTACTTGGGAGGTGGAGGCTGGAGGATCACTTGAGCCGAGATAGCACAACGGCATTCCAGCCTAGGTGACACAGTGAGACCCTGTCTCTCTCTCTGACACACACACACACGTGTGAAAATCTTGGTTCTAGATTTAGCTACTACTTACAACTGTGACTCTGGACAAATCACTAAACATATCATCATGGTGGCTCACGCCTATAATCCCAGCACTTTGGAAGGCCGAGTTGGGCAGGCTGCCTGAGCTCAGGAGTTCGAGACCAGCCTGGGCAATATGGTGAAACCCCATCTCTACTAAAATACAAAAAAAAAAAAAAATTAGGCATGGCAGTGGGCACCTGTAGTCCCAGCACTTTGGGGGTCCAAAGCGGGCAGATCACGAGGTCAGGAGTTTGAGACCAGCCTGGCAAATATGGTGAAACCCCATCGTTCCTAAAAATACAAAAATTAGCCAGGCTTGGTGGCATGTGCCTGTAGTCCCAGCTACTCGGGAGGCTGAGGCAGGAGAATCGCCTGAACCCGGGAGGCAGAGGTTGCAGTGAGCTGAGATCACACCACTGCACTCTAGCCTGGGTGACAGAGTGCGACTCCCGCACAGGAAAAAAAAAAAAAATTAAGAGGTTATTTGGGAATATCTGGAAAAAAAGAACAAACTTTTCTTCTGCTAAGATCTTTAAAAGAGAAATGATGGTTGAAAGCAAAAAATTTAATATTTTCTGATGGGGATTTCAATGTATGTAGATTAATAAATATGACAATTACAACATAAAGCAGTGAGGGTAAAGGGACCTATATGGTGATAAGTTTTCTACATTCTCCTTAAAGTGGCAAAATATTAACTCTAAGTACACTATGAAAAGTTAGGGATGGATATTCTAACTCCTAGAGCAAGTACTAAAAAAACCTACACGAAGAAATATAGTAAAAAACTCACTATTAAAATGGAATATTGGCCAGGCACAGTCGGTCACACTTGTAATCCCAGCACTTTATGAAACCAAGGAGGGCAGATCACCTGAGCTCAGGAGTTCAAGACTAGCCTGGCTAACATGGTGAAACCCCGTTTCTACTAAAAATATAAAAATTAGCTAGGCGTGGTGACGCACACCTGTAATCCCAGCTACTTGGTAGGCTGAGGCACCAGAATCTCTGGAACCTAGGAGGCAGAGGTTGCAGTGAGCTGAGATCGCACCACTGCACTCCAGCCTGGGAAACAGAGGCAGACTGTGTCTCCAAAAGAGAAAAAAAAAAAAACTGAAGCATATTCAAATAATCCCAAAGATGGAAGAAAAGTAGAGGAAAAAAAAAACCAGAAATCAAATTATAATAAAATGGTAGCCCTAAATCAAACCATATCAATAATTACATTAAATGTAAATGGCCTAAAGATGCCAATTAAAAGACACAGATTGTCAGAAAGAATAAAAAAAAAGACACAGCTACATCTATTTATTAAAAACTTACTTTAAATAAAATGGCATAGGTAAGTTAAAAGTAAAAATAAAAGTAAAATGTAGACCTACTCATAACTCCCCTAAACTGGAAATTACACAAATTCTCAAGGATGCATGGCTAAAAACTACCATACATCCATGCAACAGAATATTACTTAGCAATTTAAAAAATTATTGGTACACACAACAAAATGGATTAATCTCTAAGGCATTATGCTGGGTAAAAGAAATCAGTTTCAACAGTTACAAACTATACGACTCCATTTACATGGCACTTTGGAAAAGGTAAAACTATAGCAATTAGAAAAGATCAATGGCTGCCAACAGTTGAGATGGAAGTAGGGCAACATCACGGAGTTTTTTAGGATGATGGAACTGTGGAAGCCATGGTTGTGGTGACAGTTATATGAATCTATACATATGTTGAAATTCATAGAACTGTAACACCAAAAGTCAATTTTACTGTATGTTAATTTTTAAAAATAAAGTAAAATAAAAATTACGTGGATGATCTCCATGGACCCTTCCAGACTATGATTCTATCAGTGAGAAAAAGAGAGGAGAGGCAAAAGGAAGACAAGGAGAATGCTAATCCTACTGGCATAAAAGCCACTACTCAAAAGAACCTGATTACTGTACAAAAATATACAAAACAAACCCAATCTTCAGAATTTATTCCCAGAAGGGGCTAAGAAAACCGGACATTCGGATCTAAAATGTGTATATTTTTAAATGCCTATGAATAGCTCTTCTTGTCTGTTTCTATGTTTTATACTTTGAAGCAGCTGCCAATTTCTCCTGGCTGAGTGCCAATTTCCCTGCTTGGGGTTACTCAATTTACAAGCATCCCTTTATTTATACCCTATACTCTGGGGTCTCTGGCAGTCACAATAACGACTCTGAAAAAGCAGTCGCTTTTGCAGGGTGCCAGAAAGATCAGCCCTCCTCACCCGGAACTAAGGTCCCTGTGGGACACAGCACACCCGGTCCACTAGTTCCAAACCTAAAGACGCTGGGCAGGAGGTCTTCTCAAGTCAAAAAGTCTCCCAAAGGAGGAAAACGCTGGAGGCCGGGCTTCGGGGCATTTCTGCCGTCTCCGGACTGCCCGGGAGCCTCCGGGGCAGCTAGCCGTTTAGAGGACAGTGCTGGTGTGAGGCTGTGGGCTGCAGAAGGTTCTGCCCAGCGACCCTGGGCAAGTCCCTTCCTCTCCTGGAGTAAGAGGAAAATTCTGGGAAGGTTGTGTAAGCTGGCTTCCCATTGACGCCTCAGAATCCACTTTCTGCCCCTCGTTCTCCAACGCCAAGAAGGAACCACACTTGCCCCTCACAGACTTCAACCCAGCCTTATGCCCTCCACCTTTCCCAGTCCCTGGGAGACCCGCGGAAACTAACACATCCAGCCAAGGGCAAGGCCCGAAGGCAAGGGGTAGGCAGTAAACACCAAATCCCGGTCTCAGACCCACTCCGCCCCAAGCGGGCCTACCGGGCGCATTCCGGCCCGCCCCGCCCTGTGGTCACAGCCCGCCAGGTCCCGCTTCCACCCAAGGGAAGTACAGAGCGCGCCGGGGAGGGTCGGGTCGGGGGCCGGGTCAGGAGGCGCCCACCTTGAGCTGGGACTTGGAGACCTTGCCGCTATGGTCCTGGTCGAGTGCGGTGAAGGCGTGCCAGATGGCTTTGAGCAGCTCGTCCTTCAAGCTCCCCATGGCCGCGGCCCTGCTACCCCACCAACCCCTCGGGCCCAGCCAGCCCCTCCGCGCCTCGAACGCCCCTCAGCGTCCGCGTCCGCCGCCCGCCGCGCGGTCACCTGACCCGCCAGGCCCCGCCCCCGCCAGACCCCGCCCTGCTGCCGGCGCCGGTCCGGTGCCGCGCCCACAGCCGCCGGAGCGTGGGTTCTGCGGGTCAAGCCACCCGTGGTGACAGGAATGCCTGGCCTTCTTTGTCAGCCAGGACGGTAAACACATCTCCCTAATGTTTCCCAGACCAGTTCGGGCCTTTTTGGGTGCTCGAGTACAACACCTCACACAAATGACCCCGTCTTGAGGAAAAAGCCGAGAGATTAGGTGAGCAGCCTACCCGCCTCTTCCCAGCGCCCCGCAGTGAAAAAGGGAGCCCTGGTCCTGTCTTGGGAACGGAGTCACTGTCTGAGGAGGCCGAAGAAGACCCCGAAAAGTCCCCAGATAGGGACTCAAATGATAGCGCAGTCCCAGGTCGGGGAGGGCGGTGGGGAGACAGGGAAGGACCTCGAGGGAAGTTTGTTCGTTCATTTCGCAAAAGTTTATTCGTGCATACTCTATCTTGGGTTCTAGGGACACAGAGACGAGGTTTAAGGGGAGTTTAGAAGTCAGGGTCAGGCAGCATTTTCTTCCTAACGCCTAACTGTTGTTCAGTTCACATCTTAGGAAGGGTTTGACCTGGTTAACGCCTCTCTGTAGTGTTTCTGTGCTTGCAAAATAGGAGATCTGCGCCAACTCCAAATCACTCCACCCATTTTACTAATCAGAACAGATGGACTATTTAAAAGAACGTATTTGGCCAGGCGTGGTGGCTCACGCCTGTAATCCCAGCACTTTGGGAGGCCAAGGTGGGCGGATCACCTGAGGTCAGGAGTTCAAGATCAGCCTGGCCAACATGGTGAAACCCCATCTCTACTAAAAATACAAAATTAGCCGGGCGTGGTGGCACATGCCTGTAATCTCAGCTACTCGGGAGGCTGAGGCAGGAGAATCACTTGAACCCGGTAGGCGGAGGTTGCAGTGAGCCAATATCGGGCCGTTGCACTCCAGCCTGGGCAACAAGAGTGAAACTCCGTCTCAAGCAAAAAAAAGTATTCGATTGCAGCCGTTGAATTAATATCTGTTCACAATGGTCACTTGATCTCTTTGGGCTTCAAATTTATCCTGTATAAAAAGAGCAGGGTTGCACCAGATGTTCTGGAAGGGTTCTTGCGGTACTAGTATCCTAGGATAATAACTATTGCCGGTTAACTAAGGTCTGATTAAGTCACCAAGCTCAGTACCTCTCCTCTCCAATCCTAGACCAACTGGAGAGAACAATAAACACCAAGAGTTTTTTAAATGAGGTGGTTCTCAGATGAAGTTTGATTTTGTTTTGCTTTTTTAAGTTCCTTAATGCACATGTTTGCCTTATTAAGAAAGGAAAAGATCTTCATAAGAAAGGGATATTTGGAAAGATCAGAACAAAGAGGAGCTTCTTCAGTGAGTTTGAGATCAAAACGGAACTGGTGGGGAAGAGGAGAGGATGGCCCCACTGACGAAAGAAAGGGCGGGAGCAAAAGGGTGGCCAGCCCCTCGCTGTGACTGCCCTGAAGGTTCCACCCCATTTCATCACCATTTGTCAGGACTTTTCTTGCCCTACCAGAATCCAATTTCTATCATTTGTCTTCCCCATTTCCAGCCCAAGTCTGCCAGTCAGCAAAAACACATGGTTTAACCTCTAATTTATTCATTCGAACTCAGCTTACCCTGAGTGGCAAAAAAAAAAAAAAAAGAAGAAGAAAAAAGAAACGAAAAAACCTCCTAATTCTCAAGGTTCAGTTTAACCACTATGTGACACTCCTTCTCTCTCAGTATCTGGAAGCACCAAACATATTTCAAAACCTTTTTTTAAGGACAAGACCAGGACATTGTGGACTTCCAAAGTCCTACTTCTCCCATAATCTTCATTCATACAATCTAAACGAATTTTTTTCTTTTTTTTTTGGTTTTTTGTTTGTTTGTTTGTTTGTTTGTTTTGAGACAGAGTCTCACTCTGTTGCCCAGGCTGGAGTGCAATGGGTACGATCTCAGCTCACTGCAACCTTCACCTCCTGGGTTCAAGCAATTCTCCTGCTTCAGCCTCCTGAGTCCTGGGATTACAGGTGCCAGCCACCACGCCCAGCTAACTTTTTTTATTTTTAGTGGAGACTGGGTTTCACCATGTTGGCCAGGTTGGTCTCAAATTCCTGGCCTCAAGTGATCTGCCCGCCTTGGCTTCCCAAAGTGCTGTGATTACAGGCGTGAGCTACCACACCCTTCCTGTCCAAACAAATTTTAAAGTATCGTAATGTCACAGAAAGCGCTGTGCTTTTCCTGGGTGTAGTGGCTCCTGCCTGTAATCCCAACAATTTGAGAGACTGGGATGGGAGGATTGCTTGAGGCCAGGAGTTTAAGACCAGCCTGGGCAAGGTAGCAAAACTCCATCTCCACAAAAAATTGAAAATAAGAAAGAAAGAAAAATAAAGAGTTGTGCTTCAGAATCTAACAGATTATATTAATCTAATGCTGTGTAACCAATTAACCCCAAATTTAGCAACTTAAAACTATAATAAACATTATTTCGTATTTTCTGTAAGTCAGGAATTTAGAAGCCACTTAGCTCTATAGTTCTGGCTTGAAGTATCTCAGGAGGTTGCAGTAAAATATAGGGCTGTAGTCATTTGAAGGCTATGCTGGTGCTGGAAAATCTACTTCACATGGATGGGTCGTTTACAGAAGGCCTCAGTTCCTCTCTATATGGGCCTGTCCTCAGGCTGCTTGAGTATCCTTACAACACATCAGCTGGCTTTCAATTGATTCAAGAAAGAGAAAGATGGAAGCTGCAATGTCTTTTATGATCCACCATCAAAAATCATTCACCATCATTTCTGCAATGCTCTACTGATTGCTCAGGTCAAATCTGTTTGATTTGGGAGGGAAACTACAAAAGGGTATGAGTACCAATGGGCAAGAATCATGGGGGTCATCTTGGAAGATGGCTACCCCACAGATGTTGGGAAGAATCCGGGCTTCCCCACTGACTCGTCTATGAATAAACATGAGGCTTCATTTCCTCATATGTAAAATGGGAATGCTAATATTTCTTTTGCAAGACTTTTCTTTTTTTTTTTTTTTGAGACAAAGTCTTGCTCTGTCTCCCAGGCTGGAGTGCAGTGGCTTGATCTTGGCTCACTGCAACCTCTGTCACCTGGGTTTAAGCAATTCTCCTGCCTCAGCCTCTGAAGTAGCTGGGATTACAGGCGTGTGCCACCACGCCCAGCTAATTTTTGTATATTTAGTAGAGATGGGGTTTCAGCATCTTGGCCAAGCTGGTCTTGAACTCCTGACCTCATGATCCACCCGCCTCAGCCTCCCAAAGTGCTGGGATTACAGGCGTGAGCCACTGTGCCTGGCCTCTTTTTTTAATTTTTATTTTTTGATGAGGTCTTTACAGATGAGGTCTATTTTGCAAGACTGATATGAAGTTTAAATGAGAGGCTAGTGTGTATAAGACATAGCTTCGGCATCATGGTATCTGACAGTCACTGGTGTTTGTACTGTGTCAATTAGGTAAGTTGAAATCTAGTTCCTCAAATGTCCCTTCCCAATATGGTTCCAGGATAGGATTGTCCACAAAAGCATTTCATGTAAGTTTGGAAGGATCAAGTAAGATTTGTGTAAGATTTGGAAGCAGCAGCCCTTGTGTTCTGAAGGTTGATGGAAATATCACATGCTATGCAGATCAAAGAGTTGTTGCTGATCTGCTAATATACTTTATTAGTACAGAGCATTAACCAGCCCACAGCTCTTTCAGCTTCCACCAGATTTTCTATTTCAGTGTCTCCAAGCCTTGGGGCAAGGCACATGTGTAGTTCCGTGGTAAGGGCATTAGCTTATGCTACATATCACATGCTCATCAATGTGAAAGATAGCTGTGAGTTCCATTTTGTCTTCGTGGGTTCCAGTTTGTCCTGTGGATTCTAGTTTGTCCTCACTCTCCCTCAATGCAATCCAAGTTTTCTTCCTGATTGCTAGCTCTGATGACCTATCATAAACTTCAGGCCCATTGCTGGATGCAGAGGGAACAGCCTTCCATGGACTCATTCGTCAGCTTTCCTTTGTGATCTCTGCTGAGTGACTTTTCTGATTGTCCAGCCATCTCCTTTCAGACCTTTTCTTCCCTAGCTTCTCCTGCAGTTGTATTGTATCCAATTCTTTTTTTTTTTTGAGACGGAGTCTCAGTCTGTCGCCCAGGCTGGAGTGCAGTGGCTGGATCTCAGCTCACTGCAAGCTCCGCCTCCCAGGTTCACGCCATTCTCCTGCCTCAGCCTCCCAAGTAGCTGGGACTACAGGCGCCCGCCACCTCGCCTGGCTAGTTTTTTGTATTTTTTAGTAGAGATGGGGTTTCACTGGGTTAGCCAGGATGGTCTCAATCTCCTGACCTCATGATCCGCCCGTCTCGGCCTCCCAAAGTGCTGGGATTACAGGCTTGAGCCACCGCGCCCGGCCCCAACTCTTAGAATAAAGCTTAATTCCATAGTGGTGGCCACTTTCCTGATCAGCCCATAACTGATAATGAAATTGGTGAAGTTAGATACTGCAACAATGAAAAATGTGTCGACCAGGCGCGGTGGCTCAGGCCTGTAATCCCAGCACTTTGGGAGGCCAAGGCAGGTGGATCACAAGGTCAGGAGATCAAGACCATCCTGGCTAACATGGTGAAACCCCATCTCTACTAAATATACAAAAAATTAGCCAGATGTGGTGACGGGTGCCTGTAGTCCCAGCTACTCAAGAGGCCGATGCAGGAGAATAGTGTGAACCCGGGAGGCAGAGCTTGCAGTGAGTGGAGATCACACCACTACACTCCAGCCTGGGTGACAAAGTGAGACTCCGTCTCAAAAACAAAAGGAAAGAAAAACATGTGTCATTGGCTTTGGACAGGGGTGGGCGGAAGCCAAAAGGACCTCAAGTGAAGTCTTGAAGGACAGTGAAGGAATTGTTATTGAAGGTCAGTGCTTTGAGTTGACTTGTGTCCCCACCAAAATTCATATTGAAATTCTAACTCCCAGTACCTCAGAATGTGATCTTATTTGCTCTTGTTTTTGGGATTTTTTAGCGACAGGGTCTCACTCTGTCACCTAGGCTGGGGTAGAATGGTGCAATCATAGCTCACTGTAACCTTGAACTCCTGTGCTCAAGTGATTCTCCTGCCTCCACCTCCCAAGTAGATAGGATTATAGGTGCATACCACCATGCCCAGCTGATTTTTTTACTTTTTTTGTAGAGACGGGTT
This sequence comes from Theropithecus gelada, assembly GCF_003255815.1. Classification (NCBI taxonomy): domain Eukaryota; kingdom Metazoa; phylum Chordata; class Mammalia; order Primates; family Cercopithecidae; genus Theropithecus; species Theropithecus gelada. Next base: position 55,890,369 of record NC_037682.1, read on the forward strand.
CTTGCTATATTGTCCACACTGGTCTAAACTTCTGGCCTCAAAGGATGCTCCCACTTCAGCCTCCCCAAGCACTGGGATTACAGGCATGAGCCACTGCACCGAGCCAGAATGTAATCATATTTGAAGATAGGGTCTTTACAGAGGTAGTTCACTTAAAATGATGTCATTAGAATAGGTTCTAATCCATTATGACTGGCGTCCAAATTTTGGACCCAAACATGTACACAGAAAGAACACCATGCCAGCCTGAAGCCAGAGATCAGAGTGATGGATCTACAAGCCAAAGAATGCAAAACATTGCTGCCAGCAAGCAAACCACGAGAATCTAGGAGAGAAACGTGGGACAGATTATTGTTCACAGCTCTTAGGCAGGATCAACCCAACCAACACCTTGATCTTGGACGTCTAGCCTCCAGAACTGTGAGGCTGCCAGGAGCAGTGGCTCATGCCTATAATCCCAGCACTTTGGGAGGCTGAGGCAGGTGGGTCACTTGAGGCCAGGAGTTCAAGACCAGCCTGGCCAAGATGGCAAAACCCTGTCTCTACTAAAATACAAAAAATTAGCTGGGCATGGTGGCACGTGCCTGTAATCCCAGCTACTTGGGACAAGAATTGCTTGAACCTGGCAGGCAGAGGTTGCAGTGAACTGAGATTGAGCCACTGCACTCCAGCCTGGGTGACAGAGTGAGACTCTGTCTCAAACAAACACACAAAAAAACAGAACTGTGAGATGATAAATTTCTGTAGTCTAAGCCACCGATTCTGTTGTTTAAACCACCCTGTTTGTGTTTGTTATGGCACCCTTAGCAAACTAATACAGTTGGATAAAAGGCGACTCCTGTCGTATAGTGGCAGAAAGTTTGGCAGCACTGTTGTCTAAGGTAATGTAAAAAACAGAAAGAGTAGCGAGTATGTGGTGTGTACCTATAGACCCAGCTACTCAGGAGGCTGAGGCAGAAGGATCATATGAGCCCAGGAGTTCAAGGCCAGCCTGCGTCACATAGTGAGACACATCTCAACAAAAAAAAAGAAAGGAAAGAAAGGGTATCTCATGAAAATTAGAAAGCGCAGTTAATGATCTTGTATCTCATGGGTTTGGCTGGGGAAGTTTCCAGTCAGAGTGTTGAAACTGCCAAGTGGAGTCTTCTATTTGTCTAAGACAAAATGCAAGAAAGTTGAACTAAGGAATTGTTTAGTTTTTCAAGCAGCACTTAGAATATTAAAAAGTCAAGACTTGCTAGGTCAAAAATAAACCTGTTTCTAACCTCTAGTATCTCCCAACAAAAAGACTTTCACAGCAGGAGATGACCTAATAGCAAAGATTAAATTCAATACACTTTAAGTAAAGTATGGCCTCTGGGTAAAAATAACCTCGGGGAGGCCGGGCACAGTGGCTCACACCTGTAATCCCAGCACTTTGGGAGGCTGAGGTGGGTGGATCACAAGGTCAGGAAATTGAGACCATCCTGGCTAACACGGTGAAACCCCATCTCTACTAAAAAATACAAAAAATTAGCCAGGCATGGTGGTGGGCACCTGTAATCCCAGCTTCTTGGGAGGCTGAGGCAGGAGAATGGTGTGAACCCAGGAACCAGAGCTTGCAGTGAGCCGAGATTGCGCCACAGCACTCCAGCCTGGGCAACAGAGTAAGACTCCATATCAAAAAAATAAAAAATAAAAATAAAAAAATAACCTTGGGGGGCCAGGCATGGTGGCTCACACCTGTAATCCTAGCACTTTGGGAGGCCAAGCCAGGAGAACCACTTGAGGACAGGAGTTCAAGACCAGCCTGGGCAACATAGTGAGACCTGGCCACTATAAAAATAAAAATAAACAATAATAATCTTAAGGGCTTTTTTCAGCTCAGGAAACATCTGTGAGATTGAAGGGCATGCTTCATAGACATTCCCAATTAGACAAAAAGGCTTCAGGAATTTTAAGAGCATTATCTCAGAGTACGTTGATTCTAAGTCCAAGGAAGAGAGAAAATAGCCTTTAAAGACTTTAGGGGGCCAGACATAGTGGCTCAGGCCTATAATCCCAACACTTTCGAAGGCCAAGGTAGATGGATCACTTGAGTCCAGGAGTTTAAGACCAGCCTGGCCAACATAGTGAGATCCCCCAGTTCTACAAAAGAAATTTTTCTTATTAGCTGGGCATGGTTGCATGCACCTGTAGTCCCAGCTACTCTGGAGGCTGAGGTGGGGAAGATTGTTTGAGCCTGGGAGGTCAAGACTGCAGTCAGCTAGATCTTGCCACTACACTCCAGCCTGGGTGACAGAGCAAGACCCTGTCTCTTAAAAGACTTTAGAGTGTGGCTTTTGTCTAATAGAGTGAACCTCAATAGTGTTAATAGAAAACTCAAAATGTTTTTAAGAGAATTATATTGGTAGAAGCACCATGAACTTGAACTGAAAAGAACAGATAATTCAAAATGAAAAGAGACCTCAGGGCACCCAACTTTATATAGAGAGGAAGCAGACTGAAAAGGCAACTTATTTGCAAACACAGGTTATTTTTTATGGAAAAGGAAGCAAAGCTAAATGCAGAGCCAAGAGTCCAAAGGGAAGAGCCAAGGGTCCAAAGGGAAGAGCCAAGAATCACAGAGAAAAACTCCCTTGGAGCAGGACTAGGCCTTAGTCAAGGAACTAGAAATATGTGCCTGGATGGATTTCAGAATTGCTATGAGCCAGTAACTGCTATGTGCCTCTCATTCTTCCTCCCTCCACCTTTTCCTTATTCTTTTTTTTTTTTTTTGAGACAGAGTCTCACTTCATGCCCCCAGGCTGGAGTGCAGTGGCGTGATCTTGGCTCATTGCAACCTCCACCTCCCGGGTTCAAGCGATTCTCCTCCCTCAGCCACCCAAATAGCTGGGACTACAGGCACATGCCACCATGCCCAGCTAATTTCTTTGTATTTTTAGTAAAGACGGGGTTTCACCATGTTGCCCAGGCTGGTCTTGAAAGCCTGAGATTGAGCAATCCACCCACCTCAGCCTCCCAAAGTACAAGGATTACAGGCGTAAGCTATCATGCCTGGCCCCTCCACCTTCTTCTTTTTTCTTTTTCTTTTTCTTTCTTTTTTTTTTTTTTTTTTTTTTGAGATGGAGTCTCATTCTGTCATCTAGGCTGGAGTGCAACGGCACAATCTCGGCTCACTGCAACCTCCGCCTTCCAGGTTCAAGAGATTCTCCTGTCTTAGCCTCCCAAGTAGCTGGGATTACAGGCACACGCCACCACACCCGGCTTAATTTTTGGTATTTTAGTAGATACAGGGTTTCACCGTGTTGCCTGGGCTGGTCTTGAACTCCTCACCTAGGCAATCCACCCTCCTTGACCTCCCAAAGTGCTAGGATTACAGGCATGAGCCACTGAACCTGGCCCTTCCTCCACCTTTTTCAATGGGAGTATTTGCTATAATTTTGCTGTACTTATATCACCATTACATGTTGGCCAGTGTGCAAAATAGAGTTAACCATAGCAGGCCCCTCTACTCTTCCTTAGAAAGGTCTGCTTAGGCCAGGCATGGTGTTTCATGACTGTAACCCCAGCACTTTGAGAGGCCAGGGCAGAAGATCACTTGAGCCCAAGAGCTTGAGACCACCTGGGCGACATAATGAGACCTCATCTCTACAAATAAAAAAAAAAAAATTAGCTGAGCATGGTGGTGCATACCTATGGTCCCAGCTACTCAGGAGGCTGAGATGGGAGAATCATATGAGCCCAGGAGGTCAAGGCTCCAGTGAGCTGTGATTGCACCACTGCACTCCAGCCTGAGTGAAATGAGACCCTACCTCAAAAAAATAAAAGTAAAAAGCTAGACAGACATGGTGGTGCATGCCTGTAGCCCCAGCTAATTAAGAGGCTGAGGCAGGGGGATCACTTGAGCCCAGAAGTTTGAGGCTACAGTAAGCCATGATTGCACCACTGCACTCCAGCCTGAGCAATAAAGCAAGAACCAGTCTCTAAAAAAGATAAAAGACAGAAAGGTCTGCTTCCAAGGTTAGCCTTTGTTTTGTTTTGTTTTTTGAGACGGAGTCTCGCTCTGTTGCCCAGGCTGGAGTGCCGTGGTGCGATCTTGACTCACTGCAAGCTCCGCCTCCTGTGTTCAAGCGATTCTCCCACTTCAGCCTCCCGAGTAGCTGGGACTACAGGCTCATACCACCATGCCCAGTTAATTTTTACATTTTTTGTAGAGACAGGGTTTTGCCATGTTGCCTAGGCTGGTCTTGAACTCCTGAACTCAAGTGATCCACCCATGTCGACCTCCCAAAGAGCTGCGATTACAGGCGAGAGCCACCACGCCTGGCCACTTTGCCCTGTACCTTCTTGTAGTAAATATTAGCCATGAATATGACTATTTGCTGAGTCCTGTGAGTCTTTGTAGTGAATCATTCAACCGCGGGTGGGGGACCCCTAACACAGGCAAGAGATACAAATAATTTGTCTCTAGTTTGTGGCTCTTCTGATCCAGAGGAGATTGCAATCAAGGAGCCTCATTCACACCTGAACCAAATTTATATGTGAGCCTGGACTTCAAGCCAATACCATGAAAGGGACATGAATCATGGTAGCCTGTGCTGTTCATTCTATTCCTTCCTATAGACACACATCAAGGAAGTCTAATTCCCCTCCTCTGGAATATGGGCTAAACTTCGTGACTTGTTTGAGCAATAGAATGTGGCAGAACAGGGACTTCTAAAACTAGGTTGTAAACTTTTCACCTGGATTTCTTGGAATTTTCACTCTTGGGTTGCTCCCTCTTGGAAACTTCCTTCCATCCTCTAAGAAGCTAAAGCCACATGGAAAGGCTGCATGGAGAGAGAGAATAATGCTGGCCAACCCCCAGCTGTTTCAACCACACAGCCCACAAATAAGATATGTTAGGAAAGGAGGAAAGGAGCTACCTGGGACACTCTAGACCCAGTAGACGCTACATGGAGCAAAACTGAAGCCCCAGACATATGACTCTGGTCAAGCTGTTCTTGCCATCTCCAGCCATTTGAGCCAACCCAGCTGAGACCTCTAATGCTGGGAAGCAAAGACAAGCCATTCCTGCTCTGCCTTGCCCAAACTCCAACCCACTGATCATGAGTATAATAAAATAGTAGGGCCGGGCGCTGTGGCTCACGCCTGTAATCCCAACACTTTGGGAGGCCAAGGCAGGTGGATCACAAGGTCAGGAGTTCAAGACCAGCCTGGCCAAGATGGTGAAACCTTGTCTCTACTAAAAATACAAAAATTAGCTGGGAGTGGTGGCAGGCACCTGTAATCCCAGCTACTTGGGAGGCTGAGGCAGAGAATTGCTTGAACCCGGGAGGTGAAGATTGCAGTGACCCAAGATTATGCACTCCACCCTGGGAGACAGAGTGAGACTCCATTTCAAAAAAACAAACAAACAAACAAACAAAAACAGAGTAGTTGTTTTATGCCACTAAGTTTTGGAAAGGATGGTTATGTAGCATTAGATAACCAAGCAGCAGTAACATGATAGTGTCCCCAAGAAAATATTACCTTCTCCTGCCCACCAGAGAAGATTCTGTCTTGGCCTACTCAGATTCTTCCCCTCCCCTGCCTTCCAAGGAGGGTCCTACCTTCCCAGACCAGTTGTTTTGTTTTGTTTTGTTTTGTTTCAGTGGAGAATTAAGAAGAAAGGAAGAAGGAAAGAGGACCACAATGCAGTTTTTTGGAGGGAAGGGGCAGTCGTTGGAAAAAAAAGAAAGAGCAGCTACAGTATGTGAAAACATTGGATGGGAAAGGGATGAAGAGGGAATTCTAAGAAGTCTCATGGGAAGTTAAATGTTTCTATAGTGTTCAAAATGTACAAATAAAGTATACGGAATATTTTTAACTTTGTTCTGGCTGCGTGGACTGTGTTCTTACATTTAGGGCTAGCTCAGTCATGGCTGACGCTTAGTCATTGCTTTCTAAGAGTTATCCTGCTAAGTGCTACAAAGAAAATGTAGGGGTTGATATGATAATATACACTGGTGAACTTGCTGGTCTGTTGGGATCAGGGAAGGCTTCAAATGAGAAATTGACAATGAGTCTGGATCCTGAAGGATGAGTTGCAGTTAACTGGGCAAAAAAATGGGGGAAGATCCTTCCAGACAGAAAGATCAGCCTGAAAGGAGAATGGTTTAGTAAAGAAACCTAAATGAAGGCCAGCAGGTCTAGAGTGTGGTGAACACTGCGAAGAGTGCTGAGATGAGAGAAGGGACTTGGTTGGTATCTGAGTCTATTAAGCCAGGAGCACCAGGCCTGTCAGTTACTTCAGTAGAGCTCTTATCTTCCCCCAAATACCCTGTAATCAGTGGACACAATCTGGCAACAGGAAGCAGAAATGTTGAATGTCTGTGACTAAAGTTGGCAGATGTGATAGTGGTATCCAGCCCCTGGCCACTGGGTCCCCCTGGCCACTGGGTTCAGCAGTAGCTGATAGCATCTTCATTACTGCCATTTCCTGAGGAGGAAAGGTCACTTCTGGTTCCATGGTAAGTTTCATAAGCTGGTCCAGGATTTAACCAGAGCCTTAGGAAGTTAGGCCTGTCTCATGTCTTCAGAGTCAGGTGAGATTGCAGGCTCCTCAAATGGCAAAAACAACACCCCTCTCTGCCTCACTGAGTTATTATGAAGAATGAATAAAATAATAACAGCTGTGAAAGCATGGCATAATCACGATAGCCTATCCAAATGGGAGGGGTGAGAGTGACAAACAGGAAAAAGGAGAATAATAATAATAGAGTTCTGATGCCAAAGAGGACAAAGGCCTCTGATGCCTTGGGGTTGGGTGTTTTGGTCAAGGTACAAAAGCAGCAAAATACCATCTTTTAATGATAAGAACTGGGTGACAGGACTAACTTTGAAAGACTTCTCAGACATTACAAACTGGAGTTCCGGCTGAGACCAGCATTCCATGAAAAACCCCAATTTAGTGATAATTCCACTGCGACGAAGGCCAGATCTACTGCCACATTGAATGCATGAAAATCCATGTGAGCCTGACCCACTGAGGACAGGGCTAGGAGTACAATTAGGAGAAGCTTACTACATGTGGCATTTGAGACTTGAGAATTAAAGTTCACAGATAGCTATAGAGGGGAAGGAATGACATTCCAAAAACAGGTAGCTGCATGTGCAGACATATGGGAGCAAAAACAAAACAAAACAGGCCGGGTGCGGTGGCTCACTCCTGTAATCCCAGCATTTTGGGAGGCCGAGGCAGGGGGATCATGAGGTCAGGAGTTCGAAACCAGCCTGACCAATGTAGTGAAACCCAGTCTCTAATAAAAATTAAAAAATTATCCAGGCACGGTGGCACACACCTGTAATCCCAGTTACTCAAGAGGTTGAGGCAGGAGAATTGCTTGAACCTGGGAGGTGGAGGTTGCAGGGAGCCAAGATCACGCCACTGCACTCCAGCCTGGGCAATAGAGGGAGACTCTGTCTCAAAAAACAAACAAACAAAAAAACAACAAAACAAAAGTATGTGAGAGATGAAGGAGAAAAAGGACTGCGGAATGTTGTAGAATGGTATTTTGGCCAAGATTCTTTGGTCTTTGCGGTCAGAAAGGTGGCACAAGACAGGATTTTTTAAGGAGAAAAAAATATACTCAATAGTCTAAAACTATAAGACTATTTAGACTATACTCAATAGTCTAAAACTATAAGTTTTTCCTCTAGGATCAGAAACAAGGTAAGGATGCACACTCCCACCACTTTTATTCAACATAGTACTGGAAGTCCTAGCCAGAGCAATTAGGCAAGGAAAAAAAAAAAAAAAGAAAACATTCTGATTGGAAAGGACAAAATAAAATTATCTCTGTTCACAGATGATATGATCTTATATGTAGAAAACCCCAAGATTCCACCTCTCAAAATGTTTAGAACTAGTCAGTGAATTCAGCAAAGTTGCAGGATACAAAATCAACACTCAAAAGTCAGCTGTATCAGTGTATTTCTATACACTAACAATAAACAATCCAAAAAGGAAATTACAAAAACAATTTCATTTATAGTAGCATCAAAAAGAATAAAATGGCCAGGCACAGTAATCTCAACACTTTGGGCAACTGAGGCAGGAAGATCACTTGAGGTCAGGGTTGAAGACTAGCCTGAGCAACACAGTAAGACCCCATCTCAAAAAAAAAAGTATAAAATGTTAAGATGTATATTTTAAAAAGAGTAAAATACTTAATAAGTAACTTAACCAGGAAGGTAAAAGACTTGTACAATGAAAACTACAAAACGTTGCTGAAGGAAATTAAAGAAAACACAAATAGGCCAGGCACAGTGACTCACACCTGTAATCCCAACACTTTGGGAGGCAGAGGCAGGTAGATCACCTGGGGTCGGGAGTTCAAAACCAGCGTAACCAACATGGAGAAACCCCATTTCTACTAAAAATACAAAATTAGCTGGGTGCGGTGGTGCATGCCTGTAATCCCAGCTACTCAAGAGGCTGAGACAGGAGAATCGCTTGAACCCAGGAGGCGGAGGTTGCAGTGAGCCAAGATTGTGCCATTGCACTCCAGCCTGGGCAACAAGAGCGAAACTCTGTCTCAGAAAAAAAAAAAAAAAGAAAAAGAAAAGAAAAGAAAAAAGAAAACACAAATAAGTGGAAAGTTATCCCCTGTTCATTAATTAGAAGACTTAATTTTGTTAAGATGTCAATACTACCCAAAGCAATCTACAGATTCAATGCAATCTCTATCAAAATCCCAATGACATTTTTTGCAGAAATAGAAAAAAATAAAAATCCTACTCCAGGCATGGTGACTCACACCTGTAATTCCAGCACTTTGGGAGGCGGAGGTGGGAGGATCACCTGAGGTCAGGAGTTCAAGACCAGCCTGGCCAATGTGATGAAACACTGTCTCTACTAAAAATACAAAAATTAGCTGGGTGTGGTGGCAAGTGCCTGTAATCCCAGCTACTCAGGAAGCTGAGGTGGGAAATCTGCTTGAACCTGGGAGATGTTCAAGCCGAGATCACACCGTTGCACTCCAGCCTGGGTGACAAGAGCAAAACTCCCTCTCGAAAAAATAAAGAAAAAAAATCCTAAAATTCATATGGAATCTCAAGGGACCCCAAATAGCCAAAACAATCTTGTAAAAGAAGAATAAGCTGGAGGCCTCACACTTCCTGATTTCAAAACTACTACAAAATTACAGTAACCAAAACAGTTTGTACTGGCATAAAGACATGCATATAGACCAATGGAATAGAATAAAGAGCCAAGAAAGAAACCTTTGCATACATCATCAAGTGGCATTTGACAAAGGTGCCAAGCCCCTTCAAAGGGCAAAGGACAATCTTTTCAACAAATAATATTGAAAAAACTGGATATCATCCACAGGCAAAATAATGAAGTTGGATTCTTGCCTAACATGATATACAAAACTTAACTTAAAATAGATCAAAGATCCAAAGGTAAGACCTAAAACTCTTAGCAGAAAACATAGGACAAATTTTCACTACATTAGATTTGGCAATGAGTTCTTGGCTTTGATGCCAAAGACATAGGCAACAAAAGAAAAAATAGACAAATTGGACTTCATGGAAATTTTTAAATTTTGTGCATCAAAAGACAATCTCAACAGGGCAAAAAGACAACCCACAGAATGGGCAAAAATATTTGCAAGGCATATATCGCATAAGAGTTTAATATTTAGAATATATAAAGAACTCCTCAATCTCAACAACAACAAAAAACCCTCAAATTTTAAGTGGGCAAAGGACTTGAATATTCAAAGAAGGTATGCAAAAACACTAATGCTCAACATTACTAATGTTGATTAGATGCTCAACCTTATTAATCATTAGGGAAATGAAAATCAAACTACAATGAGCTATCACTTCACACTCATTAGGATACCTACTATCAAAAAAAGGAAAGAGTGAGTGTTGGCAAGGATGTGGAGAAATTGGAAACCTTGTGCATGGACAGTAGGAATGTAAAATGATATAGTCATTGTGGAAAACAATATGATGGTTCCTCAAAATGTTAAAAATAGGATTACCACATGATCCTGCAATTCCACTTCTTGGTATTACCCAAAAGAATTGAAAATAGGGTCTCAAAGAGTTATTTGTGTATCTATTTCATAACAGCATTATTCATAATAGCTGAAAAGGAAAAGCAACCTATGTCCATGGAGGGATGAATGAATAAGCAAAATGTGGCATATGCATACAATGGAATATTCTTCCGCTTTAAAAAGGAAGGAAATAGTGATACATGCTGCATGGATGAAGGCTGAGGACATTATGCTAAATGAAATAAGCCAGTTGCAAAAAGACCAACATTATATGATTCCACTTATATGAGGTACTTACAGACTAATCTAAATCATAGACACAGAAGTAAAATCGTGGTTGCCAGGATTGTGGGGAGAGGAGAATGGGGAGCTGTTGTTTAGTTGGTGTAGATTTAGTTTTACAAGATGAAAAGAGTTACGAATGGTGATGATGGTTGTACAATGTTATGAATGTAGTTAATATTACTGATTGTATACCTAAAAATAGTTAAGACGGTAAATTTTATGTTATGTGTACTTTACCACAATAAAAAAATTAGAAAAAAAAGCCAAGCTGAGTAGTGAAATCTCAGGACAAGACAAAGAGGAGGGAAATCTAGTATAAAACCAGAGGTGGAGAAATCAGGAAGAACAGGCCAAGTCAAGGATCCAAACCCAAGGGCAAGAGGCAAAGCCTGAAGAAATGACTGAGATTTTCTCATGGTCCCTATGGGTAGTCTGAGGAATTGTGGGTAATGCCCAGCTCAGGTGTAACATACATGTACAGTTGACGCTTGAACAACACAGGTTTAAACTGTGTGGGTCCACTTACATGCAGTTTTTCTTCTGCTCTGCCACTCAGAGACAGTAGGATCAATCCCTCATCTTCCCCCTCAGCCTACTCATCATGAAGAAGTTTATGATGATCCACTTCCACCTAATAAATGTTAATGTATTTTCTCTTCCTTATGATTTTCTTAATAATATTTTATTTCTATAGCTTTATTGTAAGAATTCAGTATATAATAAATATAACATACAAAATATGTGTTAATCAACTGTTTATGTTTATTGACTGTTATTCTATTCCATTAGTCTGTATGTCTGTCTTCACACCAGTGCCATACTGTTTTGATTACTATAGCATTGTAGTACTTTTAAAACCAGGAAGTGTGAGGCTTCCAGCTTTTTTCTTCCTTTTCTGGTCAACAGGAGGCTATTAGTAGTCAATTCTGGGGAAGTCAAAAGTTATATGAGAATTTTCAACTGCATTGGGTGGGGATAGGGGTCAGCTTATTAAGCTGTGGCTTAAATTAAAGAGTGGCTTATAGAGGAGCCCATGAAAAAGACTAAGACTAAGACAGTGCAGCCACAGCAGTGTGCAGTGACTCATGCTTGTAATGCCAACACTTGTGGAGGCCAAGGCAGGAGGATTGCTTGAGGCCAGGAGTTTGAGACCAGCCTGTACAACAGGGTGAGACTCCATCTCTACAAAATTAGTTTAAAAATTAGCCAGGTGTGGTAGCACTTGCCTGTAGTCCTAGCTACTTAGGAGGTCAAGGTGGAAGGATCTTTTGAGCCCAAGAGTTCAAGGTTGTAGTAAGCTGTGATTGTACTACCACACTCCAGCCTAGGTGACAGAGCAAGACCCTGTCTCAAAAAAAAAAGAAACAAAGAGAGAGAGAAGGGGAAGGAGGGAGGGAGGGAGAAAGGAAGGAAGAAAGGAAGGAAGGAAGGAAGGAAGGAAGGAAGGAAGGAAGGAAGGAAGGAAGGAAGGAAGGAAGGAGGGAAGGAGGGAGGGAGGGAGGGAGGGAGGGAGGGAGGGAGGGAGGGAGGATGCAAGGAAGGAGTGCCACTAGAGGGGTCCAAAGTCTCCCTTTCACCCTCTCCATCAAAATCTTCTCCTAAGTGTGGGAAACCAATCTAAATTAAAGCAATTTATATTCAGGTGTGAATGACCAATGCTTCAGCCATCATGGGTATTAACCTACAAGTGTAAATTAATCTCCACTGGATGAAATTTTAGCCTACTTGACCTGGGAGTGGCAAAGAATGCTTCAATTATGGCTACTGTAGCCATTGACTTCAGCTTGTGGGAGAGAAGCAGAGGAGACAGTTGGAAGCAGCTCTGAAGCCCCTCTGAAGTCCTAATTCTGGGATACTCATGTGTTTCCTCTTTCCCAACATCTTCTAATGAGGACATCTATGGTTTGAATCTGATGCAAACCTCTAACTGACAGCCACGTATCCATAGAGTTTCTAGGCAAATATTGGCATCCAAGTGGGACAGGGCAAATACTGGTTTCCAAAGTCCAGTTCAGCCTCAGGCTGAATATCCACCTGTCCTCTGCCCCATTATTGACTCAATAAGGACAGAACAACTCAGGTCTCTGACTCCACACAAGAAACTAACGGCAGAGAGTAGTAGAGAAGAGGTCATCACTCTCCACTCATCCTCTCCCTCTGGGAAAGCATCGAACATCTTTTCCTCCATTCTTCACTCCCTTTCTTTTTTTCTCCATGCCTTCCTTTCCTCTTTCCTTTCTTCCTTCCACAAGTATGTATTGAGCATCTTCTCTGTATCAGGTATTGTGCCAGGCACTGGAGATCCAATAGTGGACATGCATGCACAGTCCTTTCCCTCATCAACTCATGGTTTGGTGCAGTCCTGTCCCTTCTGCAGATGACTTGAGGAGGCCATGCCATGTGGGTGCTGCTGAGTTACCACTCAGAACCATACAGCAGGCCCTCAGAGCGGCTTCCTCCTCCTTCCCATGTTTCCAGTCCTCCATTATCTAATCTTTATTAATAGTGTCTTTCAAAGGTTTTACCAGCCAGGAAAGAAAGGATTGAGTCTGCAGAGTCAGCTTTTTTTTTTTTTTTTTTTTTTTTTAATGGCATCTGATTTACACACCATTTTGTAACACATTATCAGACTCTCTTTTTATCTGGTTATTAAGTGACCATGAAGGTTATTCAGTTTTTCCTGTTCTTGGTATAATTGCTGCTTTTTTACAATACTCTTTGGCTTACTCACAAGTTCCCTGAATACACTCTTCCCCCGTTACCAGAGAGAAATATATTTTATACACAAAATGAACTTAACAGAAGAAATACAATAGGCCAGGCTCAGTGACTCAAGCCTGTAATCCTAGCACTTTGGGAGGCTGAGGCGAGCAGATCACTTGAGGCCAGGAGTTTGAGACCAGCCTGGCCAACATGGCACAACCACGTCTCCACCAAAAATACAAAAAAAAAAAAAAAAAGATTAGCCAGGTGTGGCGATGCACACCTGTAATCCCTGCTATTCAGGAGGCTGAGGTATGAGAATCGCTTGAACCCAGGAGGCAGAGGTGGCAGTGAGCCAAGTTCACACCACTGCACTCCAGCTTGGGTGACAGAGCAAGACTCTGTCTAAAAAACACACACACACACACACACCCAAAAAAAAAAAAAAAAAAAAAAACAAGAAATGAAACAGTTTGATAATGAGTTAGAGGGACATTGTTTCCAGGGGATACAACTGAAGAATACTTTTCTTTTTAAGACCATCAGTTTTTATTAAAATGTTTGATTTTTTATCCAACTCTATCTTATTCTAAAATAGAAATTTCAGTAATGTTCTCTACCACATACTTCCTTAATTTTTAACCTGTCTCCAAATTTATTATTGTAACCTCTTCTTTTTTATAATCTTTATTTGAATAATATATTACCATTCAGAACTCTTCATTGTTGCAAATTTGTTTGCATTCATTTTTAGTCTAAAATAAATTTAGTGCTCAACTGTAAGATTTTCCAGTTAACTCTGCACATCTATACTTTGGCTATTTATAAATAACCTGTGCTTTGCTTCCAATTTAATCTTTTTATGGAAGAATCTAAGTATGAGATAAACGAACAGTTTAGTATTTTAATCAAATAAAACTTGATAACAAAGCAAATCTGACATATATTTATGAGTTGTTATTCTGTTACGTATGTACAGAAAAGTCTGCATATATATGTAATTACACATCTGAAGATAGTATGTCAAGGGTTAGATGGCTGAAGAGATGAGGAAAGACTGGAAACATGGGAAGGAGGAGGAAGCTGCTCTAAGGGCCTGCTGTATCGTTCTGAGTGGTAACTCAGCAGCACCCATATAGCATGGCCTCCTCCAGTCATCAGCAGAAGGGACAGGACTACACCAAACCATGAGTCCACGAGGGAAAGGGCCATGCATGCGTGTTCACTTGTTGGATCTCCAGTGCCTGCCACTCCAATACCTGATACAGAGAAGATGCTCAATACATATTTGTGGAAGGAAGAAAGGAAAGGGGAATGGAAGGCAGACATGAATGAAGTAAGGAAGGGTGTGAATGTCTAATATATAAGGCATGTAAATATTTCCAATCATTCCAAACATCTGGGTCAATATATAACAAAGACACTATAATCAATTATATAATACTAACCAAGCAAAATTTTAAAAATAGAGACTAGGTGCTGTGGCTCATACTTGTAAGCCCAGCACTTGGGGAGGCCTAGGCAGAAGGATCACTTGAGGCTAGGAATTCGAGACCAGCTTGGACAACATAGAGAGACCCTGTCTCTATCAAATATTAAAATAAAAATATTAGCCAGGCATGGTGGTGCTTGCTTATAGTCCCAGCTACTGGGGAGGCTGAGGTGGGAGGAGTTCTTGAGCCCAGGAGTTCCAGGCTACAGTGGGCTATGATCACACCACTGCACTCCAGCCTGGCCAACAAGACAAGATCTTGTCTCTAAAAAAAAAAATTTTGAATACATAATTTCAGGAAATCCCCTGGGAAGAGTATAGACATGGCAAGTGCCACTGATAGAGCAAGCAAAGTTTAATGATTAAAAGGTGCCCAGCCTCCACAGAGTGTATGACTCTATTCACATGAACTGTCCAGAAAAGGCAAATTCAAAGGGACAGAAAGGAGACTGGTGGTTGCCCAGGGCCAGGAGGAGCGGGGAATTGGAGCATGACTGTTTAAGCGGTTTCTTATTGGTGTGATGGAAATATTGTAAAACTGATTGTGGTGATGGTTGCATAACTCTGAGTATACTAAAAACCATTGAATTTTAAACTTTGAACAGGTGAATTGTATGGTATGTAAATTTATTTATACAATCGTGTTATTAAAAGAATGTAAGAGGCACCCTAATGCATGCTGACTAAGGTTTAGAAGGTGCCACCAAGTCCTCTGCTCCAGCCAAGAATCAATCTCAAACAAATAATATAAACAACCTACAACCTTCGCCAGTATGAAGTAGTCTTACTTGAATTTGGGGTTTAGTAATATTACTGTAACCCTAGAAAAATGTCAAAATAAATATTACTTATAAGAATAAGTATAGAGGCAGTAAAAATAAATTAAATCCATGATTTTAATGTTTTAAAATTAGATTTAAGTATAATTTTAGCCTTCGTGATCATTTTATTTTCATGTTTCTGTCCGTTATTTGATGTGTTAGGATGTTCGCAGGTTTAAGAAATCAGTCTTATTGAATTCATTATTGTAATTTTGATTCTTTAAAGGAATTTAATTTATGTAATGATCCTTATGATAGACTCCCAACATTCATTCCACTCTGAGATGATTAGTAAAAGCCAAATGGCAGTCCCATTCTCGCCAGTGGTTCATTTAGGAACAGGTGTGTTACACAATTCTGGCCAATGAGGTTTCAGGAAAAGTTCACTGTGAGGCTTCTAGGAGAGGTTTCCACAGTCCCCCCAAAAAGGAAATAGTAAGAATCCCACTTCCTGCTCCAAACTGTGCCTGGATATGACATTGTCACTGTACCAGTCACATTGCTAGCTGAGAATGATACAAATACACTGAGAAGGGCAGCAATGAAAGAATCACAGGAAATGGAGCCCAAGCCCAGACGTACTGTGCCCGAAGTCCACCCTACCTCCTGGTTTCATGTTATGGGAGATAATAAATTTCCTTTCAACCTGGGCAACAAATTGAGATCCCCATCTCTACAAAAAAAAAAAAAATCAAAAAGTTAGCCAGGCATGGTGACATGCACCTGTGGTCCCAGCTACATGGAAGGCTGAGGCAGAAGGATCACTTGAGCCCAGGAGGTTGAGGCTGCACTGAGCCTTGATCATACCGCCGCACTCCAACCTGAGTGACACAGTGAGACCCCATCTCAAAAAAAAAAAAGAAAAAATCCTTATTGCTTAGGACATTTTGAGTCAAGCTGTTCTATTATTTTCACCCAAAAGAAATATAGTTTGTAATCAGGATTTAAATGCAAAAATGTGGCTTAGAAATTTTTACTTCTGGCCAGGCTCTGTGGCTCATGCCTGTAAGGCAAGCAGATCACCTGAGGTCAGGAGTTCAAAACCAGCCTGGCCAACATGGTGAAACTTCATCTCTACTAAAAATATAAAAATTAGCTGGGCATGGTAGCATGTGCCTGTAATCTCAGCTACTCAGGAGGCTGAGGCAGGAGAATCACTTGAACCCAGGAGGCAAAGGCTGCAGTGAGCAGAGACTATGCCACTCTACTCCAGCCTGGATGACAGAGCAAGACTCTGTCTCAAAAGAAAAAGGAAAGAAAGAAATTTTTATTTCCTGATTTTGTTCTCTAGGAATATAAATTTGATAAAGTGAGCATCAATTATACTGGAAGTTGTAAAGGGTATTCCTTTGCCCACACAGAAGCCCCTTGGACTATAAAGAACCTAGAAACAGTGCAAAGAGACAAATTTCAAAAATGGATTCATCAGGCCAGGCACGGCGGCTCACACCTGTAATCCCAGTACTTTGGAAGGCCAAGGAGGGTGAATCACCTGAGGTCAGGAGTTCAAGACCAGCCTGGCCAACATGGTGAAACCCCATCTCTACTAAAAATACAAAAATTAACTGGGCATGGTGGTGCACGCCTATAATCCCAGCTACTCAGGAGGCTGAGATGGGAGAATCCCTGGAACCCAGGACAGGGAGGTTGCAGTGAGCCGAGATTGTGCCATTGTACTCCAGCCCAGGCAACAGAGTGAGACTTTAGCTCAAAAAAAACAGGGGGTGGGGATTCATCCCCTCACTCCTCATATGAGGACTAAGAGGTAACATGAGAAATGTTTCCAACTGTATTGAAATATCTTCAACAGCGGGCATTAAATGTAAACTTGGGGAAGATATGATTCTGCAGGAATCACAAACACATATGCTAGTATCATTTCTCATAGAGGGGGAGAGAGCAGAGAACACAAAGAAACAGATCACTGGCAGCTGTGCTCTCTATCAATGACCAAAGAGGACTTCACAGGCCAAGAGTCCAAAATTCAAATGCCTTCAGAGCCCAGGCAAGTTCCATAGATGAATGAAACTGACCAGAGTGAGGCAGTAGGAAATGGTGGCCCCACCCAGCGACAGCATCTTCACTCAGATCTAGGTGATGTTACTATGAGGAAATGGAGCTTCAGTATCTCCAGAGCTTCCATTTTTCAAGAAAAGCCAGAAGCCGGCAGGGCGCGGTGGCTCAAGCCTATAATCCCAGCACTTTGGGAGGCTGAGACGGGCGGATCACGAGGTCAGGAGATCGAGACCATCCTGGCTAACATGGTGAAACCCCGTCTCTACTAAAAAAAAATACAAAAAACTAGCCGGGCAAGGTGGCGAGCGCCTGTAGTCCCAGCTACTCGGGAGGCTGAGGCAGGAGAATGGTGTCAACCTGGGAGGCGGAGCTTGCAGTGAGCTGAGATCCGGCCACTGCACTCCAGCCTGGGCAACAGAGCGAGACTCTGTCTCAAAAAAAAAAAAAAAAAAAAGGAAAGCCAGAAACCTGGATCATGTGAATCTATCAGTTTTTAGATTTTTGGCAAACAATTCAACTTAAAAAACAAAAGTAAAACACCATTGGACCAAACAAAACACATCTATAGGCTGTCTGTGGTCCACAGGGTATCCTCTCAGCCCGCAGGGAGGGTCAGAGTGGACATGTGTGAAGTTAAGAGGTCTGCCCTTGCTTTCAGGCAGGGCAAACATTTCTCTCAACAGGAGCTTCTTAGACACTTGGATTCTGGACCACATAGCTGAAAAGATACGGTTGATTCTAACAGCCCACCAAGAAGGATTAGCTGCAAGATGCACCTGAGTAGCTGAATGAAATAACCTGTTTCCTTGGGCCACTTAGTGTCATCTGTTTAAATGTTGAAGATTGACCCACAATTTTCATTTCAATCTTTGCCAGAGCCAAGCTGTACATCCAGTCATTGATTAGCTACCAATGTGATCAGTCCCACTAAACTCCTTTGCTGTGTTTATAGAATGTGTAAACTGACACAGTCATTCACCTGCAATTGAAAACTAAAGAGAGAAGAAGGACTGAGATTCCTAGAGCTGGAGTCTTGTCACACCTCTTTGGAGTTCCCCAGCACAGCCTAGCATAGTCCCTGCCTGCAGTAGCCACACCACAAATATTTACTGGTTTCTTGAAGATAAGAGCAAACCCAAGGCAGGTGAATGCCTGACTCATAGAAAAATCTGCTCATTTTCATGGGCCTCTGTGTGTGTGTGTGTGTGTGTGTGTGTGTGTGGTTTGCTGTTTGTTTGTTTTGAGACAGAGTCTTGCTCTGTCGCCCAGGCTGGAGTGTAATGGCACGATCTTGGCTCACTGCAACCTCTGCTTCCTGGGTTCAAGGGATTTTCCTGCCTCAGTCTCCCAAGTAGCTGGGATTACAGGAGCACACCACTACACCCAGCTAATTTTTTTTTTTTTTTGTATTTTTAGTAGAGACAGGGTTTCACCATGTTGGCCAAGTTGGTCTTGAACTCCTGACCTCAAATGATCTGCCCACCTCAGCCTCCCAAGTGCTGGGATTACAGGTGTGAGCCACCGTGCCTGGCCTGTGTGTTATTTTAAAAATAAGTGTGCTATGACATACTGTAGCAGGAGGAACTTAGGTTAGATATTAAGAACTATTTCCTAACTACACAGATTGTGAAATATTAGAGCAGGCTACAAATGAGGAAGTGGCAGCTCCATCTATGCAGGACTTTTCCACATAGGGTAAATGCCTGGTATCTTGGTCAGATGTTATCACTGTTGAGGCGAGAAGGTAGCATTTATGCAATGTGTGTGCTCCTGTCTGTCTTCACTTTTAGTAAGAGCCACCATTTACAAAGGGTCAACCTGCTCAGTGTCCTACATCCCTTATCTCACCAAGTCCCCACAGAAATCCAGTAAGATAAAGTATTCCCATTTTACAGTTGAAGAAATGGAATAATTTGCTCAAGTTCACCCTGTTAACAAATGGAAGAGCCAGGATTAGGACACACATCTGTTTGGCTTCAGGCTGGGCATGGTGGTTCATGCCTATAATACCAGCACTTTGGAAAGCCAATGTGGGGGGATCACTTGAGGCTAAGAGTTTGAGACCAGCCTGGCCAACATGACAAAACCCCATCTCTACTAAAAATACAAAAATCAGCAGGGCATGGTGACAATTGTCTGTAATCCCAGCTACTCTGGAGGCTGAGGCATGAGAATTGCTTGAACCCAGGAGGTAGAGGTTGCAGTGAGCTGAGATTGTGCCACTGCACTCCAGCCTAGGTGACAGAGCAAGACTCTGTCTCAAAAAACAAAACAAAACAAAAACACACACAGCTGTTTGGCTTCAAAATCCAGTCTCCTTCCATCAGGCCATGCTGCCTAAGGTCCCTGGGAAGAGCACCTGCGATTGCATGTGGGGAAGAGAGACCAAAAGGCAGTTAGGCAAGGGGAGCATTACCTAAAGAAGTTGTCAGAGCATTGTTGAGGCCCAGACAGGAAGCCAGGGTCAGGAAGAGAGATAAGATGTCAGTTGGGGAAGAGACAGAGGCACCAAGAGGAAGAAAGGTCAGAACATGGAAGTCAAGGGACATCCTTCCAGAAGTGAGTTGGGAGTGACTTGGACCATCCAGGAAGGGAAGATGTGGTACAGGGAGTTCCTTTTAAGCAATATCCAGCTCATGCTGCAGAGCCTGCCAAGCACTGGCCGAGTGCTGCTGACCCGCCCAGCTCAGAGTTTCCTTTGGTGATCCTTGGCCTGCCAACAATATCCTTGGACTGTTCCCATTCCCACTCCCTACCCATCAGCAATTGTCTTTGGTCTACAAGAGCTGAAATCCTCTTTCTAACAAAGACTGTAATTTAATTATGTGCGTATGAACTTCCTCAGATACCTGCAATAATGGAACTTTCCTTCTCTAAGGCATGGCCCTGTCGTTTCTGCCCTGGTAAGGCCCAGGTTCCTAGAATAGCATCATTGCTGCAACATAAGATGAGGCAGGTTGAAAACTAGTGGGTCAGTATGTTATAAGTTAAGCCACATTACCTTTTCAACTTAATGCTTGTGGCTGAAAAGAGTTAATGTCTCCATTGCAAAATCAGCCAAAAAGTAGCTCCAGCCAATTCTGGGACTGGGGCCACATGTAGACGATTTCAATAGGTGATCTGGGTCCTTCATTCCCTCTTTTAAAAGTTTGGTTTTCCAGCCAGGCATGGTGGCTCACGCCTGTAATTCCAGCACTTTGGGAGGCTGAGGTGGGTGGATCACCTGAGGTCAGGAGTTCGAGACCAGCCTGACCAACATGGTGAAACCCTGTCTGTACTAAAAATACAAAAATTAGCTGGGTGTGGTGGTGGGCACCTGTAATCCCAGCTACTTGGGAGGCTGAGGCAGGAGAATCACATGAACCCGGGAGACGGAGGTTGCAGTGAGCTAAGATCCTGCCATTGCACTCCAGCCTGAGCAACAGAGTGAGACTCTGTCTCAGGAAAAAAAAAAGAAAGAGAAAAGTTTTTTTTTGTTTTCCAAACTCCTGTGATCCTTAGGAGCTCCAGACTCTGTGTTCAGACAGGAAATCTAAGGACATGAATACAACACAGACATGAGGGAGAACATCGGGGCTGGGCTCCCAGATGTTTGACTAGAACTGACCACCAATTCCCTTCATTAAACTCAAAACTTCCTGGAAGTTTAAGTTTGGACCAGGAGGGAGCTCCAAATCTGCCCTGCAGGTCAGGGCCTTCGGGAAGTTACTTCATTCAGTCTGCACTTTCCTGAAGCCTACACCCTTTAATGAGGGCAGTCAGAGCAAAATAAACCAGAAATTTAATAAATAAACAGAAAATAAACAAACCAAGACTTTTCTTTCTCTGGGTGGCCTTAGGTTGGCCAGGTGAACAAATCAATGCAAGGACACATCTTCCTGAAATTACTTATCTCACCCCACCCACTATGAAAAAGGTCAGAGCTTATTTAGCTATGATTCCAGGGAAAGGTTCAAGTTCTCAAAAGCCTTTTGAGATTTTGGCCTAGGAATTAACAGAATTCTGCGGGGAGCCCCTCTTTTCCTTTCTCCGCCATCGTGGTGTGTTCTTTCCTCCACTTCTCGCCATGTCTTCTCACAAGACTTTCAGGATTAAGCGATTCCTGGCCAAGAAACAAAAGCAAAATCGCCCCATTCCCCAGTGGATTCGGATGAAAACTGGAAATAAAATAAGGTACAACTCCAAAAGGAGACATTGGAGAAGAACCAAGCTGGGTCTATAAGGAATTGCACGTGAGATGGCACATATATTTGTGCTGTCTGAAGGTCACGATCACATTACCATATCAAACTGAAAATGTCACCGCTCTCTGGAGAGTTTTTTCTCGTATTTTCCTCTCTGAATCTATTATGAATGCGTTGGTTGGCTGGGTTCAGTAATAAATATGTGAGGCCTTTCATTTCAAAAAAAGGAAAAAGGAATTCTGGGGGGAATGCTTTGGATTTCAGATTAATCAAGTTATTCCACAATCATCTATTGGGTACCTTATATTTTCTGGGTGCTGAGTTGAAATGGTAGAATCCTCTAGAGATCACTAGAACACAGACTGTGCTCTCCAGATGCTCAGGGTGGAGTAGGGAAGATAAACCATGAAGTGGATGACTCTGGAGACAAAAAAAGTGCTAAGTGCCACAGAGAAACATAACCAAATAATAATAATCATTTATGTTTGAACAGGACTTCTTTTTTGTTTTTTAGAGATAGGGTCTCTCTCTGTCACCCAGGCTGGAGTGCAATGGCACGATCATAGCTCACTGCAACCTCGAACTCCTGGGCTCAAGCAATCCTCCCACCTCAGCCTCCCGAGTAGCTAGAACTATAGGCACATGTATATATAACCACACCTGGCTAAATTGTTTTTGTTTTTGTTTTTGTTTTTTCTGGTAGAGACAGGGTCTTAACATGTTGCCCAGGCTGGTCTCAAACTCCTGGCCTCAAGCAATCTCCCTGCCTTGACCTCCCAAAGTGCTGGGATAACTGCACCCAGCCTGTCAGGACTTTTGAAGTCAGTTTCCTCATATTGTCTCATTTGATCCCCAGAATATCTGTGGTGAACCTCTGCAGTTATTCTCATCCAGCATCCTTTCACCATGCTGGAAATGCACCCTAACTTCTCATTGCAGAACCTCCACCCACCCACACTCATCCCATGTGTTGCTGCCAGGGATGTACCCCAGGGTCTGAGGTAGAACAAGTTCCCTGGGCCTTAGGCAATCCAAGCATCAAATTATCCTGGCCATAGTGACCACCTCAGGGATGGGCAGATGACCCAATAAGAGCCCATGATAATTTTGTTGTGACTTGAGAAAGATGTTCTCAAGCTAGTCAGCTGGACTTGAAAGAGAAAGATTGGGTTCCGGGAGTGCTGCCAGCCATCAGGCTACTCTTTGAACCTGGGCATAAAGGTGATAGAGCAAAAGGCAGCTCTGAGAGAAGACAGAGTCAGACTCCTGCTGATAGCATTTGAGCTTTGAGTCCACCCCATGCCTGAAGTCATCTCTACCCCTGAACTTTTCACCTATATAAACCAATCTATACTCTTTTCATGTTAGGTTTTCCTTCACTCAAAATCAAAGTGGTCATAAAAGTGACTTTAATTCTGTGAGGGAAATATTTCCATCTGTTTTAGGTAATAATTGAAGTTGAGATAGGTAAAAAGAGGCAGCTAAGGAGTAACAGAGCCAGGTCCTGAGCCCCTAAGTCCTGGTATCAGTTCACAGGTTCAGTCCTTTACACTGTAGTGGACTTCTTCAATTGCAGAAATACAGAGGAAGTACACAAAACTTTAAGCTGAGAAGATTAGTCAGGCTTCATAGCAGCACCCATTAAGCTAGACTTTGAAAGATCAGTTGGATTTGGCCTGCAATAATGCCAAAAGTGTATGGTTAGTTAATCAGGAGGCTGAGGCAGGAGGATTGTGTGAGCCCAGGAGTTTGAGGCTGCAGTGAGTTAGGATCATGCCACTGCACTCCCGACTGGGCAACAGAACAAGACCCAGTCACCTGGGAAAAAAAAGTACCTGGGTAAAGAGCGCATCATATGCAAGGACATGGGGCCAGGCATGGTGGCTCACGCCTGTAATCCCAGCACTTTGGGAGGCTGAGGCGGGCAGATCACGAGGTCAGGAGATCGAGACCATCCTGGAAAATGTGGTGAAACCCCGTCTCTACTAAAAAACTACAAAAAATTAGCCGGGCGTGGTGGCACGCGCCTATAGTCCCAGCTACTTGGGAGGCTGAGGCAGAAGAATCGCTTGAACCTGGAAGGCAGAGATTGCAGTGAGCCGAGAGCACACCACTGTACTCTAGCCTGGGCAAAAGAGTGAGACTCCGTCTCAAAACAAACAAACAAACAAAAAAGAGCGCATTACATGCAAGGACATGGATATGAGAAAGCTCAGAGGTACACTGAGGAAAATAACAAACACCTTTGGTTTCTCTAAAGCATTGGGTGGATAAGAGAGGAGAGTAGGAAAGTGAGTTAGAAACATACTTGGGGCAGAAAGTTTGGAGGATTGAACTTTATCCTGAAGGCCAGAAATTCTCAGACCCCACTGTATTACAGATTGGCTGCAAGTGACTGACACTCAATTTTGGCTAGCTTTGTTGCCCTGTATCTTGGGGATGAGGCTATTGACCCAGGAAAGAGAACTCAAAAGAACCCAGTCAGGAAAAAAAGTCAAATTCTTGGTTCTGAGTTCCAAAATAGTGTCTTTTTTTCTTTTTCTTTTCTTTTTTTAACACAGAGTCTTGTTCTGTCACCGAGGCTGGAGTACAGTGACATGATTACAGCTCACTACAGCGTCTACCTCCAGGGCTCAAGCGATCTTCCCACCTCAGCCTCCTGAGTAGCTGGGACTACAGGTACATGCCACCACGTCCAACTTTTGTATTTTCTTGGTAGAGACAGGGTTTCGACATGTTGCACAGGCTAGTCTTGAACTCCTGGGCTCAAGCAATCTACCCGCCTCGGACTCCCAAAGTGCTGGGATTACAGGCATGAGTCACCACTCCCAGCCCAAAATAGTATCTCAAAATCAGACAAGCTGACTGAACTGAAGCAGGAATCACCTCTCACACAAACAGAAATGCTGAGTAATTTTTAGAGACATATATGTTAGCCAAACTAAGAAAAAAAGAGAGAATGCCCAGGTGCAGTGGCTCGTGCCTATAAGCCCAATACTTTGGGAGGCTAAGGTGGGCAGATTACTTGAGCCCAGGAGTTCGAGACCAGCCTGGGCAAAACGGCGAAACTTGGTCTCTACAAAAAAATACAAAAATTAGCTAGGAGTGGTGGCACATACCTGTAATCCCAGCTAACCAGAAGCTGATGTAGGATAATTGCTTGGGCCCAGGAGATCAAGGTTGCAGTGAGCTGAGATTGCACCACTGCACTCCAGCTGGGCAACCAAGCGAAACACTATCTCAAAATAAAACAGAGAAAGAGGGTGAGAGAGAGAAGATCCAAATAAATAGAATCAGAAATGAAAAAGGAGACACTACAACTGATATTGCAGAAATTCGGAGGATCATTGGTGGCTACTATGAACAGCTATATGCCAGTAAATTGGAAAATCTAGGAGAAATGGAAAAATTCCTAGACACATACAACCTACCAAGATTGAACCAGGAAGAAATCCAAATCCTGAACAGAACAATAACAAGTAACAAGATCAAAGCTGTAATGAAAAATCTTCCAGTAAAGGAATGCCTGGGACCCAATGGCTTCACTGCTGAATTCTACCAAACATTTAAAGAACTAATACCAATCCTACTCAATCTATTCTGAAAAAATAGAGGAGGAGAGAATACTTTCAAACTCATTCTACAATGCCAGTATCACCCTGATACCAAACCCAGACAAAGGCACATTAAAAAAAGAAAATTACAGGCCAATATCTCTGATGAATACTAATGCAAAAATCCTCAACAAAATCCTAGCAAACCGAATTCAACAATAGATTAGAAAGATCATTCATCATGACCAAGTGGGATTTATCCATGGGATGCAAAGATGGTTCAACATGTGCAAATCAAACAATGTGATACATCATATCAACAGAATGAAGGATTCAAACCATATGATCATTTCAACCAATACTGAAAAAACATTTGATAAAATTCAACATCCCTTTATGATAAAATCCCTAAAGATATATCTGAGATTGAAAGTAAGAAAGAGACATTCCCAGGTGCCACAAATCAAAAGGGAACCCAAAGCTACCACAGTAAAGAGAATCTGAAGCTAAGACAGAACAGGTCTTGGCATGGCAGCAGGAAATGAGGCCTTGAGCCCTGACAAGATCTGAAGTTGGAATAAAGGTTTTATTTGCTCCCCACAGGAGAAAAGAAAAACTCTACTTACCAGTTTGGGGAAGGAACAAGAAGACTTACCATTGGCCTGGACCACAGGGAGGAAAAGAATCAGCTATGAAAAATAGGAACCTCAAGTCTGTTTCTGCAACAATGGAACATGAGCCCACTTAATCTATCAGGTACAGGCCATAGACACTGAGTAAAATACAAATAAATTCATGTCCAGCCAGTGTGATAGCTTTGGAAAACATCAAACATAAGAACCCCAAATCTTAAAAATAACTAGTAGAAAAAGACAGACTACTTACAAAAGAATAACAAACCACTGCAAGCTACTCTTCAACAATAGATGCCCAAAGACAAAGAATAGCTTTTAAATTACTGATGGAAAATAATTGTCAAACTCAAATTCTATCGAGCTAAACTAGCATTAAAGAAGGAGAGGCAAATACAGAGTAAAAAAGATGACCACCCAGTTTCTTCCTGAAATAATGATTAAAAATATTTGTCAGCACAGAGAAAATTGAACCCCAAATACCTGAAGTAATAACAACAAATAGGCATTCAAACAGATAAGTCTAAGCAAGTATTGGCTTTTTAAAAAAAGAAGACCAACTCAAAGCAGTTGGTTAAAAATAAGATAGACCTGGAAAACCCAAAATAATCAAATAAATAGTTACTATGAATAATAAGAAAAATAGATGAGAAACTTGAATAAAAATAACTGTAGGGAAATTATTAGTCCCCAAATATATCAAGAATAAGCAGCTGAAAGATAAAATGAAAGCAAATACCATTTACAATAGCAACAAAGACAATGAAATACCTGAGTATAAACATAGCAAAAATGTGCAAAGAAAGAAAACTTTATAAAGAAAACTTTCCATTTCTACTTGAGGACACGAAAGAGTAACTGAATAATTAGAAAGGCACAACATGTTCTTAATAGGAATACACACTTCATAAAGACTGATCAATCTGGCCAATTTAGTCCATCAAATAAACATCATCCTATTAAAAACACCAGTACATTTTTTAAGGCAGATAAGCTGATTTTAAAGTTCATATGAAAGAAATAAACAAGCAGAAATAGCCAGAAAATTTCTGATGAGGAAGGAAAAAAAAAAAAAAGGAGAAACAAGCCCTACCAAAGAACTAAATATAGAGCTATAATTATTTTAAAAAGAGAGTATTGGTGCATTAATAAACATATCAGTGAACAGAATAAAAAGTCTAGAAAAAAACTCAAGTACATACAGGAATTCAATATGTGCTAATGGTGGCATTTCAAAACAGGATATGATTGATTGTTCAATAAGTAATTTTGGATAACTGAGTAGTGATCTGAAACATAATAAAGTTGGATTTCAGTCCAACTTATTCCAATCCATATCTTATATCAAGTTAGTACTATAATTGAGCAAAAAATTTAATGAAAAAAATGGCCCATAGAAATACTAAAAGAAAACATGGGAAAAAAATTTTTAAATAATTTTAGAGTTTCAGAGTAGTTTCTTCTAAGCATAACACAAAACTCAGAAGATATTTTAAAAATCTGATACATTTAATCACATGAAAATAAAAGCATTTCTACAAGGCAATTAAAAAAACTATAGGCTGGGCATGGTGGCTCATGCCTGTAATCCCAGCACTTTGGGAGACCAAAATAAGAGGATTGCTTGAGCCCAGGAGTTCAAGACCAACCAGGGCAACATAGCAAGACCCCATCTCTATTTTTTTAGTTTAAAAATGTAAATAAAAGAAAAAAATTTAAAACCTATAAGACAGAGTTTAATAATTGGGGAAATTATTTGCAAATCATGTAATAGATAAAGACCTCTTTTTTTTATATGTAAAATGCTCTTGCAAATAAGTAGAAAAATACCGGCCCAGGGACAGTGGCTCATGCCTGTAATCCCAGCACTTTGGGAGGCCGAGGCAGGCAGATCATTTGAGGTCAGAAGTTTGTGACCACCCTGGCCAACATGGTGAAAACCCGTCTCTACTAAAAATACAAAAATTAACTGGGTGTGGTGGCGGGCACCTGTAGTCCCAGCTACTCAGGTGTCTGAGGCAGGAGAATCCCTTGAACCCAGGAGGCAGAGGTTGCAGTGAGCCAAGACTGTGCCACTGCACTCTAGCCTGGGTGACAGGGCAAGACTCAGTCTCAAAAAGAAAAAACAAAACAAACAGACAACAACAACAATAAAATCAGAAAGAAAAAGAAAAGAAAAATACCAACAGTTAAAAACAACAAAAAAAGACAAAGCTGTAGACAGATCATAAAAAGGAAATACAGGCCAGGTGCAGTGCTCATACCTATAATCCCAGCACTTTGGAAGGCTGAGGCGGGTGCATCACCTGAGGTCAGGAGTTCAAGACCAGCCTGGCCAACATGGTGAAACCCCATCTCTACTAAAAATACAAAAATTAATCGGGTATGGTGGCATGTGCCTGTAATCCCAGGTACTCAGGAGGCTGAGGCAGGGGAATTGCTTAAACCCAGGAAGTGAAGGCTGCAGTGAGCCAAGATCACACCACCACACTCTGGCTTGGGCAACAAAGTGAGACTCTGTTTCAAAGGAAAAAAAAGGAAATACAACTGGATCCTAAAAACAAAAAATATAATTACCCTAAGACGTGTCTTACCCCTAGTCAGAACATCAAGCTCGTGGTTCTGCTTTTCAATTCTGACTCCAACCCTGACAAGGCCAAACAAGTTGAACTGATGAGAGACTATTGCATTAAGTATCCTAAGGCTGACATGCAGATTTTGCCTGTGTCTGAAGAGCTTTCAAGCGCTCCAGCCCTGGAAGTAGGATCTTCCCAATTTAATAATGAGTCTTTGCTTTTATTCTGCGATGTCCTCGTGTTTACTACAGAATTCCTTCAGTGATGTCAAGCAAATACAGTTCTGGGCCAACAAATACATTTTCCAATCGTCTTCAGCCAGTGTGACCCAAAGATTGTTTATAATGGGAAAGTTCCAAAAGCAAAAACAAAACAGTTTTTTTTTTCCGAGACAGAGTCTCGCTCTTGTCACCCAGGCTGGAGTGCAGTGGCGTGATCTCAGCTCACTGCAACCTCTGCCTGCCGGGTTTAAGCTATTCTCCTACCTCAGCCTCCGGAGCAGCTGGGATTACAGGCGCACACCCCCACACCCAGCTAATTTTTGTATTTTTAGTAGAGACAGGGTTTCACTATGTTGGCTAGGCTGGTCTTGAACTCCTGACTTCGTGATCCACCCGCCTCGGCCTCCCAAAGTGCTGGGATTACAGGCGTGAGCCACCACGCCCAGCCAAAAACTATATATATACACATATATGTGTGTGTGTATATTTATTTATTTATTTTTTGAGATGGAGTCTCGTTCTGTTGCCCAGGCTGGAGTGCAGTGGCACGATCTTGGCTCACTGCAAGCTCCGCCTCACAGGTTCACGCCATTCTCCCGCCTCAGCCTCCCGAGTAGCTGGGACTACAGGCGCCCACCACCACGCCTGGCTAATTTTTTTGTATTTTTAGTAGAGACAGGGTTTCACCATGTTAACCAGGATGGCCTTTATCTCATGACTTCATGATCCGCCCATCTCAGCCTCCCAAAGTGCTGGGATTACAGGCATGGCATGAGCCACCACGCCCGGCCTATAATTTTTTAAAAAGCCATTTCATATTCCAGTTGTAAGATAAGGAAATGTGATAATAGCTGTCTCTTCATTGTCTTCAGGAGAGCTTTCCAACGTTGATCATTTCCCCGAACTTTACTCTGGTCATCATGGTCACGTAGATTTATAAAGCGAGGAGTGTGAGGACAGCACAGAGAGATACGTGGCTGTTCTTGTGGTAGTTCATTTGGTCTAAATGGACCTGGCATTAAATTTCAAGGAAGATTTGGCATTTTCTCTTCCTGAATCTTCCCTTTAAAGGGTAAAATATTAATGTTTAGAATGACAAAGATAATTAATTGTAATATATCTGATGTATACAAGCCAAAAAACACACACACCCTAATAACAACATTAGGGAAAAATGTATTTGGTTTTGTTCCCTTCATCCTGTCTGTGTTATTTGGGTGGAGATGGTTTTCATTCTTTCATGACTGTTTTGTCTTTTCCTTTGTTTCTGAAATACCTTTAATTTATTTAATATCCATTGTTCAGAGGTCTGCCATTTCTTTTTTTTTTTTTTTTTTTTTTTTAGATGGAGCTTTGCTATGTCTCCCAGGCTGGAGTGCAATGATGCGATCTCAACTCACTGCAACCTCTACCTCCTGGGTTCAAGCGATTCTCCTGCCTCAGCCTCCCAAGTAGCTGGTATTACAGGTGCACGGCACCACGTCTGGCTAATTTTTTGTATTTTTAGTAGAGATGGGGTTTCACCATGTTGGCCAAGCTGGTCTTGAACTCCTGACCTCAGGTGATCCGCCCACCTTGGCCTCCCAAAGTGCTGGAATTACAGGCGTGAGCCACTGCGCGCAGCAAGGTCTGCCATTTCTTGAGTACCTGTTAGTTATTATTCATGTGTATCAGGAGTATGTTTAGTATGTTTTATTTGTAGTAAACTGATCTCCAAAGATTTCCTTTTGAAAATGCTTTTCCCCCTCCTCAATTTTTACATTCCTTACTGTTTTACTAAATATTAAGTGTTCTTTGACAATTTTGGTGCTCACATGTTTTGGAGACAAAAGTGAAATGAATCTGTCATTATACCAGAAAGCTTGTTTGTTGTCTCAGATCAAATGTGCCTGAATAATTTTTTTTTCATTTAGATTTCAAACAATGATAGACTTGCATTTGAATACACATCATTGGAGATCTGCTTATTTATAAATAGCCTGTTGCTTATTTGGAAAAATAAACCAGTGAACGATATATTCCTATTGTACTTTTCAGAAACATTTTGTGCCGTTATTCCTGTTATAGCTGAACAATTGTATTACATTTGGAGAGTAAAAGACTTAAACAAGAAAAAATAATAATAATGGCTCTCAGTTTGTAAATGATATTGCCATGTGTTGGGAAAGACTGAAAGAGGAGGAAGTTTGCAGGAAGAAATCAAGAGTTTTATTTTGAATATGTTAAACTTAAGATATTTATTAAACATGCAACAGTAATTGTGAAGTTCGTATGTAGCCTGTCTGGAACTCAGATAGGACATTTAATCTGAGAATAAAAATTTGGGAGTTATCAGACTATAAATGGTATTTAAAACTATGGAACTGAGGATATCTTCAAGGGAAGGGTGTAGATAGAGAAAAAGCCTCAGGCCCAGAGGTGTAGAATTTCCATATTAGTTTTTCAGTTTGCTTTTATTTTTTATTTTTAAAAGCTTTTTGTAGAGACAGGGCCTCACTATGTTGCCTGGTCTGGTCTTGAATTCCTGGCCTCAAGTGATCCTCCCACCTTGGCCTGTAGAGGTGCTGGGATTACAAGTGTGAGCCACTGCGCTGGCCAGAACTTCTATATGTGGAATTCAAGGAGAGGAAAAAGAGCTGTAAAGGACAACGAGAATGAGTTTCAGGAGAGTGTGTGGTCAAGCAGAGAGTGATGTTTTAAGAACAGTGTGGTCAGTTATGTCAAAAGCTGACAATATGCCAAGTAAGATTAAGACAAAGAAACGTCCATTGGATCTGGCATCCTAAAGATCACCAGTGACCTTAACCGTGGTGGTTTCAGTAGAGGGGTAGGGGACAGAAACCAGATATGAGGAGGTTGAAGTCAACACAAGGAAGTGAGCTTGTCTCCAAAACCCCCTTTGCTTCAAACACCCAGGTATGACATTTAAAATATAAAAATGATTTTTTCAAAAAAGACACAGTTGCACTCTTATATATCTCCATGAACCAGAAATAGAATGGAAACACGTTAAGCTAAGTGGGGCTGAAGTCTCAAGCTTGTGGGGCTCTAAGTCTGGAAGTTGGACACTGGCAGCTGGATGAGGGTTTAGCAGGGGGGTGGGGCTAAAGCACTCCCCACAAGGTGGGAGACAGAAGCCTCCAGCTTGATATCAGAGGCTGAAGTGAGCTCCACCGCCTGTGACAAGAAGATGAAGATAATAGCTGTTAATCTATGGACTGAGACTTTATTAGAGCCTAGGGAGATGAGGAGCAAAGAGAACACCTCATAACCAGAAATTGTCAAGCTGTCTGCTGGACCCATAACTAGACCTACCACATCCCTATTATCTAAGGCTAGAAAAACCATAATCCTAAGCTTTGACTCTAGTTTGAGGCCCAGAGGGCCAACTAGAGCCATCCTGGAAAGCAATGAGGAGAGAGTGAGAGAGAGAGAAACCAAACAAAAATGAATATTTCTCACACTAAAAGAGCTTTCAACCACAATTGCAAAACAGAAAGATAGCCTTTGAAATTAACAATCGAGACCAGAACTTTTCTCAGATTTCCTTTAGATTTTAAAAATGTTCAGGGATGAATTCATAACTTTCATTTCCAAATGAAATTATTCAGCAAAAATAGGCAGAAATGAAGCAGTATGAGAGAACCAACTGGAAATCCTTGAAATAAAAAAAAAAAACACTAATTGAAATTTTAAAGGTCATAAGTGGGAGAAACTCTAGATTAAACACACTCCAACCATAAATTAGAGAATTGGAAGACAAAACTGAGGACTCATCCAGAATATAGCACAAGATAAACAAAAAACAGCAGCTAAAAACATGGAGAACAGATTACAAGATTCAAACACTTATAAAATAATAGGAGTTCCAGAAAAAGATAATTAGATGGAAAAAGCAGTATTTCATGAGAAAATTACTGAGTTTTTTCCCCTAGAATTGAAGAAAATGCCCTATAAATGAAATAAATGTATGCTCAGCTAAATTATCATTCAAGAGTGTTGGGGGGAGGAAAAAAAGATTCAGCATATAAAAACTAAAAGATTCTGAACACTTACAGGCACCTTATGAAATAAACTACATATATATCACTCACACACATGCGCGCGCACACACACACACGCACACATATATATATATACTTTTTTTTTTTTTTTTTTTTTTTGAGACAGGGTTTTGCTCTGTCTCCCAGGCTGGATCGCAGTGTGTGAGCACCTCCGCCTCCTGGGCTCAAGCGATTCTCATGCTTCAGCCTCCCAAGTAGCTGGGATTATAAGCGGGCGCCACTGCCGCCGGCTAATTTTTGTGTTTTTAGTAGCGACAGGTTTCACCATGTTGGCCAGGTTTCCCAACATATATTTAAAGGCTGGGCGCAGTGGCTCATGTCTATAATCCCAGCACTTTGGGTGGCTGAGGCAGGAGGATCATTTGAGCCCAAGAGTTCGAGATCAGCCTGGGCAACCTAATGAGACCCTGCATCACTACAAAAAATATCAAAATCAGCCGGGCATGGTGGTGCGTGCCTGTGGTTAAAAAAAGCAAACAAACGAAACTGAAAGATCCTCTTAAAATGTAAGAGAGGGCCTAATACTCCTTTGCTCAGAATCCTCTAGTGCTTCTCATGTGACTCTGAGTAAACGCTAAAATCTTTAGAACAGCCTACAAGGTCCCAGGGGGCGGCAAACTGAGGCCGGCCAGCATAATCCTTGCGTGGCCAGTGGGAAGACAGGGCTTTCACACTTTTTT
Source organism: Theropithecus gelada (assembly GCF_003255815.1). Lineage (NCBI taxonomy): Eukaryota > Metazoa > Chordata > Mammalia > Primates > Cercopithecidae > Theropithecus > Theropithecus gelada. The sequence continues at coordinate 55,923,637 of NC_037682.1, forward strand.
CAAAAAGAGAAAGAACATTCACACAGACCACATGTGGCTTGCAAAGCTAAAAATATTTACTATCTAGCACTTTACAGAAAAACTTGCTGACCTCTGCCCCACACAACTTGGCCCCTTTGTGATGCAGAGTTCATCCCCTAGCCTGACTCTTTCTGCTCACAGAGCTCCAGGCAGACTGGCCTCCTTGTCATTCCTTGCAGTTTCTTGCAGTTTTTCCAACCAGCCAGGCATGCTTCCGCCCGGAAAGCATGGAGGACAGGAAAAGCATGAGGAAAAGGAGGACAGGAAAGGCATGAGGGGGCTGTTCAATAGTGATAAAGTCGTGGGTCAATGTCTTGAAAGGTAATAAGGTCAAATAATTGTAGCATGGTGATTCGTTTTCTTTTTCTTTTTTCTTTCTTTTTTTTTTTTTTTTTTGAGACGGAATCTCGCTCGTCGCCCAGGTTGGAGGGCAGTGGCGCGATCTCGGCTCACTGCAAGCCCCGCCTCCCAGGTTCACGCCATTCTCCTGCCTCAGCCTCCCGAGAGTAGCCGGGACTACAGGCGCCCGCCACCCCGCCCAGCTAATTTTTTGTATTTTTAGTGGAGACAGGGTTTCACCGTGTTAGCCAGGATGGTCTCGATCTCCTGACCTCGTGATCCGCCCGCCTCGGCCTCCCAAAGTGCTGGGATTACAGGCGTGAGTCACCGCGCCCAGCTGCTGATTCATTTTCTATTGCTGCCAGTTTCGTGCGGTTATTCCAAACAGCCAGGCACGCTTCTGCCCTGCCATTTTCTGCCATTTTCTCTGCCAGGAATGTTCTCCCCCGAGATAGCTGCACAGTTAACTCCTTCTCCCTTGGGTCCTCACTTAAAAGCACCATCTCAATGAAACCTTACCTGACCACGCTAATTAAGGATCATTATCCCTCTGCCTACACTCCCAACCCACTCTGCTTTCTTTGTTTCATGTATCACTAACATACATGTTTTACTTTTTATTGCTGGGTGTTTTTTTTCCCTATATTTTCCTACTAGAATATAAACTGTTCCTGGCGCATAGTGGCTGCTCAATATGTATTTCTTGAATGCCCTTATGGGTCGTGAAAGCCATCACATCCCTCTGTGTTCTACACGGCACTTGTCACTAACTGTAAATGCCATATTTAGGGATTTTGTCCACAAACTTCATGAAAGGGGGATCGCAGGATGACATTCAACAAATATCAGGTATCCAATGTAATATTTATTCAATGACTACACATTCCATACATCTTTTAAAAGGGTGAATGGGAAGAGAGGAGATAGACACACAGTGAGCCAACAACTTTTTCAATAATTTTTGCTGTGAATGGGGGCAAAGAAATTGGATGGTGGCTGGAAGAGGACATGGGACCAAGGAGGGGCTGAAGATGGGGATCCAGCAAGTAATTCTGATGGACACATACGCTAATATCATAGGAAAGAGGAGGCAATTAAAGAAGCAGGGTTCTTGGAGAGGTAAGAGCAATGGGGTGCAGAGACAGGAGGAGAGAGTGGCCGATAGTGGGCAGAGATCTGTCCTTCCACTGTAACAAGAGGGAAGAAGGAACAGTCTCAGGCAGGGTTGCAGCCTCGTGGGAGGGAAGATAAGGGAATTCCCATCTTCTGGCCTCTGGTTCCTCACTGAAGTGTGGGAGATGAGATTATCTGCTGAAACTGAGGAGTGGAAGTACACGGGAGGTTTGAGAAGAGAGGACAGTGTATGAGAAAGACAAAGGGACTTTATTAGGGAAATGGGAAAGGACAGGCAGCTTGGCAGTTATTGAGGGTTATTTAGGGGCTGTAACATGAATTTAAATGAAAGCAGTAGGCCCAGTTTGGTGATTTTTTTTCTTGAGCAACCCCAGACTCCTTGGTTGCAGGTGTGAAGAAGACTGTCAAGTGCAATCAGGGTGACTGTAGCAAAGCAGTGGTTCTCAATGTGTGGTCCCTGGACTAGCAGTATCAAAATCATTGAAAACTGGTGAAAAATGCACATTCTCAGACCCCACCCCAAACTCCTGCATCAGTAACTCTGGAGGCTGGGCCCAGTAGAGAGTGCTTCAACAAACCCTCCAGGCAATTCTGATGGTGTGCCAAGTCTGAGCAGCACAGTAATAAAGGGAGAGAAGAACAAGAGAGCTGAGGATGCTTATGTGAGATGATTAAAATGGCAGGCTACGGATTCCAAATTGGAAAAGGAAGACAGGAAAGGTATGAGGGGGCTGTTCAATAGTGATAAAGTCATGGGTCAATGTCTTGGAATGTAATAAGCTCAAATAATTGTAGCATGGTGTATTCATTTTCTATTGCAGCCGGAATAAAATACCACAGACTTAGTGGCTAAAACAATAGCCATTTATTATCCCACAGTTTTGGAGGTAAGAAGTCCAGGTACAGCATGTCTCAGCTGGCTCCTCTGTTTAGAGTCTCATATAGGCTCAAATTAATGTGTTGGTGGAACTGCATTCTTCTGGATATTCTAGGGATAAATCTGCTTCCAAGCTCATTCTGGTTATTGGCTGAATTCAATTTCGTGTGGCTGTAGAAATGAGGTTACCATTTTGTTTCTGGGTGTCAGTCAGGAGCTTCTATCAGCTTCTTCAAACTACCTACATCCCTTGTCAAGTTACCTCCTCCATCTTTCAACCAGCAACAGCACTGGAGTCCTTCTTTTTTATTTTTATTTTATTTTATTTTTGTAGAGATGGGGCCTTGCGATGATGCCCAGGCTGGTCTCAAACTCCTGGCCCTGAGTTATCCTCCCACCTCAGTCTCCCAAAGTGCAGGGATTCCAGGCAGGCATGAACCACTGCACCCAGCCTGGAGTCCTTCTTTCACCTCAGGTCTCTCTGACTTCCCTTCCAGCCACATCTCTTCTGCTTTTCTCTTTTGTTGCATCTGTCTGACTCCAGCCAGAGAAAGTTCTCAGCTTTTAAGAACTCAGGTGATTAGATTGGGCACACTTAGATAAGCTAGGCTAATCTACCTATTTTAAGGTCTATAACCTTAATTATATCTACAAAGTTCATTTTGCCACGCAAGGTTACGTGTTCACAGGTTCCTGGGATTAGCATGTGAACATCTTGGGAGACGTTTATCCTGCCTCCCACAACATGAGGTGACTAGAACAAGTGAGCTAAAGAAACAGAAGGTGCAGAATTTAGAGGTGGGAAGATTCTGGCAGTAAGGTTCAGGGTGTATCCGCAGGAGTGAGAGGAGTACAGGGAATGTCATTGGTGGCTAGAAGGGCAAAGAATAGAGAGGCCTGGGTGTTGGGAGGTCACTCACCTGGATGTTGGAGTCATCAACAATAATTACGCAGCAGGGGTGGAGGGAAAGGCTATGAAGCAGGAGTTCGAGTTCTCATCAAAAGGCTTTAGTCTCACCGACCATCAGAATTACTTGAGAACTTCATAAACATGCATGTTTTGGAGCCCCACTCCAGCAATCCTGAATCATAATCATGATTATGATTAGTCTGAATCATCATGCTTCTGATGATAATCAGATTAGGAGCTACAACTGCAGGCAAGCAGAAGCTGCTGAAGCCTTTGGTTGGGAAGTTACTGATTATAACTATGCTTTGAGATATTGGTCTCTGGGATATCAAGGGTTATGCAAGAATGAACAGTTTAAGGGGAACGTTGACTTCCACAGATACTTTTCTTAATTTAAAAAAAATTGTTTTAAATTTTTAATGAAAATTATATTTAGTAGAAAGCAGGTCTTGCTATGTTACCCAGGCTGGTCTTGAACTCCTGGGCTCAAGAAATCCTCCTGCCTCAGCCTCCCAAAGTGTTAGGATTTCATGCATGAGCCACCATGCCAACCCATAGGTACTTTTGCATAAAATTGACCTAAGGATGCCTTCAGTGTCTACCACCATGCCTGTTGTCCTTTCCCATCTCCCCTTTCACAATCTCCCTTTCTCTTTGCAAAAGAAAGGTACATTTCTTACCCATCTTGAATCTTACATTGTAAATTGGCCCAGGATATTAAAAATTCATCTCTTTTAACAGGACACCTATAGGAGGCTTCATGTCTTTCCCTGTCTTATACATATTTCTGTTAAGTTTGAAGCACCACAGTGGAAACAGTGTAACTTGGCACATGTTGAGATGTTAGAGATATTGACCAAGGAATAATAACAGGCTTTACTCCTTCTCCTATCTCTCCACTGCTGTGAAAGAATGCACTGCTTCCAAGACAGAATCCTATGAGGGCAAAACAAATAGAAGTTCAGTAGGAAATACCAAGCGTGGCAGCACCTTCTGTCATCCTGGCACAAACTCAGGGCCTTACTCTCTGCCTTGGATAGTTATTCAGTTTAGAACTAGAATTCAGACAAGAGATAGGGAAACACACATTTTATCAAAATTGAAAACTGAAGCCTCATTGGCTATTAATTTGATAATAAGACTGGTTTTGTCAATTTGGTTATATGACAGATATTTTCCTAAATTGAATTAGTTGCTTCTGTAGCTCCAAGATTCCGACAAACTATAAAGCCCATAGTAAGATAAAGCATTTTATTTTTAAATAATTATATTTGGGCTGGGCACGGCGGCTTGCACCTGTAATCCTAACACTTTAGGAGGCTGAGACGAATGGATTGCTTAAGTCCAGGAGTTCGAGATCAGCCTGGACAACATGGCAAAACTTTGTCTCTAAAACAAACAAACAAAAAATTATATTGGCAAGACATACTAAAATTAATATTTTTATGTTTCCAATTCTTTCTGAGTATATTGGGCTACATAAGGTGCCTCTACATGAAAGAATAAAACATACAAATAACTTTTTTTTTTTTTTTTGAGACGGAGTCTTGCTTTGTCACCCAGGCTGGAGGGCAGTGACGCGATCTCCACTCACTGCAAGCTCCGCTTCCCAGGTTCACACCATTCTCCTGCCTCAGCCTCCCGTGTAGCTGGGACTAAAGGCGCCCGCCACCACGCCCGGCTCATTTTCTTAAATGTATTTTTAGTAGAGACAGGGTTTCACCGTGTTAGCCAGGATGGTCTTGATCTCCTGACCTCGTGATCCGCCCGTCTCGGCCTCCCAAAGTGCTGGGATTACAGGTGTGAGCCACCGCACCCGGTCAACTTTTTTTTTTTTGAGATGGAATCTCACTCTGTCACCCAGGCTGGAATGCAGTGGCGTGATCTCGGCTCACTGCAACCTCTGCCTCCAGGGTTCAAGTGATTCTCCCGCCTCAGCCTCCCAAGCAGCTGGGACTATAGGCGCCTGCCACTATGCCTAGCTAATTTTTTGTATTTTTAGTAGAGATGGAGTTTCACTGTGTTAGCCAGGATAGTCTCGATCTCCTGACTTCATGATCCGCCCGCCTCAGCCTCCCAAAGTGCTGGGATTACAGATGTGAGCCACCGCGCCTGGCCAAGTAATATTAATTTGTCAAGTTTTGGTAAGAATTTTCTTGGAGCCAGACGTAGTGACTCATGCCTGTAATCCCAGCACTTGGGAAGCCAGAGCAGGAGGATTTCTTGTGCTGAGGAGTTTGAGGGGCAACATGGCAAAACTCCGTCTTTACAAAAAATACAAAAATGAGCCAGGCGTGTTGGCATGTAACTATAGTCCCAGCTTATTGGGAGGCTGAGGCGGGAGGATCACCTGAGCCAGGGGAAGTTGAGGCTGCATCAAGCCATGATTGTACCACTGCACTCTAGCCTGGGCAACAAAGTGAGACCCCATCTCAAATAATAAAATAAAATAACAAAAATAGCCCCTGCTCGTTTTAAGAACTCATATAACACCAAAATAAATAAAGTGAAAAATTAACCCCTTTGTCCCACCCATGTCATTTTCTTAAAGCTATCACAGTTACAAAATGGGATGATTTCTATAATACCAGACCTCAGGTGGAAAAAAAACATAGACTAGCTAGAGAGGAGAGGAGTCAAAAGGTGAGGAAGCCTAACTCCTGCATCACCCTGGGTCTAGATCTGGATCCATGCCTGCCCTGAAGACCTAACTCAATGTGCTCAACTGTGGGTACACTCACACCCTGAGGGTAGTAAGGAATGACACTGCCATACTCTTTGTGTTTCCAGATGCCTCTGAGACTCAGGGCCCAGCGAACTTCTTCTGTGCATAGACCCTGCAGGCAGATTCCCCTTCTGGGGCTCTACTAACTCTGGTACCCATATATTTCAGTCCTTTCAGGGACTTGCATGTTTGAAAAACCTGCTGGTTAACCTGGGTGAATCTCTAATTGGTCTAACTGGTAGCTCTTCCCCATATTCCTTCCACCCACCAGCATGTCCTACCCCAGGACTTAACTGGCCTCAGAGAGTTCACAGGGGATGAGGAAGGGAAGGTGGAGCGTGGTCTCAGCTGCACAGCTGCCCCACACAGCTGCTTGGGAAGCTTTGATGCTCTGATCTCGCTTTTGTGCCCTTCTTGACCCAAGGCAGGTCCAGAGCCCCTGGGCAATAAAAGGACAGCATTTACTGGAGGAGCACCAGCCAATTCACTTCCCTCGTCCCACCTCTGAGATGTTTGGCTATTCCTGCAACATATTGGTAGCTCTGTGAGAGTGAGACAAATGTGCTGCTCAAAGATTATATCACTTGTGTGCTTCACCCTTTTATTTTTATTTATTTATTTTTGGTCTCGCTCTGTTGCCCAGGATCTTGGCTCACTGCAGCCTCTGCCTCCTGAGTTCAAGCAATTCTTCTGCCTCAGCCTCCTGAGTAGCCGGGATTACAGTTGCACGCCACCATGCCTGGCTAATTTTTGTATTTTAGTAGAGATAGGGTTTCGTTATGTTGGCCAGACTGGTCTCAAACTCCTAAACTCAGGTGATCCACCTGCATCAGCCTCCCAAAGTGCTGAGATTACAGGTGTGAGCCACTGCACCTGCCTGAGTGCTTCACCTTTTGAGTTAAGGATCTGTCTGGACATAGTACTGATATTCTCAGTGTCTTCCATGTTGAAAGTGCAGAAAAGGCATTTGATGAATGATTAACTGAATGAATGAATGAACAAATGACTACATGGTTTCTCTAACTTCCTGTTTTTTAAGACTGTCACTGCAGTATGTTTTAAAATATGTTTTCATTCCCTGCCTTGGTCCAGGCCCTTGTAATTTTTTGCCTGTGCCCTTCACCCAGTCCAGAAGTCTCAGCAAAATCTTAGGAAGGTAATGAATGAGACAAGGGGGCTAGCGGAGAGAACAGCATTGTAAGCAGAGGAAACTGAGGCAGGAGTGTGTCTGGCATGGTTGAGGAACAACATAGTTGAGGAACAAAGCTATGTTGCTGGGGCCAATTGAGTGATGGAGAGAACAGTAGGATGTAGGGTCATAGGTAGAAGCTCTGGGTCAGATAGGGTAGGTCATCATAAGTCATTTGTCTTTTTTTTTTTTTTTGAGATGGAGTCTCACTCTGTTGCTAGACTGGAGTGCAGTGGTGTGATCTCAGCTCACTGCAATCTCCACCTCCCAGGTTGAAGCAATTTCCCTGCCTCAGCCTCCCAAACAGCTGGGACTACAGGTGCGCACCACACGCCTGGCTAATTTTTTGTATTTTAGTAGAGATGGAGTTTCACCATGTTGCAGGATAGTCTCGATCTCCTGATCTTATGATCCGCCCACCTTGGCCTCCCAAAGTGCTGGGATTACAGGCGTGAGCCACCGCTCCCGGCCCAGGACGTTGTCTTTTACTCTGAAACAGCAAGCTGTTTGGAGGGTTTTGAGCAGAGAAGGGACGTGATCTGACAGGTTTTTGTAAAATCCCTCTGTTGAGAACAGAGTGGTCAGGGATGGGGAAGGCCAGTTGCAGAAGCAGAGGAATTGTTAGGAGTAAGCTAGGCAAGAAACAACTAATGGCACTCTGATCCGATGAATGGTAGCAATGAAGGTGGTAAGAAGTGTTTGGATTCTGGATATATTTTCAAGGCAGAGCCAAGAGAACCTCCTAACCAATTAAATGTGGGAGATGAGAGAAAAAGTAAAGTCACTCCAGGATTTTGCCTGAGCAATGAAAGAATGGTGCTATCATTAACTGAGGTAGGGGAGGCTACAGGTGGAATTGTTTAGGGGAGTTAAGATCGGATGTTGTTTTGGACGTTTTGAGCTTGAGTTGTCTTTTAGACATCCAAGTGGTGATGTCAAGTAGACAGATGGATAAATGATTGGGAGAGAAGTCTGGGCTGGATCTCATGCCATTTCTTGCTTTAAATATATCCTCACTCATGTCTCCAAAATCAGCTCTGACTTCTCCCATAAACTTCAAGTTCTTATATTTGACTTCCTACTTGATTTATTCGCTTAGATTTCTAACAGACATCTCAAATTTAGTAATGTCCAAAACTAAATTCCTAATTCCCCGTCTCCCTACACAAAACACAAACAAATGAACAAACAACAAACCTCAGAAAACACAATAGCGGTTCCATTCTTCCTAAACCTTGAAATCATCTTTGACTCTTCCCTTTCTGACTTTTAAACCATCAACGAATCCCATTAAAATCATCCCCAGGGTGCTGTGGCTCACCTCTGTAATCCCAGAACTTTAGGAGGCTGAGGTGCGCCACCAGCAGTCAGGAGTTCGAGACCAACCTGGCCAACATGGTGAAACCCTGTCTCTACTAAAAAGACAAAAATTAGGGCTGGGCGTGGTGGCTCACGCCTGTAATCCCAGCACTTTGGGAGGCCAAGGCTGGCAGATCACATGAGATCAGGAGTTCGAGACCAGCCTGATCAACAAAGAGAAACCTATCTCTACTAAAAATACAAAATTAGCCAGGTGTGGTGGTTCATGCCTGTAATCCCAGCTACTCGGGAGGCTGAGACAGGAGAATTGTTTGAACCCAGGAGGCGGAGGTTGTGGTGAGCCGAGATCGTGCCATTGCACTCCAGCCTGGGCAACAAGAGCGAAACTCCATCTCAGGAAAAAAAAAAAAAACCTGTCCCCAGGCTATCCCTACCACTCACACCACTGTGCCCCGCTCCAAAGAAGGGCTTCGTCTCTTGCCTGGATTGTTGTAACAATCTCCAAACTCTGACAGTCTGTTCTCCATTGACAAATTCATTCTTTTAAAATGAGAGCATCTCATTCCTCTGCACAAAACCCTTTAACAGCTCTTCTTCTCAGAGTGAAAGCCTATAGGCCTCACAGGGTGTGGGCCCACCACTCACGACTCACCTTCCTACTCACAATAGCTTTCACTCCTCCTGGCCCACTTCACTCCCGTCACACTGGCCTCCTTCAACACGCCAAGCACCCTCCTACCTCAGGGCCTTTGCAATCATGTTTCCTTTGCCTAGATAGCAGTTTCCTCAGCCAGGCGCAATGGCTCACACCTGTAATCCGAACACTTTGGGAGGCTGAGGCAGGAGGATCCCTTCAGTTCAGGAGTTTGAGACCAACCTGGGCAACATAATGAGACCCCCCCCACCATCTCTACAAAAAAAAGAAAGAAAAACTTAGCTAAATGTGGTGGAGTACACCTGTAGTCCCAGCTACTTGAAAGGCTGGGGCTGGAGGATTGCTTGAGCCTGAGAGGTCGAAGCTGCAATGAGCCATGATAGCACCACTGCACTGTAGCCTGGGAAACAGAGCAAGACCCTGTCTGAAAAAAAAAAAAAAAAAAAAAAAA
>NC_037682.1:55933355-55991553 GCF_003255815.1 Theropithecus gelada
AGGTCAGGAGATCGAGACCATCCTGGCGAACACGGTGAAACCCCGTCTCTACTAAAAAATACAAAAAACTAGCCGGGCGAGGTGGCGGGCGCCTGTGGTCCCAGCTACTCGGGAGGCTGAGGCAGGAGAATGGCGTAAGCCCGGAGGCGGAGCTTGCAGTGAGCCGAGATCGCGCCACTGCACTCCAGCCTGGGCGACAGAGCGAGACTCCGTCTCAAAAAAAAAAAAAAAAAAAAGAGAGAGAGAGAGAGAGAAAGCCTTTTTCCCAGATTTGCAAAAAGGTTACTTCTTCATTTCCTTCATGTCTCTGCTCAAATGTCACCTTATCAGAAAGTTCTACTTATCAAGTAAATCTACTTGACCTTAACTTGGCTGTAAAATGAAACCAACTATGCCCTTGGAATTTTTCTGGGGTCTCGGGGAGGGACAGTCTATAAGCAGGGAAAGTCAAGTCCTGGCTCTACTCCAAAGTACATCAGATCTCCCTTACCTTGCTTCATCTCTCTCTGTTACACTTACCAGTACCTGACTATATATATACACACACACACACACACACACACATATAAACTATAGATATACACTATATAGTGTATATAGTATATATGTATATACTATATATAGTGTATACATAGTATATATAGTGTATATATAGTGTATATCTAATATATAGATATATATAGTATATATATCGTGTATATCTATAGTATATGTATGTATATACTGGCTAGGAACTGGCTAGGGAAAAGAAGAAACTGGCTAGGGAAAAGAAGAGACCTCAGTATGAGCACCACTACCATACATACACACACACACACACACACACATTAAATAACCTGGAACCAATGCAAATGTACAACAAAGGGAAATGATAAAGTGTGCTTGTGGGGTAGAAAAGTATATAGTGACTGGCTGGGTGCAGTGGCTCATGCCTGTAATCCCAGCACTTTGGGAGGCCAAGGTGGGCAGATCACCCGAGGTCAGGAGTTTGAGACCAGCCTGGCCAACATGGTGAAACCCTATCTCTACTAAAAATACAAAAATTACCCGGATGTGGTGGCACATGCCTGTAGTCCCGGCAACTCGGGGGGCTGAGGCAGGAGAATCTCTTGAAGGCAGAGGTTGCAGTGAGCCGAGATCACACTACTGCACTCCAGCCTGGGCAACAGAGTGAGACTTCGTCTCAAAAAAAAAAAAAAAAAAAAAAGAAAAGAGAAATATACAGTAATTAAAAACACTAATTACAGAGACAGTAAAATTCTTACAGTATGTTATGGAAAAGTAATACAATCAATTGTAAAACAGACTGGCTCTTAATATATAATTACATACAGTACTGCTGTAATCACAACAATGCAAAATACATACACATAGGAAAGCTGAGATTTAAAACAAAATTAGTTATTGTGTTAGGCCTATTAAGGGGATTATGGGTAGTTTTGTAATCTTTTATTCTTCACAAGTAAAAAAAAAAAAAAAATAGTATACTCCTTTTTCCCATAAAAGGAACACGTTTTAACTCCCTGGGCACATTGGTTGAGGAAAATCCCAGCCCAATGAAGTCAGTACGCAAGTTCCCCAGAGACTCCCATGTGTGGGTGGCAGAAGGGTCCTGGGCCAGGTCTGTGCAGAAGGGCTGTCCCAGAGGTTGAAACGAATGGTAAGTGAAGCATAGGGCATTTGCATGACTAACCCAGGGGAAAATACCCACCAGAGAGTTATTTCTATTTAAAACAGAGAAATGCAGAAGTAAATCTACTTGAACCTAATAAGGCTTTAAAACGAAAACAACTGTGCGCCTTGGAGTTTTGGGGGGCCTTCCTATAAGGAAAGAAAATCAAGTCCAGGCTCTAGTGACCTTCACTGGAGAACCAAACTCTCCTGCAGGGGTCCAGATCGGGGGCTTCAGGCCCTCAAGGGGGCCTCAGTGCTAGTACAATGAGTTCTGAATCCGTAAACCGGCTGAGCATTGACTTTAGACCAGCATTTCTTAACCAAACTAAGGTTATGAACCCTGGTAATCATAAATACAACAGAACTTCTTCCCAGAAAAACTGCACATTTGCCCTAAAATATGAAACTGTATCAGGAGTTTCATGGGTTCCCTGAATCCTATCCACTCCGAGTTGTCCCCGTACCCCAGATTAAGAACCTCTGATGGACCTGAATTAATACAATGTCCTACATACAATGTAGAGACAATGTGTATGCTGTTTTTTAAGTCTATTGATAGAAACGTGATGAATAAATACAACTTCATTTAAAAGAAATACTGAATTTAGAGACTTCTTGTTACGTGTGATCTCCAGAGGACCAGTGAATGCCTGTGCAAGCCAAGGAACATGTTAAAAGAATCCCCTATCCCTGCAACAAAGCCGTCTTCCAAACGCCCGAAAGGGATTCAATTGGAACAGTTGCTCTGTCCCAGGGCTCAGGCATTGGAGACAGCCTGGCTCCAGAGACTCTGTGGCCCCGCCAGAGCCGGCGCTGGCTTTTCGGGGTTTTCCCACGCAAATGTTCAGCTGTTGGTGGGTTCACGTGTATTTAAGTTTTATTCTCCAGTTAGGACCGGGTTTTCCAGATGTGGGTTGTCAGCGCGTGCCCAGTAACCAGCGTGCGCCCAGGCGCGAAACGCAGTCATTGGGTAGCTCCGGGTGTGCGCCCTAGGTGGAGCCCGGGGAGGGACGTGGGTGGCCGTCCTGCTGCACAGGTACCCGTGGAATGCCCTGCCTGCGTGCTCCCTCTGCTGGGCGCGCCTCGGCGCCTTCCGGGTGCACGGCCCCGAAGAGGCGCGTGGGGCCCCGGGCTTGCGGATGAATGGGGAGACAGCGAGGGGAGGGGCGCACAGCACAGCCCTTTCCCCATTACTCGCACCTCCAGAACAGTCCTCCCGCTAGCCCCAACACCTCCTTCTATGCCCTCGCCCCCCTCTCCCCAGACGCTCTTAACCTGATTGAGACTTTGGCACGTAAACCCGGTTCTAGGAGCCCGGGCTGGCTCAGTGCACTACTTAACAGACACTTACCAGTATCTAACACACAACAGATTCATGCACACTGTTGAATAAAGAGGAGTTTGTTTTTCGTGTTTGAACCGTGTCTGCTTTAATAACGCTTCCAGCAGTGGTCCTTCTTAGGAGGGATACAGTGAGTGGTATACTGCGAGGGAAGCAGGACAAGGAGGCAAAGTGAAGGGAAACAGGAGGGCCCAGAAAGCAGCTTCCGAGTGAGCTGGAAAATTAGCGCCCAGAACTCATCTAGACATAGAGGCTCGGTGCCGTGGCATTCCGTGCTGACTGCCAGAACCGCGGACCGCGGGGCCAGCGCTGTGCCAGCAACATGGTGGGGCGGGTGCCCTGGGGTCGGAGAGGTGGAAAGGCCTGAAAGGAAGAGCCCAGAAAGGGATAGTACCCACGCGACGGCAGGGTAAAGGCCCGTCTCTACTGGTTACTAGAGACGTGGAACCCAGGAAGCTCGAGGCCCCGGGAAATCGGCATAGAAAGAGGCCTGTCAAAGGGGCCCCGAATCCTCCCGCAAGGACAGAGCAACACGTCCACCCGAGCTCGGAGGACTGACACCAGGAGTCCCCTGAGGCCCTGTCCCAGGCTTCCCAGGTTGTGGGGGACACCAGCTGCCTGCAGGGGGCGAGATGTTCCTTTGGCGCTGCTGGGCTGTGACTAAGAGCAGACACAAAAATAGAAGCGGAGATCAATGGAAAGGAATGAGACTGAACAAACACACGTATTAATCATGATGGGACACATAGTAAAATAACATTCCCAAACACGGCAGTAAGAAACGATGAACTATGTAAAGAATGCGCAGATAAATGAATGAAAATTTGGAGGACAAAAATGTAAGTTTCACATCGTATATCAAAATAAACACCAAGTGGATTAAAGTGTTAAATATTTTAAAGAACAGCCATAGAAACTATATATTTAATAGGACAAGGCAGTTATATTTATGGATAAATGTCAGCATTCTCAAAACTTTGAAACAACAGAAGAAACAACAAAGGAAGACTAATGTTCAAAAATATAAAAGCTGGACATAATTTTAAAAAGACAACTTGAGAAAAATGTCTGCACCAAGTGACAAGCAAATACTACCTGAAATGTATAAAAACTTGCTTATAGGTCAGGTGCAGTGGCTCACGCCTGTAATCCCAGCACTTTAGGAGGCCAAGGCAGGTGGATCAACCGAGGTCAGGAGTTCGAGACCAGCCTGGCCAACGTGGTGAAACCTCCATCTCTACTAAAAATACAAAAATTAGCTGGGCGTGGTGGCATGTGCCTGTAGTCCCAGCTACTTGGGAGGCTGAGGCAGGAGAATCGCTTGAACCTGGGAGGCGGAGGTTGCAGTGAGCCGAGATGGCGCCACTGCACTCCAGCCTGGGTGACAGAGCAAGATGCCATCCACCCCACCCCCCCAAAAAAAAGCTTGTTTATATATATAAAAACAATCAAGGTAGCAATTGCTAAATAGACAAAGAAGGTAAACATGCACTGTAATTCACAATAAGAAATAAAATTCATACCCAAGTGCATGGGGAAATGTTCATTGATAATCAGAAATTACATCTATTAAAGTAGCAAAAATGTTTTATAATTATAATGCAGGATGGATGCAGTGGCTCGTGCCTGTAATATCAGTTCACTGGGAGGCCGAGGCAGGAGGTTCCCTTGAGGCCAGGAGTTGGAGACCAGCCTGGGCAACATAATGAGACCCTGTCACTACAAAAAATTAAAAAATTAGTCCAGCACGGTGCTGTGCTCTAGTAGTCTTAGCTACTCAGGAGGCTGAGGTGGGAGGATCCCTTCAGCCTGAGAGTTACGGTGAGCTATGATCACATAAGTGCACTCCAGCCTGGGCAATAGTGAGACCCTGTTTCTATAAAAATAAGTAAAATAAAATAATAATGCATAATGTTAGCAACATGGTAAAATAATAGTCACCATTGCTTCATACAACTCTTTCTGGTTTTTTTGAGATGGAGTCTTGCTCTGTTGCACTGGCTGGAGTGCAGTGTTGCCTCACTGCAACCTCTGCCTCCCAGGTTCAAGTGATTCTCCTGTCTCAGCCTCCTGAGTAGCTGGGACTACAGGCACACGTCACCACACCCTGCTAACTTTTGTATTTTTAGTAGAGATGGGGTTTCACCATATTGGTCAGGCTGGTCTCAAACTCCACTGCTCTGCTGCCCAGGCTGGAATGCAGTGGTGCGACCTCGGCTCACTGCAACCTCCACCTCCCAGGATCAAGCGATTCTCCTGCCTCAGCTGCCCAAGTAGCTGGAACTACAGGCGTGTGCCACCACAACCAACTGATTTTTGTATTTTTAGTAGAGACAGGGTCTTGCCATGTGATTCACCCACCTTGGCCTCCCAAAGTGCTGGGATTACAGGCGTGAGCCACCACGCCCGGCCCATACAACTCTTTTGAATAGCAATATAGTGATCTTCATTTATTCAACAAACCACTATTAGGGAGTTCCTATTGCAGGTTAAACACTACTCTAAGATCTCACTATAATGGGGGGAAGAGAGAATAAAGAAACAAACATACATGATGCAAGGTGGTGGTAGTGGTAGGAAGAAAAATAGAACCATGAGCAATAAGATATGCTAATTGCATTCGGCTTGGTTAGTCAAGGTAAGCCTCCCTGATAAGATGACATTTGAACAGAGCAACATGAATGAAGTGAGGGAGCAAACCTCATTCACACCTGTGGGAAGAGTGTTCCAGGCAAAGGGAACAGAAAGTACAGTGACCCTGAGGCAAGATCATACTGTGGTAGAACATCAACTGATTGCCTTTTAACCATGCACACAGTAACACTGAAGAAATGTTTAAATTAACTTACTTTATATACATACCACAATAAATGTATTCAGCAGAAGCAATATAGTCAAATATCTGTTTTTTATCTTAACTAAACCAAAACTTAACCTTGGTGGAAGGTGACATTGCCAAAAGTTTGCTTCACCCCATCCTCTTCTCAAAGCTAGAGTCTGCCAGATATGAAATGTTATGTCTTCATTTGCAGCATGTTCAGTCCTTTTCTAAATAATATCTAAACATGTGAATTAAAGTACTGTCACAGTTCAGAAAAAGGGTCATCACAATAAAGACAGAAAGTCTTGAGTGGGATTATCCAGTTTTGTAGTTTTTTGGGTTTTTTTTTTTTTTTTTTTTTTTTTTCTGAGACAGAGTTGTGCTCTGTTGCCCAGGCTGGAGTGCAGCGGCTTGATCTCGGCTCACTGAAACCTCCGCCTCCTGGATTCAAGCGATTCTGCCTCCTGAGTAGCTGAGATTACAGGCGCCTGCCACCATGCCTGGCTGGTTTTTGTATTTTTAGTAGAGACAGGGTTTCACCATGTTGGCCAGGCTGGTCTCGAACTCCTGACCTCAAATGATCCACCCACCTCAGCCTCCCAAAGTGCTGGGATTCCAAGCGTGAGCCACTGCACCTGGCCAGTTCTGTAGTTTTAATTACCATCACTTTTCTAGTGAGTCTCAAATAAATCCCTAACCTGAACCTTAACCCTGAACTCCAGACTCAAATATACACCTGTCTACTTGACCTCTCCACTTAGATGTCTGGTAGGCACTGCAAATTTAAACATCCAGGCTGGGCACCATGGCTCACACCTGTAATCTCATCACTGTGGGAGGCAGAGGCGAGCAGATCACTTGAGTTTAGGAGTTAAAGACCAGTCTGCGCAACACAGCAAGATCCTGTCTCTATAAAAAAATTTTTTAATTAGCCAGGCGTATTGGGACATGCCTGTAAGTCCTAGCTACTAAGGAGGATAAGGCAGGAGGATCACGTCAGCCAGGAAGGTTGAGGCTGCAGTGAGCCATGATTACACCTTTGCACACCAGCCTGGGCAACAGAGCAAGACCCTGTCTCAAAAAAAAAATTAAATGCCCAAAACTGACCACTGGTTTTCCATCTGCCCTCCCCACACACACGCATAGTTTCTCTAACAACTAATAGCAAGGCAATTCTTTTTTTTTTTTTTTTTTTTTTTTTTTTTTTTGAGATAGAGTCTCACTCTTTCACTCAGGCTGGAGTACAGTGGTGCCATCTCAGCTCTCGGCAACATCCGCCTCCCGGGTTCAAGCAATTTTCCTGCCTCAGCCTCCCAAGTAGCTGGGATTACAGGCATGTGCCACCATACCTGGCTAATTTTTGTATTTTTAGTAGAGACAGGGTTTCACCATGTTGCCAATGCTGGTCTCGAACTCCTGGCCTCAAGTGATCCACCGGCCTCAGCCCCCCAGAGTGCTGGGTTTACAGGTGTGAGCCACCACACCCAGCCAACTAATAGCAAGTCACAAGGCCCCATGTGACCAGCTTCATCACCTCTGTGACCTCCTACTCTACCCTTCCATCACCCCTCTGGGTCGAATTGGCCCCCTTGCTATTCCTCAAACACACCAGACATGTGCCCACCTCAAGGCCCTGGACTTGTTCCCTCTACTGACAGTGATCTTCCCCTCCATACTCATCCGTGGTCCCTGTCTCAGTTTGATGAGGTCTTTACACAAAAGACAAAGCAACTTTCTGAGTGAGGCCTTCCCTATACAACCTATCTAAAATAAACACACAAACAACTCCCTGATTTGAATTTTCCACTTTAGCATTTTATTGCCTTTTTCAAGACAGGGTCTTGCTCTATCACCCAGGCTGGAGTACTGTGGTATGATCATAGCTCACCACAGCCTTGAACTCTTGGGTTCATGCAATCCTCCTGCCCCATCCTCCCAGGGCCACAGGCATGTGCCACCATGCCTGGCTAATTTTTTATTTTTATTTTTTGTAGAGACAGGGCTCTCACTGTGTTCCCCAAGATGGTCTCAAACTCCGAGCCTCAAGCAATCCTACGCCTCAGCCTCCTAAAGCACTAGGATTACAGGAGTGAGCCACCATGCCTGGCCCATTTTATCACTATTTAAAGTTATATATTTTTTACTTGTTTATTTTGTTTATTGTCTGTATCTCCCTATTAGAATGTAATCCTATAAGCCCCAAGGGCAGAGATTGTTGTCTATTTTGTTCACTGATGTATCCCCAGTGCCCAGAATGGTGCCTGCCACCTGGTAGACACTTGACAAATATTCACTGACTGAATAAGAGTGGGAAGGAAAAGCACATAATAACCATGTGGTGTGGATCAGAGACAACAGGAAACATTCTTATTAGCAGAAAACTAATTTAGGGAGATTACTAAGAAAGTCAGGTGTGGTCATGCAAAAGATTCTACAAAATATAACTAAATGTCTGAGTCACCAAGATAGGGGCTGGGGGTCAAATAGTCTCTGACAGAGAAAACTGACTCCCTCCCTGACTCATAGTTTACATCCAGCTCTGTCTTCAGAATCACAGTCCCCTGAGGGCTGAGAACTCCAGAATCTACACATGCCCAGCCCCCATACATACCTTGGTCCCGGAAGATGGGTGGGAGCTAATGGGGCAAAGGGATGTCTAAGGTATGTTTCTTTCAGCTGGGATACTCTCAGGTAAGGCATGGTAACAGAAAATCCAGTTCAAACTGGTGTCAATAATAAAGAACATTTGGGAGGCTGAGGTGGGAGGATCACTTGAGCCTAGGAGTTCAAGATCAGCCTGAGAAACCAAGCAAGACCCTGTATCTTGCTTACAAAAACTAAAAATTAATAATAACAAACAAATTAGCCAGGTGGCTGGGCACAGTGGCTCACGCCTGTAATCCCAGCACTTTGGGAGGCCAAGGCAGGCAGATGACCTGAGGTCGGGAGTTCAGGACCAGCCTGACCAACATGGAGAAACCCTGTCTCTATTAAAAACACAAAATTAGCTGGGCATGGTGGCGCATGCCTGTAATCCCAGCTACTAGGGAGGCTGAGACAAGAGAATCGCTTCAACCTGGGAGGCAAATGTTGCGATGAGCCTAGATTGCACCGCTGCACTCCAGCCTGGGTAACAGGAGCAAAACTCCACCTCAAAAAAAAAAAAAAAAAAAAAAAGAATGGACTCAGACAAAGCTGTTTCTCCTTATAGGGGCAGAAATGGCTGCAGTTTTTCAAGATTTTACATCTTTGCACTAGACTTCAATCTATCACTTCAAATGACTGGGCTTCAATCTGTTTGGGTCGTTTGTCATAGATTCATTCTAAAGCAACCCCTGTGACCAGAGAAAAGTCAACACACAAAGGAGGGTAGAGCTGGCTTGGGCCATTCCCTGATCCAAACACTGGGCCCGAGGATGGGATTTTTCTAACTGATTTAGGACACGCCACTGAGGCTGGAAGTGAAGCCAGTCCTACCTAAACAGCTCCTCCATAGGGAACAGTGTGTGAATGGATGGGGGACCAACTACAGAATCCATGACAAAGACATATCCACCCAGGGGGGTCCAGGAGACCACTGTCTACTTCTATTCTGACTTGGGTCTAGTTACCCCTCTCCTCACCAGGGCCAGGCACTGCAGAGGCTCACCAAATATCTGTTGGGAACCTGGTGCATACCAGGCTGTAGGCATCACCTAGGACCTTGGTCTGCACAGTGTGGAAGCCGAGTCAATCATGGTCTCTTTTAGTGCCTCTTCAATCAGCCCCATGATGCCCCCAACTCTTCCTGTCATCCTAATGCAAGTGAATCCAGAGAGTGGGCCTCTCCTGTACTCTTGGGATGATGCTGCCCTCTGTGTTTCCTGCTACTACTACAGCGTCGTGAGCCTGTATCACCCGGAACCTTGGTTCATTTATAGATGGGAGCTCACTCCACCTTCTGCTTTAACTGAAACCTGGCTGAGGACATGGCATGAGGCCTTGCTAACTTCATCAAGATAGCCCACCTACCATGTGACAAGGAGGAAGGTGGTCCGCATCCCCTGCCCTCACTGCCTCTTTCAGATCACCACTGTTCTTTGGGCTCCCTTCCTCGGCACTTCCCCTACGTTCACTGAGGACTTTGGCCCCTGACTCATAGACTTCCCAGGAGAAATACTGCCATCATCCTGGGTGATTTAGTATCCCTGTGGATAACACCTTCTATATCTTAATCTTAAAGTCTCTAGCCCCCTTGTCTTCAGTGACCTTAGCCCTTCTTACTGCTCAGGCCACTCATCCCCTTGGTCACACTCTGAGCCTTGTCATCACCTAAAAGTAATACTCTGACAAAATCCGATTATCCAAACATAAGCCCCTGTTCTTATAGCTCCCCCTTCCTTATCTCATTACATCTGTGTCCCCTTAACCTTCCATCTTCTTGTCTTCACGTAGTGCTGAGCAGTGTAGGGAAAGCTCCATTCCCCTGTGGACTGGTGCCAGGGTCTTCAACCCCCTGACATCTGGATTCTCTCTCTACTACACCACTGAAGCCACTAACGTCGCCAGGGACTTCCTTGTTGCTAAACTAGAGGGATCTCTTATCTTCTTAGTCCTCTAGGTCCTTATCTTTTTAGTCTTCTTCTCTGTGTTGACCACTTCTTCATTCTTGAAATCCTCTTCTGCGGCCACTAAATTGCCAGGCACCTGTCATTTTCTTCTATCTCCTCAAATGTGCTTTCTCCTTCTTCTTCACTAATTCCTTTTCTTCCCATCAGCCCCATAAATGTTGCTGTTCCTAGAGCTCTGTCTTGGTTTACTTCTCCTTTCATTTTACAAATTCTTCTTGGATTATCTCACTCATACCCAAGGTTTCAACAACCACCTAAATGCTAATGATATCCAAACCTAAATTTGGGGCCTTGATTGCTCATTGGGTATTGCCACTAACATGCCCTGTAGGGACCTTAATTTCAGCATTTCCCAAATTGAACTTTCTATTCTCTACCCTACACTCTGTGGGACATGACAGAACGTATGGCCGGGTGTGGTGGCTCATGCCTGTAATGCCAGCACTTTGGGAGGCTGAGGCAGGTGGATCACTTGAGGTCAGGAGTTCAAGACCATCCTAGCCAACAAGGTGAAATCCTATCGCTACTAAAAATACAAAAATTAACTGGGCGTGGTGACACGCACCCATAATCCCAGCTACTCAGGAGGCTGAGGCAGGAGAATTGCTTGAACCCGGGAGGCGGAGGTTGCAGTGAGCTAAGATCGCACCACTAAACTCCAGCCTAGGTGACAGAGCCAGACTCCATCTCAACCAAAAAAAAAGAAAGAAAGAAAAAAAAAAAGTTGAGTCGTGTGTAAAGCTGAAAAGAGATGAGCCCCCAGCATGTCCTCTGAGGACACTCCAGGAGGGTCTCATATCACCTTTTGAACTGTGGGCTCTTACCAGGCAGTTCCAGGTCTTATGTAAATGGACTGAGAATTTTCTAGAAAGGGAGGCACCAGCTCTGGTAATGGAGCTTCCAAAACTGCCTAGGGGAAAAGCAGTCCCTACTGACACAGCGCCTCCTGGGTGCCACTGTGATTGAGGGATGCAAAGTAATCTGAGGTCTCAGGATGAACAAAGCTTTGGATGACATTAATTTAACCTACTCAGTTTGTCATCTGTTTTCGTGGTCTGTGGTGCAAGAAACAAAAAACCTAATCAACTACTTTAAGAAGGAAAAGCGGGGGTTGAAGCTTGCTGGAAGGATAATTGAGTGTTTCACGTAGCAACTAAACCAGAAGAATAAAAGAGAAACTGATTTGGGGCCTTGGTCAGATATGAATGGAACCAAGGATTCAATGTCTAGTTCTCTGGTTTCCTCTGCACGCTGCCTTCAACTTTCCCCACCACTGCCTGAACTCCTCAGTGTGACTGAGTGCCGTTAGCTCCCTGGCCTCATTCACATCCCACCTGCCACTGGCAGAGAGGTACTGGTCTATTCTCACTCTGCTCTGCAAAGGGACTCTGGCCTGGCTTGGCTTGGAGGGAGACCCCCAAACTATTGGTGGTTGAGCTGTGAAGAGATCTGATGAGACCTCTTGATTCAAGTCTGCCACTGGATCAATTAGCTATATGCCATGGGGACAGAGTTGCATAGTACAGACCTGGTCATTGGGCACTCACCCTGTGTAACAAGGACAATTTCCAGGGTAGAAGGATGTGTAAGAATATTAGAATTTGGGGCTGGTGGGGTGGCTCACACCTGTAATCCCAGCACTTTAGGAGGCTGAGGCGGGTGGATCGCCTGAGGTCAGGAGTTCGAGACCAGCCTGGCCAACATAGTGAAACCCCGTCTCTACTAAAAAATACAAAACATTAGCTGGGCGTGGTGGCGGGCACCTATAATCCCAGCTACTCAGGAAGCTGAGGCAGGAGAATCACTTGAACCTGGGAGGCAGAGGTTGCAGTGAGCTGAGATTCCACCATAGAGCTCCAGGGCAACAAGAGCTAAACTCTGTCTCAAAAAAAAAAAAAAAAGGAAAAAGAATATTAGAATTTGGACTGCAATTACAATATTAGAATTAGAATATGGGCAGCCACCCTAGTGGGATTACTACATCATTGCTAAGTAATTTTTTTTTCTTTTTTTTTCTTGAGACAGAATCTCACTCTATCACCCAGGCTGGAGTGCAGTGGCACAACGTTGGCTCACTGCAACCTCCATACTCTGGATTCAAGCGATTATCCTGCCTCACTAAATACAGAAATACAATAATTTCTGTATTTTTAGTAGAAACGAGGTTTGGCCATGTTTCCCAGGCTGGTCTCAAACCCCTGGGCTCAAGCCATCTCCCCGCCTTGGCCTCCCAAAGTGCTGGGATTACAGGGGTGAGCCATCGCGCCCGGCCGCTAAGTGCTTTTTAATTCTTTCCCACAACACAGTCAAATAGCCTTAGCACGTTGCCCATGATAATGAGGTCATGTGCCAAAGCACATAAGAACATGGCTGAACCCTCTCTCCTTGCTCTGTCAGTCCCTCAGGCCCTTGGGCTGTGCCCCCTCTCCTGGCTTCCAAGGCCTCCGCCCCTCTCCCAGGCTGCTTGCAAAAGTGTCTACACAAACCCTGCCCTCTGTGTTCCCTCCCTCTGAGGTGATCTCGTTTCTTGTTATGCCCAAAGGGAGAGCCTTGAAGTCTCCTGGAAGGGAAACATCTACAGATATAAATCTGCATGCGCTCCATAAGACTGGCGGTTGAGGAAGAGTTTCCTTCTAAGATCTGGTGCAGCCGGGCACGGTGGCTCACGCCTGTAATCCCAGCACTTTGGGAGGCCAAGGCAGGCGGATCTCTTGAGCCCAGGAGTTCAAGATCAGCCTGGCCAACATGGCAAACCCTCGTCTCTACAAAAATACTAAAATTAGCCGGGCACAGTAGCTCCGGTAATCCCAGCTATTCAGGAGGCTGAGGCAGGAGAATAGCTTGAACCCAGGAGGCAGAGGTTGCAGTGAGTCAAGACCGCACCGCTGCACTCCAGCCTGGGTGACCAGAGTAAAACCCTGTCTCAAAAAAACCCCCAAAAAACCAAAACCAAACAAACAAAAAAACCTGATGCAGAAGAATAGGTGAGGGGAAGGGGCATTTGTGTTGCAGACTCCCCAAATAGGTCTGGGTCCCTCCCCGAGTGAGGGGATTTTCTGCCCCCCTAGATGTGTGAGCCAGTGTGTGTGTGTGCATGTGTGTGTGTGCTCATGCATGAGCCTGTGTGACAGACCAACTGCGTACAACTGACAAGTGTGCAGCTGAGAGTGGGCGGTGATTGTCCCAGGCCCTTCCCACTCACTCCAAGTGCAAGCTGGGATCCAAGCCTTCTGCCTCTGGCTTGCAATTGAATTTGACGTCTGCACTGGCCCTTGCTGCTCCCTAAGGTCTGAGCTCTTATTCACCTTCTGGCCACTTTGGTTAGCATCTCCTCCTCTAGTTTCAGCTTTCACATTAAACCCCAAACCCAGCCTGTGGGAAAGTCCTCCAGTCAACCTCACACCAGCAACAGTCTTGGGGCTCAGCAGCAAATATGCATACTACTTCCGGTGGGGGAGGGAGCTAGATTCTTCCTGGTCCTGTCTGGGCACCAAGGAGTAAGAAAGATAGAGAAGCAGCTGCCCTGCCAAAGGGGAAGAAATGCTCAACTCCGAAGTACAGCTCTGCCCTCTACCACCAGCCTCCAGCTCTGTCTCTACTGGGGCCGCTCAGCATTTGGGGACCAGGAGATAGGAAGGGACCTAAGGGGACCTGTGGGTGGTGATGCTCAAGACTCAGGCACAAGGACCTGGGCACAGAGGAGGCAGCACCAGGAACACTGGGAACAGGAAGATGGTGTAGGGGGCATGAGGGACAGTGCCTAGATCTAGCCTGCTGAAGGAGCAGACAGCAGAGCTGGTGTTACAGCAAGAGTAGCTGCTCTGGGCCCTTGCCAGAAGAAGATGGGGCTCCAAAGAGGACAACATTGCAATGGTGACACAAGTCCTTCTCTTCTTTTCTTCCCAGGGTTGTTGTGACTCCTTCCTTGGTGGAAAAAGCCTAGGCTCTCTTACATACATTCCTTTCATTTGCTCATTCATCAATATTTTTAGCTCTTGTCTGAACAAGAATAAAGAGAAATTCATATTTTTCAAAAGTTTGCTTATTGAATTGAAACCCAGCAATGGAAAACATGAACCTGGCAGTGAAACTGGCTTCACTGCAGTGAAACACACTATGCTCTTGCCACCTTAATAACCTGCACAGTTGCATTCCTGTGGGCCTTGTTCATGATGATGGATCCCACTACCTAGGAAACCCTTCTGCCTCATCCACTTGGCAAACTCTTACCCATCTTTCAAGCCCTAGTTGAGGTGTCGCCTCTCCTGGGAACAGCAATACCCACCTCTTTATCCCATGGATTAATTGCTTATCATTTGATCCCCATAGTGACCTATGCTTGCCACAAAAGAAGATTATTTTATTGTATATAGTTAGTTGTTTCTGCCTAGTACTGCCACTAAACTATGTACAATGGAGAAGGAGGAAGGATTATCTTGTTTGTATTTGTATCTGTATCTGTGTCTAGCACTAGCTAGTAACTGCTCAGCATTCAGGTACCAGGAGAAAGAAGGGGACCTGGGGTTGACATTGCTCAAGTCTCAGGCACAGAGGCTTGGGCACAGAGGAGACAGCACCAGAACACTGGGAGCAGGAGGATGACGCAGGAGACATGAGGGTGCAAGGACTAGCACAGTGCAAATCCTTAAAGTAAATGTTACTGCACATGGTGGCTCACACCTGCAATCGTAGCACTTTGGGAGGCCAAGGTGGGCAGATGGCTTGAGTTCAGGGCTTTGAGACCAGCCTGGACAACATGGCAAAATCCCATTTCTACAAACAAACAAACAAACAAAAATTAGCTAAGCATGGTGACAGGAGCCTGTAGTCCCAGCTACTTGGGAGGCTGAGGTGCGAAGATGGCTTGAGCCTGAGAGATTGAGACTGCAGTGAGCCAAGATCATGCCACTGCACTCCAGCCTGGGCAACAGAGTGAGACTGTCTCAAAAAATAAAAATAAAATTTTAAAAAATGTTTATTGAAAAAAAGGAACCAAAAAATTGAATCAACAAAGTAAACCTAAGTGCCATTTTCCTGTATGCCCTGGTCCCTTCAATGTCGGAGCCAGGAATCTAATTGGGAAGCACGTGGTGGAGCCAGGTCCTCTGTCTTCCCTAGCTTCAGTATTTTGCTCAATCTTTTACCAAGGAAGCTTAAGGCTGGGGTTGGTGGCTCATGCCTGTAATCCCTGCACTTTGGGAGGCCGAGGCAGGAGGATTGTTTGAGGCTAGGAGTTTGAGGCCAGCCTGGACAACACACCAAGACCCCATATCGACAAAAAAATTTTAAAATTAACTAGATATGGTGGTGCATGCCTGTAGTCCTAGCTACTCTGGGGTCTGAGGCAGGAGGATAGCTTGAGCCTAGGAGTTCGAGGTTACAGTGAGCCATGATTATGCCACTGCACTCCAGTCTGAGTGACAGAGTAAGGCCCTATCTCCAAATAATAATAATAATAAAGAATGAGGAGCCTTGAAATACCACCTTTTCCCAATTTCAAATACAAATTTAAGACTCCTCATGGGCTTTTTTTTTTTTTTTAGATGGAGTCTCACTCTGTCACCTAGGCTGGAGTGCAGTGGTGTGATCTCGGCTTACTGCAACCTCCAACTCCCAGGTTAAAGTGATGCTCACTCCTGCCTTAGCCTCCTAAGTAACTAGGATTACAGGCGTGCACCATCATGCCTGGCTAATTTTTGCATTTTTAGTAGAGATGGGGTTTCACCATGTTGGTCAGGCTGGTCTCAAACTCCTGACCTCGTGATCCGCCCACCTTGGCCTCCCAAAGTGCTGTGATTGCAGGCATGAGCCACCATGCCTGGCCTGCCTCAGGAGCTTTTATCTCCATTTTCATTCCCCAGGAATATGTTGTTCAATACTTGTAGCAATAGTGTGTGACAGGAAAACAAACCACACATTTTATTGTCCAAATCACCTGGCTGCATAGGTCTCTTTAATTATTAATGGAACTATAGGATGTCTAATCTTGTTCAACAGAAGTCAAGGTCTAGCAGTAAAATTCTTTCTGGAACTGCTGTGTCTGGTGCTTTGCACCAAGTAGCCACTAGAAAGTTAATGCTATAAGTACATGTAACCAGGAAAGTGAGGCAGGCCAGGAGGAGATGCTGTGGGGTCTGCTGCTATCACATACCATTCTTGGCATAGCAGAAACCTCAACCAAGGAATGAACCCAGGCACCCTCAGATCTTTGGCATGCAATTCTCTGCCATGCTGTTAGGGAAGGAGAGTCAGAGAGACATCATTTTAAAATCAATTCCATCTTTTTTTTTTTTTTTTTTGGAGACACAGTCTTACCCTGTCACCCAGAGTACAGTGGCACAATCTGGAGTGCAGTGGCATAATCTTGGCTCAATGCAAACTGCGCCTCCCGGGTTCAAGTGATTCTCCTGCTTCAGCCTCCTGAGTAGCTGGGATTACAGGTGTATGCCACCACGCCTGGCTAATTTTTGTATTTTTAGTAGCGACGGGATTTCACCATGTTGGCCAGGCTGGTCTTGAACTCCTGACCTCAAGTGATCCACCTACCTCAGCCTCCCAAAATGCTAGAATTACAGGCATGAGCCACCATGCCTGGCCTAAACTCCATCTTAAAACTAGCCAAGGCACATTCCTTGCCACTCATGGCTCACGATCACAAGCTGTTTACAGTTGAGGAAACAGCTTAAAGATACTTGCAAGGACATACTCCTACAGCAACTAAAAGTCCAGATGTCCCAATACCCATAACAATATATGCTTTCAAGATAATTATAATGGCCAGATGCAGTGGCTCATGCCTGTAATCCCAGCATTTTGGAAGGCCAAGGAGGGAGGATTCCTTGAGCCCAGGAGCTTGAGACCAACCTGGGCAACACAGCCAGACCCCATCTCTACAAAAGTAAAAAAAAATTAGCCAGGCATGGTGATGTGCACCTGTGGTCCCAGCTATTCAGGAGGCTGAGGTGAGAGGATCACTTGATTCTGGGAGGTGAAGGTTGCAGTGAGCTGAGATTGTGCCACTGCATTCTAGCCTGGGTGAGAGAGTGAGACTCTGTCCCCCCCCCAAAAAAAAAAAACCCAAAATATAACTATAGTTACACTTTGAGGTACTGACACACTAGAATGTCAAGGATAGCTTTCTTTAAATCAACAGAACAATAAATTTTGTGATGCTGTCAACCTACTCTCATGTAGACACATCTTAGCCTAGTTTTTATGTAGACAAGACCTCTATATAAGAAAAACTTAAAGATGAGGTGTTCCTCCTCTTGCCTTCTGAGAATGTTCTACTCTGTAATAGTAGCCTGCCTTTCTTTCTTTCTCTCTTTCTCTCTCTCTCTCTCTCTCTCTTTCTTTCTTTCTCTCTTTCCTTCTTACATGGAGTCTTCGCTCTGTCACCCAGGCTGGAGTGCAATGGCACAATCTCAGCTCACTTCAACCTCCGCCTCCTGGGTTCAACCAATTCTCCTGTCTCACCCTCCACCTGGGACTACAGGCGCCCGCCACCACGCCCAGCTAATTTTTATATTTTTGGTAGAGACAGGGTTTCACCATATTGGTCAGGCCGATCTCAAACTCCTGACCTCAGATGATCCACCCGCCTCAGCCTCCCAAAGTGCTGGGATTACAGGCATGAGCCACCGCCCCCGGCTGACAGTAGCTTTCAATAAACTATCTCTTCTCACTGCACTCTGTGACTCACTTTGAATTCCTTCCTATACAAGATCCAAGAACCCTCTCTTGGGGTCTGGATCAAAACCCATTTTTCTGGCAACAATACAGTATCTAGATGATTTAACTGATGGCTACAAGTTTAGAGAAATATGTTGCATTAGGCAAGCTCTTTTCATTTCAAGCAACTGACTCACCTTAAAATAGCTTAAGCCAAAAGAGGAATATGTATAGGCTCACGGAACCAAACTAAGATTGGCGTCAGGGACTCAGACGTTCTCAGATCTTGCCCTCCTCATTTCTCAATTCTACTTCTGTGTCGGTTCATTCACTTCACCTGCAAATCAGCTTTTGCTAAGCAGCTTGGCTTCCTTATCTTTGCCAGCAACTGGAGCATCTGCAAGGTTCCAGGAGAAACTCCATTTGGTTCAGCCCAGATCATATAGGTGCCCCTGTATTCAAGGGAGTGGTGCCCATTATCAAAAATGTGTAGGGGGAGTAGAGGATGATTATTGGACAAATCTTTGCAAGCCAGGTGACTTGCTCAATTTCTATTGACTGCATATGCTAATAATTTTTTTTTTTTCTTCTCTGAGACAGGGTCTCACTCTGACATCCAGGCTGGAGTGCAGATCTTGGCTCACTGCAACCACTGCCTTCTAGGCTCAGGTGATCCTCCCACCTCAGCCTCCCAAGTAGCTGAGACTACAGGTACACACCATCATACCTGGCTAATTTTTGTATTTTTAGTAGAGATGGGGATTCACAAGTTGCCCAAGCTAGTCTCGAACTCTTCAGCTCAAGCAATTCCCAAAATGCTAGGGTTACGGGTGTGAGCCACCATGTCTCAAATATACATACATACATACATACATACATATATATATATATAGTTTTTTTGAGATGGAGTTTTGCTCTTATTGTCCAGGCTGGAGTGCAATGGCACGATCTCAGCTCACCACAAACTCTGCCTCCTGGGTTCAAGCGATTCTCCTGCCTCAGTCTCCAGAGTAGCTGGGATTACAGGCATGCGCCGCCACACCCAGCTAATTTTGTATTTTTAGTGGAGACAGGGGTTTCTCCATGTTGGGCAGGCTGGTCTCCAACTCCCGACCTCATGTGATCCGCCCACCTTGGCCTCCCAAAGTGCTGGTATTACAGGCGTGAGCCACCGCACACGGCCCCGGCCTCAAATATTTTTTAAAAGGCAAAGGAGTGGGAAAGCTTCGGTAATCCCACCACTCACATAAATGACAGCTGTTG
Source organism: Theropithecus gelada (assembly GCF_003255815.1). NCBI lineage: Eukaryota > Metazoa > Chordata > Mammalia > Primates > Cercopithecidae > Theropithecus > Theropithecus gelada. The sequence continues at coordinate 55,952,737 of NC_037682.1, forward strand.
TTGGCCTTTATTCTTTTAGTGCTTTAACAACAATCCCATGTGTACAATTTTGTTTGCTGATTTTTTTTACTTTATTATAACACATACATTTCTCTAATCATAAAAACTTCTTGAAACGCTGCTTTAAATAGCTATGTAGTATACTTTAAAGACTCACCTAGGCTGGAGTGCAGTGGCACATTCTCAGCTCACCGAAACCTCCAGCTCCCAGGTTCAGGTGATTCTTCTGCCTCAGCCTCCCAAGTAGCTGGGATTACAGCACCTGCCACTATACCTGGCTAATTTTTGTATTTTTAGTAGAGGCGGGGTTTCACCATGTTGGCCAGCCTGATCTTGAACTCCTGACCTCAAATGATCCACCCATCTTGGCCTCCCAAAGTGCTGAAATTACAGGCGTGAGCCACCACTCCCAGCCCTCTGAAGACTTTTAACCACTTCATCCGGAAGGAAAGAAGGCAGCGGCAGCTGAGTGAGGAGGCATTCCTTCTGTGCATGTGCCTCTGTTCTCAGTCCCCGGAGGCACTTTAAGTTCCTGGGACACAATTCGGACTTCAGAGGAGAGGGCATTACACTGGAATTCCCCCTCCCCATTTCCTGCACTTCTCAAAACTTGTCTCATTCACACTTATTCTTCCTCTGCTCCAGGCTCAGAGAGCTTGCTACAAATTTGGCTAGTGGTTCAGCCAAACACCTTTAGGTTTGAATCCTGACGCTGTAGCTTTGTAATTGGGGAAACATTTTACCTCTCTAAAAACCATTTGTAAAATGGGGATTTTGTCACAGAGTTCTTATGAGGATTAAATGTCATTATGTATATAAAACACTTAGCACGTAGATGATAAATAATAGCAAAATAAGCAAAACCCAGGCCAGGTGCGGTGGCTCACACCTGTAATCCCAGCACTTTGGGAGGTCTAGTCAGACAGATCACTTGAGCCCAGGAGTTTGAGACCAGCCTGGGCAACATGGCAAAACCCTGTTTCTACCAAAAATACACAAATTAGCCAGGCATGGTCATGCACACTTGTGTCACCAGCTACTTGAAAGACTGAGGCAGGAGGATCATTTGAGCCCGGGAGGTCAAGCCTGTGGTGAGCCGAGATTGGGCCACTGTACTCCAGCCTGGGCTATAAAGTGAGACCCTATCTCAGCAAAACAAAACAAAACAAAACACCCCAGCAAAACCCGAAGAAGATTCCCCTCTAATTATAGCCCTCTCCTCCCTTCCCCTTCTCTTTCAGTCATGATTCTTGCAAGTAATCTGTGCTTGCTATCTCTATTTCCTCATCTCCCATTTACACCCATTGTAATCTGGCTGTTTCCCCTGCTCACCAAATATCTTCTAATGCACTCTAGATATCTTCACAGAGCATTGTTCAATCTTTTCTGTATTAGTCACAGTTAATCAATTTCTCCTTCAAAATTCTCTTGTTCTTTATCAGATTCCATCTAGTTTTCCTAATTCTCAGCCTGCACCTTCTAACTCTACTTTGCTTCCTCAACTCTCTTTCAAGTCAAGGGTCCTCAACCCCTGAATTAAGGTGAAAACCCTACGATACCAGTTCGTAGCCTGTTAGGAACTGGCCTGCACAGCAGGAGATGAGCAGCAGGCAAGCCAGAGAAGCTTCATCTGTATTTACAGCTGCTCCTGATTGCTTGCATTACCACCTGAGCTCCGCCTCCCATCAGATCAGCCATGGCATTAGATTCTCATAGGAGCACGAACTCTATTGTGAACTGCACATGCGAGGGATCTAGGTTGCATGCTTCTTATAAGAACGTAATCCCTGATGATGTGTCACTATCTCTCATCACCCCAAGATGGGACCATCCAGTTGCAGGAAAACAAGGTCAGGACTCCCACTGATTTACATTATGGTGAGTTGTATAATTATTTCATTATATATTACAATGTAATAATAATAGAAATAAAGTGCACAATAAATGTAAGGTGCTTGAATCATCTTGAAACCATTCCCCTGCAACCCCTCAATCCCGGTGAAAAAATTGTCTTCCACAAAACCAGTTCCTGTTGCCCAAAAGGTTGGGGATCACCTCTTTAATTAGTATTTGTCTTCAACTTTCATATGTCTAGAAAAAGCATAATTTTTTTTTTTTTTTTTGAGGCGGAGTCTCACTCTGTCGCCCGGGCTGGAGTGCAGTGGCCGGACCTCAGCTCACTGCAAGCTCCGCCTCCTGGGTTCATGCCATTCTCCTGCCTCAGCCTCCCGAGTAGCTGGGACTACAGGCGCCCGCCACCTCGCCCAGCTAGTTTTTTGTATTTTTTAGTAGAGACGGGGTTTCACTGTGTTAGCCAGGGTGGTCTCGATCTCCTGACCTCGTGATCCGCCCGTCTCGGCCTCCCAAAGTGCTGGGATTACAGGCTTGAGCCACCGCCCCTGGCCAAAAGCATGATTCTTTACTATGAGATCTGAGTTGGAATTCTGACTCTGCTACCTACTAAATTGATTTCCTAAATTATTTTACTCCCTTGAGCCTTCATACTTTCACCTGCAAGAAAGTTCCTTCTCTCCTGGATAGTCATCCTAAATTGAATTGTATACCAAACCTATATTTCCAGGCCGGGTGCGGTGGCTCACGCCTGTAATCCCAGCACTTTGGGAGGCTGAGGCAGGCAGATCACAAGGCCAGGAGTTCTAGACCAACATAGTGAAACCCTGTCTCTACTAAAAATACAAAAAATTAGCCAGGCATGGTGGCGGGTGCCTGTAGTCCCAGCTACTTGGGAGGCTGAGGCAGGAGAATCGCTTGAACCTGGCAGGCGGAGGTTGTGGTGAGCCAAGATTGTGCCACTGCACTGCAGCCTGGGCAACAGAGTGAGACTCCGTCTCAAAAACAAAACAAACAAACAAAAAAACTGTATTTCCCATTGGCATAATGAATTAGTAAGCATAAATTGGAATTCCAGGCCTGGAAACCTGTTTCATACCATAACTATGTCAAAAATCGGAACAAATATATGCTCTTCAAAATGTTTATTAACCATATAAAACTAAACAATGTGAACTGTGATGTAAACGTTCCTTTGAGGTATTTTTCTTCATGGACTGGACTGGCTGAAGTTTCTTTGACTCTTAGTTTAATGAAGTTTGGACACAACATGCCATCTTTTCCTGGTGAATCTTCCTAGGGCATACATAGATATTTTTCCTTACTCCAGAGACCTTTGAATTTGCATTGAAAATTAGGGTCATCTGCCACAAAGAAAAAAGAAAGTTCAGTGATGTTCAGATGAATGCCTCTCAAAAGTTTTTGAATGTTAAATGTTGGGAGAGGGACAGTTTCAATGATGTCTTATTCTTCCATTTTTATAAACATCTACTTTGCTGAGCTTCCAAGAAATGTCCAGCAATAGTATCAGTTTGCAAGAGAAATTTCTAGATTCACTTACTCTGCAGTGTCAGTTTCAGTGATGCTTTTTACAGTTATACAAATACCTTCAAAAATACTGAATGAGGCAGTTTCCTCCAAATTCCTAGTTCCAGGCTTCACTTAAGATTTACATGATATCCAAAACACTTACAAAATTCTTTTTTGGTCTATCCTCCTTGTATTAAGGCTTTAATTGGCCTTTGCAAATTTCACAAATAAAGATACCTTAAGAATGCAACAAATTCTGTAGCAAGCCAACTTAGAAAAAAAAAATGCAACAGCTTATTTGCTCTGTTGGTCAAAGTCAGTGAGATGCTTTGTAAAGATTGGGGAAGAAGGAAAACTACTCTATTGTCAGGATGCTGCTGCTTAAGAATTGGGAGACAGCCTGGAGCATCCCAGGACAGTTAGCATTAAACCTAGCTGTTATGAACTTTTAAAAAAATGCCATAGTTTCTTTTCTTGAGATGGAGTTTCACTCTCGTTGCCCAGGCTGGAGTGCAATGGCGCAATCTCGGCTCACCGCAACCTCCCTGTCCTGGGTTCAAGCAATTCTCCTGCCTCAGTCTCCCGAGTAGCTGGTATTACAGGCATGGGTCACCATGCCCGGCTAATTTTGTATTTTTAGTAGAGACAGGGTTTCTCCATGTGGGTCAGGCTGGTCTCAAACTCCTGAACTCAGGTGATCCGCCCACCTCGGCCTCCCAAAGTGCTGGGATTACAGGCGTGAGCCACCATGCCCTGCTTTTTTTTTTTTTTTTTTTTTTTGAGAAGGAGTCTCGCTCTGTTGCCCAGGCTGGAGTGCAGTGGCATGATCTTGGCTCACTGCAACCTCCACCTCCAGGGTTCAAGCAATTCTCTGCCTCAGCCTCCCAAGTAGCTGGGATTACAGGCACGTGCCACCACACCCGGCTAATTTTAGTAGTTTTAGTAGAGATGGAGTTTCACCATCTTGGCCAGGCTGGTCTTGAACTCCTGACCTCATGATCCGCCCACCTTGGCCTCCCAAAGTGCTGGGATTACAGGCTTGAGCCACTGTGCCTGGCCTCAAAAAAATACCATAGTTTCTTGACTTCCAGAACAAAGTGGAGTGAAAATCAAAGCTTAATAATGGACTCTTCAAAATACATTAGTTCATTAATTAAAGCCTACTGCTCTTGTATTCTTGGCAGGATAAAGTTAAAGCAACAGTTTCAATTTGCAGTCAATCACAATATGTAATACCTCCTACCCAACTGCATAGTCAATACTTAAAAATTTTCTACCTTACCGAAGTCAGCTTTCCAAAAAAGAAAAGTTTTATCGATGGCGAATACCTGTCTCAAACAGTAACATACCCCTGCATTTTAGTTAAGTGTTCTGAAAAAACCTTCAATGCTTCAATCTTAGCAACAAACAAAAACTATTCAAAGTTTCAAACTGTTCAAAGAAAATCCCTATCCACTTATTTTCTATCCACAGCAAGGTCCTAGTTCAGGCCCTCCTTTCTTGTATAGTCATTACTATACAATAATCTTGAAACTAGTCTGAACATAATTCCCTGGATCTATTCTCCAATCTACCACCAGTATCTTCATAAGATATGTATAGTCTTTCGAACCTTCATTCTACCTTGCACAATCCCTCCAGCATTAGCATTTATTACATTTTATTGTCATTATATATTTACAAAAGTCTCCTCTATTTTTTCCTGATATCCTAGTGGGCAAAAACTAATTCTTACTGGTCTTTGGTCTACTATATAGTCAGCACATAGCACTCAACAAAAGTACCTTTAGGTTAAATATGAGTCTAACTCTCATATCAGCTTTTAGATGGCCTAAGAATTCCCTCTTTGAACACCAAATATCAGTTTTCCTTCTTAATCCAATATTCTTATGTGAAAATTTTACTGCAAATATTGATGAAAAACACCTGAATGTTTCTTTGAAGCTAGTGCACTGGAAAAATACACCTTAGTGACTTAAAATGATCATAAATTAACACCAATTATATATATTTTAGGACACAGGTTCTCACTCTGTAACCCAGGCTGGAATGCAATGGCAGCATCGTAGCTTATTTTATAGGTGCAAGCCACAGCACCCAGCCCAATTATCGTGATCTTTTTATAGCTTTGTCATCAGTAGCTACTAAAAGGTGTGAGTTGCATGCTCCAGTTCCTGTAGCTTTTTAGGTCTTATCACACATACTCACCAGCTTTTATATCTAATTCTTCTGTCTGCACCAATTCATCTCACACCTCTAAATTTTAAGATACCATAGACTAGAAAGCTAATATAATCAAGTTTGTTAGAAGTATTTATGGCAGAGGTTGGGCATGATTACACACACTCATAGTCCCAGTTACTCCAGAGGCAGGAGGATCTCTTGGGCTCAGGGGCTCAAGACCAGCCTAAGCAACAATGAGTCCCCATCTCTGATTCTAATCAACATCAGAAAAAGATACCATAGAAATAACACTATCACTTCAATTTGCACTCAATTCTTTTGTTTTTTGTAGAGATAGGGTCTCACTGTGTTGCCCAGGTTGGTCTCGAACTCTTGGCCCCAAGCAATCCTCCTGCCTTGGCCTCCCAAAGTGGTGGGTATTACAGGCATGAGCCAAGACACCTCGCCTCAAATCTTAAAACCCAGCCTAGTTTAGTGAGAATTAAAACCCTCCCCACTTTAGGGGCCAGGCACCTATAATCCCAGCACTTTGGGAGGCCAAAGCAGGCAGATAACCTGAGGTCAGGAGTTCCAGAACAGCCTGGCCAACATGGTGAAACTCCATCTCTAATAAAAACACAAAAAATTAGCTGGGTGTGGTGGTGCGTGCCTGTAGTCCCAGCTACTCGGGAGGCTGAGGCAGGAGAATCGCTTGATCCCAGGAGGTGGAGGTTGCAGTGAGCAGAGATCATGCCACTGCACTCCAGCCTAGGTAATACAGTGAGTTTCTGTCTCAAAAACAAAAACAAAACCTCCCCAAAGTTTTCTTCTGTGAATCGTATTACTTAATAATCTGAAGATATTTTAAATTACATCATGCTACATTTCTAGCAAGTCACATGCATAACATGCAATGTGATATAAAAATACTAAACATTTATGACAAAATATATTCAAAGTTGATGGGTAAATTTTTCAATGGCAAAATGTAGCTTTGTTCTAAAGCCCACCACAAAATTCCATATTCAATCAAAATGTGCCCTCTGCTTTTATAATAGTACATTATACACACTATACATTTTATAGTATAGTGATAATAGAGATAAAATATTAGAAAACAGGCATCACAAGGATTTAGACAATTAAGGTAAGCTCAGAGTGACTTTTAATATGCCAATCAATGTTAATAAAACACAAGTCAAAGACAAGTGCAAACATGTTTTAGACCAAAATTAATGAGAAAACAAACAATAGACAATTTTTTTCAACATCTGTTAGCCAGTATTATTAGTCAAATGGCTAATCACAGATAAAATATATTTTGTGAAAAACTTGGAATGTCAGAAGTCATTCTGGCATTTCAAACAGCTATATACAATATCACGAAGATCAGTTTATATACACAAATATTGAAGAGAAACCGGGCAAAACATTTAAAAACAGACTAATAATACAATCAAGTACAAAACTTGAGGGGAGACATTTTAAAAGAGTCAGGGAAGGACATTACCAGAACAAGTTACAAAACCAGTAATTATTATACTACATTAATACAGCATTCCAAAGGGGAGAAAGGGTGCATTTTTCCAATGCACTAGCTTCAAAGTTCAAAGGAAAAAAAAAAGGCAAATAGCTGCTTTTCATCAAAAGCAGCTATACATTTCACATAATTGTTTCAAAAAGAAGACCTATTAACAACAATGATTGTTTAATGCTACAAGTTTACAGCAAAGACAAAACTAAAATAGCAGCAAATTCACAAGGCAATACTTCCACAGAATCATCATCCCATGGTTCATGCAATGCCTACAAAGTGCTCCCAGTGGGATATACAAGTCTAATTCACAATTTAAAAAATACAAGATGGACACAAAGGTACATTGAAGGCTGAGTAGTAACGAGTCTTTTAGCATGTCCCTTTTCAAAGGGAGAGTATGTCTGTAACAAAGCCCTTCAGTACTTTTTACAGGTCACTACAGGGAAAGACACCTTTTATTACAATGCAACAGCAAACTATAAGCAGCACACCACCACAGTGGTTAACCCTGGAAAGGCTGGTGTAACATCCAACAGTGACACATCCTACAGAAGACAGACTGGTAAGATTAGATGAAAGCCTGACATAGCAATGGTCAAAATACAGCTTTCAACTGTAATTCACAATAAAAGTCCTAATCAGTAAAACTACTGACACCAATCGAGAAAGTAATTGCAAACTGGATTCTATCAGTGATTTCAACCTAGCTTCCTCTTGTCACAGTGTTCAGGGGGAGGTGGGAAATGAGTAGCTCAGTATATAGTAAGGCTGACAGAGCGGTTCATTTTCTTTCCAATAAGTCGAGATGTTCTATTACTCTGGGTGGTGGACCTAGTGGCCATCCGGTCAGTGAAGAGTGCTCTTTCCTCAGCTGCAGCTTTTGCCATCTGTGCTTTCTTGAGTTCTCTGACATAAAAATAGAAAACAAGGTATTACTCTTAGGAAGAGACCCTAAAAAACTAAACACAAACTATATTGTCGATTGGGAGATATTTGCATGCCATCATTATTCTAAGACATAATTGAAAAATAAAACATGAAACTGAAGCTTCTATCAAAACAACTTAAATTTATGAAATTATTTTGTGCTTTTTGAATTAAAATATCACATATACTTGAAAACAAGTAGTAAAGATGCTAGTAATGACTTTGGTTCTTATAAAATAATTTGAGCTGGATGTGGTGACTCACGCCTATAGTCTCAGCTACTCGGGAAGCTGAGGTTGGAAGATTGCTTGAGCCCAGGAGTTTGAGGCTGCAGTGAGCTATGATAGTGCCACTGCACTCCAGCCTGGGTGACAGAGCGAGACCCCATCTTTTTAAATAAATAATAATAAATAATTTCCAGACAAACCTATCCCCAGTAAAAAAAAATTTAAAATAAGCAATAATTTCAAAAACTCCAATTTATATTGCGAATCTATCCTTACATAACAGAGATGAAAGGAACACTTTATTTCCTATTTGTATGAACTATGATGGATATCAAACTAGTGGCAAGTAAACCTCTTAATATACACTTTTTGAATTTTTTTTTTTTTTTTTTTTTTGAGACGGAGACTTGCTCTGTTGCCCAGGCTGGAGTGCAGTGGCTGGATCTCAGCTCACTGCAAGCTCCGCCTCCCAGGTTTACGCTGCCTCAGCCTCCAGAGTAGCTGGGACTACAGGTGCCCGCCTAATTTTTAATATTTTTTTAGTAGAGACGGGGTTTCACCGTGTTAGCCAGGATGGTCTCGATCTCCTGACCTCGTGATCCGCCCGTCTCCGCCTCCCAAAGTGCTGGGATTACAGGCTTGAGCCACCGCGCCCGGCCCACTTTTTAAAATTTAAATATTAAATCTTAATACTTAACATAACCTTTTCAAGTCAGTTTTATTAGGTTAAAAGCAAAATGGTTGCAATAAATCAAAAAATTAGAAATGTGATCTGTGGTAACTTAATATTCTCTAATATTCTCTTTTTAATAACCTTTACCATTGCAACCAGTTTTTCGAAAATATCCAGTCATGAAGTCAAATATGAGAATCTTCATTCAGGATAAAAAGATTTAGCCAGAAATTAAAAACATATGTATAAGAATTATCTACTAACCAAATTGACATTAATTTCATCCTTTCATAAAATAATAGAATGTTTCAAGGACAATATTAATTTTTGGTGACAATCTGGGAAGAAAACATTGGTATAGGCTCACTTAGCTTTTACTACCATTTATGGCTTGGGGACTATCACCACTTGCAAATATATGTTAGTCTCAACATTTTTAAAGTTCATAATTTTAAAGTTTAGAAACAACACAAATTTAATAGGTCAAATACTAATTTATGGCAGAAGTCCCCAGGCTTTCACTGTATAACAACATATAGAACTACTGGAGCCGGGTAAGGTGGCTCACTCCTATAATCTCAGCACTTTGGGAGGCCAAGGCAGGTGGATGGCTTGAGCCCAAGGAGTTCAAGACCAGCCTGGGCAACATGGCAAAACCCCATCTCTACAAAAATATAAAAATTAGCTGGGTGTTGTGGCACGCATCTGTGGCTCAGCTACTCAGGAGGCTGAGACAGGAAGACAGCTTGAGACCAGGAGGTGGAGGTTGCAATGAGTCATGATAGCACCAGTGCACTTCAGCCTGGCAAAGTGAGATCCTGTCTCAAAAAACAAAAAACACAAAAAACCACCACACCCTTGGTTGACAGAAAGCTTAAATCATCTCTCATTAAAATTTGAGAATCAAAACGAATGAAAAAGTAAAAAGAAAACATAAAACCCTCACTTACTTTTGTAAAAGTGAGTTTTTGAATTTTTCGGCATTCAATTCTATTCGTAATTGTTCTGCACTCTTTCTAGAAGCGGACAGCAATACTGAATGCTTTACCAGTGCCATTGCTGAAGGTCTTCTCTCTGGGTCTGGATGAATCATAACCTTAAAAAGAAAAGTAAAATTAATGTACAGACATGCATTTAATAAAACATAGAACCATGTCAATAAAGGGCCTCATATATAAAATGCTCACTTTTAGCAACTCTGTAAATTCTTGGGAAAGCACTTGCGGTATCCGAGGTAATCTACCCTGTCTGATTTCATGCCATTGATCTCCATTTCTAGGAAGAGGTTCAGCACCAGCAGCACATACCACTGTGAGGGCAAGCGCAAAAATATCTGCTTTTGGTAGATGGGTGTAATTCTGTAAAATTAAAACAATTTTTTTAAGGAATGTAAACATGGTCAAAATAAAACAAGATTACACCTCAAAGATGACTTAGGTGAAAAATAAGACTTAATCAAAATGTCTAATATCACATTTAAGTTTGGGACCTATTCAGAGAATAAACTGCTAAATTTGGGGAGGTTTATTTTTTAAATTACAAAGTAATATACACTCTTAGGGGGAAAATGCACACACATATATAAAGTAAATGCCTCTTCTTTATCAACAGCTCAATTCAACTCTCAAAAGAAACCCCTCTACCTCTAGGGATTCATATGCAAACACAAAACACGTAAAAACACACTGACAAGTTACAAATACACATATACGTGATAAATCAAACATATATATACACACATATTTACAAAGAACAATGGGATCAGACAATTACACTTTAAATTTTTCTACTTATTCTATTTTCATTCAAAATTTTTATCAAGAAATACTTTGTCACACTCTTTTGAAACTATATGCCATACTAAAAACTATGTGCCATAATTTACTTAATCATTCTCTTATTGGTAAACACTTATTTACATTGTTCTCAACTTGTGTTTGTATATGAATATGTCCATAGGAAAAACTCCTAGAAGTAAAAATTATGAGTCAATGGGTACATGATTTTTAAATATTAATGCAATACTAATACTCTGATTTCCAAAAAGGATATGCCATTTTAAGGTTCCACCAGTGGTGTATGAGAACATATTTTTTACCACAACTCCATTATAAATCTTCGCCTTCATGACTTTTTGCTAATTAAATGCCCTCAGATGATGGTTTAGATTGTATTTCCCTTCTATTAGTTAAACTTAAAAGTTTAGTATATCTGAATTTATATTATTCTATCAACTGCTAAGTGTTACAAAGCAAACTATGATTAAGGGAGAAGAAAAATTACCTCCTGTAAAACTTCATTTGCAAGAAAACGACTATCACCCTCTTCAACTTGTGGACTGGAGATCCTTGTTACATGTCCAAGATCACCTGGAAGTATTGAAAAAAATACAGTGAAGAGCAAAAACAAAACAGCCTTCTCTTTATTTTAAGGTAATAATCTGGTTACCTTTCTTACCTATTTTAAATATAACTTTGTTGGATGCCCAATCATCTTCGTCTCCTTCTTCAGAGGCAGCATTTGGGATTGAGGTTCGAGATATGAAAATATTACCTGTCAAACAGTTAATTATGTAAGCCAAACTAACAATTAATAATAAAGCCAGAGTTCATAAACAAGATCATATTCCAAAATCATCCAGAATACTCTTTAAAATGCCGATTCTCAAGTTCTAGCCCAAACCCATGGAATAAGCATCTCAGGGGATAGAGACCAGGGTTATATTTGCTGGGAATTTTTTTTTTTTTTGAGACAGTCTTGCTCTGTTGCCCATGCTGGAGTGCAGTGGCATGATCTTGGCTCACTGCAACAAGGTTCAAGCAATTCTCATGCTTCAACCTCCTGAGTAGCTGGGACCACAGGCACATGCCACCACATCTAGCTAACTTTGATATTTTTAGTAGAGATGGGGTTTCGCTATGTTGGCCAGGCTGATCAAACTCCTGGCCTCAAGTGATCCTCCAGCCTCAGCCTCCCAAAGTGCTGGGATTACAGGCATGAGCCACCACTCTGGGCCTCTGGGAATATATTTTCCAGCCTATCACTGATCCTAAACACTTTAAACTGGATGAGGCCCTTGTCTTCTGCACATTACTCTTCAGCAAAAAAGGTAGTATCAGTAATTTGTGAAATTCTGTGAAAGCCCAAATTTTAATGTAGTGCCATAAGGCTGGTGTGAGCAGAATGAGTCATTTAGCCAGTGAGTCTGGCTGACCATACAGCATCTACCTTGCAATATGGCTTTGTGATTCACTATTTCCTACTGTATACACATTACCTTTTTCTTCAAATTCAGGTAAGATCATGACTAACATGAGCTTTTAGCGGCAGATTTTAATAGTTTTATCAGTATAGTATTGGCCAGGTATGGTGGCTCAAGACTGTAATCCCAGTGCTTTGAGAGGCTGAGGCAGAAGGATTGCCTAAGACTTAGAATTTGAGACCAGCCTGGGCAAGATAGTGAGACCCTGTCTCTAAAAAAAGAAAAAGAAAAAATAAAAACAGCTGGGAATGGTGGTGCACACCTGTAGTCCCAACTACTTGTGAGTCTGAGGCAGGAAGTTCATTAGAGCCAAGGAATTCAAAGCTGCAGTGAGCTATAATTGCACCACTGCATTCTAGCCTGGGCAACGGAGTGAGACTATCTTTGAAAAATAAGGCCAGGAGTTGTGGCTCACACCTGTAATCCCAGCACTTTGGGAGGCCAAGGTGGGTGGATCACTTGAGGTCAGAAGTTCAAGACTAGCATGGACAGCATGACAAAACCCCGTCTCTATTAAAAATACAACAATTAGCTGGGCATGGTGGTGCACGCCTATAATCCCAGCTACTAGGGAGGCTGAGGCAGAAGAATTGCTTGAACCTGGGAGGCGGAGGTTGCAGTGAGCCGAGATCACGCCACTGCATTCCAGCCTGGGCGACAGAGCGAGACTCTGTCTAAAAAAAAAAGAAAAAAGAAAAAAATATATATATATATATACACGCACACATACACAAAAATATATAGTATTAAATTTATGTTACATTTACTGGAGTCATCTATACAGTTTTACTTTCTTCATAGGACAACTTATTTTATGATGGTATTTGTAAATTTGAAGTTTTTTTTTTTTTTTTTTTTTTTTGAGACAGTCTCGCTCTGTCGCCCAGGCTGGAGTGCAGTGGTGTGATTTTAGCTCACTGCAACTTCTGCCTTCCGGGTTCAAGCAATTCTCCTGCCTCAGCCTCTAGAGTAGCTGGGACTATAGGCACCTGCCACCATGCCCAGCTAATTTTTTGTGTTTTAGTAGAGATGGGGTTTCACTGTGTTGTCCACACCGGTGGCGAACTCCTGAGCTTAGGCAATCCGCCCGCCTCGGCCTTCCAAAGTGCTGGGATTACAGGTGTGAGCCACCACGCAAGCCAATTTTTTTTTTTGAGACAGAGTCTCGCTTTGTCGCCTAGGCTGGAGTGCAATGGCACGATCTCTGCTCAATGCAACCTCCGCCTCCTGGGTTCAAGCGATTCTTCTGCCTCAGCCTCCCGAGTAATTGGGACTATAGGCACGTACCACCACACCCGGCTAATTTTTGTAATTTTAGTAGAGACGGGGTTTCATCACATTGTCCAGGCTGGTCTCGAACTCCCGCCTCGTGATCCACCTACCTCGGCCTCCCAGAGTGCTGGGATTACAGGTGTCAGTCACTGTGCCTGGCCTAAATCTGAAGATTTTTAAACTTCACATCCCTTCATATTTTCAACTTTTATACCGTATAAGGGTCTATTATATTTGTCTAACACTTTATATGAATACAGCTATTCCTTAAGAATTCACATTTACTGCCTTAAGTCCAAAGATATTTTTCTCTTTTGAAAATAAAACACATGCCAGGCACAGTGGCTTACGCCTGTAATCTTAGCACTTTGGGAGGCCACGGTGGGCAAATCACGAGGTCAGGAGTTTGAGACCAGCCTAGCCAACATGGTGAAACCCCTGTCTCTACTAAAAATACAAAAAATTAGCTGGGCATGGTGGCACATGGCTGTAGCACGGCTACTCGGAAGACTGAGGTGGGATGACTGCTTGAGCATTGGATGGGGAGGTTGCAGTGAGTGGAGATGGTGCCACTGCATTCCGGCCTGGAGGCCAAAAAAGTTTATTATCTCAAATTTTGGGGGTTAACAAGGGAAGAGATAAACAGAAATCATAAAACAATATTGGTAAGTGGATCCAAGGCCTTTTAAAACTAACAATGAGAAAACATAAGATACATATTTTTTCAATGTTGTCATAATGAAGTAATTTGTTCTCTATAACCCCAAAGAACACAGGTCAGAAGATCTGCAATACTTACTAGGTTTTATATCCATGTGAACCAAAGACATTGAATGAATATACCTCAAGCCTCGGCCAACTTGTAAAAGGAGATCCTTCAACTCTGCTTCTTTAAAGTAACTCATGATTCTGTAGTTTTCACTTATAGCATCAGCTAAACTTCCACCTGACAAAAATAGAAAATATTAGCATTTTCTTCTTTCTGAAATATTTTTCTTCCATCTTTACTGAATGAGTCTCAACCAACCAGTCTCAACCAAGAAAGTGTTATTTTATAGGACCTTCTCCCTTCAACCTGCTTGTGAAATCAAAATTTTATTTTTTCAATAGGTAATACATCTGCATGGGTACAAAATAAAATGTAAAGTCTCTCTCTCAATCATACACCTCAGCAACCCACCTGTTTCTTTCCCAGAGTAAACCAGTATTATCAGGGTTTTTTGTTTTTTTGTTTGTTTGTTTTAATTTATAAGAGACAGAGTCTATTTATGTTGCCCAGCTGGAATGCGTGGCTATTCACAGGCTTGATCCCACTACTTATCAGCACAGGAGTTTTGACTTGTGCTGTTTCCGACCTAAGCCAGTTTACTCCTCTTTAGGCAACCTGGTGGTGACCCACTCCACAGAGGCCACCATACTGATGCTCAACTTAGATCGGCATAGTGCACTACAGCCTAGAATTCCCAAACCCAAATTCAAATTCCCTGCTTCAGACTCCCAAGCAGCTGGGACTACAGGCATTGCCACCACACCCAGCTCAGGTCTACATATTCTTTTCAACTTTTTGCATAAATAACGGCATATGTTTATTATCTTAAAGATCCTTCTATACCAATATACAAAGACAACCCATTTCTTCTTGTCTCTATAGAATTCCATTGTATAATTGAATAGAAATGCATTTTATCAGCTGGGCACGGTGGCTCACACCTGTAATCCCAGCACTCTGTGAGGCTGAGGTGGGCGGATCACAAGGTCAGGAGTTCGATCACAAGTCATGATCAAGAGGTCATGACCATCCACGCCAACATGGCAAAACCCCGTCTCTAATAAAAATACAAAAATTAGCCGGGCGCAGTGGCACGCACCTGTAATCCCAGCTACTCAGAAGGCTAAGGTAGGAGAAATGCTTGAACCTGGGAGGCGGAGGTTGCAGTAAGCTGCTATCAGGCCACTGCACTCCAGCATGGGTGACAGAGTGAGACTCAGTCTCAAAAAAAAAAAAAAAAAAAGAAATGCATTTATCAGTCCCCCATTTGATGGACATTTTAAAATTATTTCCAAGTCTTTGCTATTACATACTATGGCCTAATAAATAACCTTGTACATTGGTCATTTCACATACATTTAGTATATCACCTAGAAGCCAAATTGCTGGGTTAAAGGGTATGCACGTTTGTAATATATGGAGATTGTGTGTTTTACACATACACATTTCTCCATCGAGAAGGCTGTACCAATATATATGCCCATTGTCAATGCATGAGAATACCTGTTTCCCTATACCCTTGACAAGTCTATAAATGTTATAGGTAAAAAGTCAGTATTTTGGTATAGTTTTAATTTATTAATTTATACTACTCTTACTGTGAATGAGACTATAACCTGCTTTTATAGAATTAGTTAAATCAATCAGTTAATTTGTTTATATTTTTTCAAACTTTTAAAGTTTATATTTTATCTCAAAGGCAATGAGGAATTGTTTTAAACATCTTCTGTTTAAGTCTTAGGAATAAAAAAATCAGATCTGGGTAATAAAATTAGGAAGGTCAATGATGTATTAGTCAGAAAAGGAGGTCCTACAATTTAAATAAGACTGAATAATATAATGTCAAACGTGTTTTTAAAATAAAAATAAATTACCATCTCGGTATCTTAGTCTTGAGTATGTTCTCCTTACTTGTACAAATCTTGAACTGAGGGGGGGAAAAGAGTGCTCTAGAAGAGAGCAAACCAATAACACTGTCAGCCAAGACAGGCAAAGTCCTAGATCAAATTTGCTAGAAAGAATATGGCTAATTCTTTTTTTAGCAGATTCAGCAACCTTAGCTGTGCCAATTTCTTCTTTTATTGCTAGAAGGGCAAGAAAGGTGACGAAAGTAAAACAGGGTCTGACATTTCAGGTTCTCTTTCCCTATCCATCAACATTTTTCTACACTTGTTTATACAGGCTAATTCCAATCTATCACCAAACCAAGATAAAAGGCTTATAATGTAAGTGAATAAGATAATAAGGAAATTAAATCGCAATAAAGGGAATCAGTTACTCATGTACAAATAACAGAATCATTTTCCTGTGAAACTGTGGAAAAGATGTGAAGATGAGCCCTATTAGTATATTCAAAGCTTTATGTGGAAAGAGGAATGGTGGACACAGGAAACAAAAGGAAGAGATCACAAATGCATCCAGATAGTCTTACTTTCTTTTATCTAACTACGACAAATAGCCACACAAAGAGGCAGTCCTGTTTCACGCAGGACTACTTATTTTCTTCAAGAGTCTTATATTGCTTTAAGAGGCTGAGGCAGGCGGATCATGAGGTCAGGGTTCAAGACTAGCCTGATCAACATATTGAAACCCGGTCTCTACTAAAAATACAAAAATTAGCTGGGCATAGTGGCACGTGTCTGTAATCCCAGCTACTCAGGAGGCTGAGACGGGAGAATCACTTGAACCCCAGAGGTGAGGTTGCAGTGAGCAGAGATTGCTCTGCACTCCAGCCTAGGTGACAGAGCAAGGCTCTGTCTCAAAACAAAATAATAAATTAAAAACTTATTTTCAATAGATTATTTATAATCTAACATTATTACAGGTCAAGGTTTTTGTAATCTGAGAGGATAGCAAGACTAGTCACTCTTCCCTATCTCCCAGGCTCAAGTAAGTTTTCTCAAAATCATCTGATTTACACAACCATGTACTGGTAGGTTGCTACATATTTGCCATTCCTGGACTACTAATGAACTATTCTGTTAAGAGAACTATTCACATCAACAAGGTGAGAAAGAGAAAAAAGGAAACTGAAAAGAGATGGTGTCTAGCAAATATGGAATGGACATGACATTATGGTCAAGTTGTTCTAGGTCAAATGCAATATCTGAAAAATAAAGGTTAAGAAATAGAATAATCCATAAGGTTGTGATAGTTACATAAATATTTTGATGGTATGAATAGAAACATCTCAAGAGCTGTGTGAAAAAAACTAGCAGCAATGCTGTATACTAGACACTCAAGTTCTTTCAAGTGTGGAGAACTTTATTAAATAACTTAACGAGGAATCAGGTTTGAAAAATGGATCTTTTACTTCTGTTTTGTTCACTGTTTTGAAATATGGGGGACCTGAATCCATACCTACACCACTTATTTATTTACAAGTTATGAGATAACTGGTCTTGTTTATTTAAGGAATAAAAAGAATCAACAAAAATAAATCTTTGTTATCTCCTCTCAACTGTTCACTAAACTCTAAATTCTCTATATTCACAAAAGATATACAGAAACAGAATCTATAGATATTTTTCATTTCAGACTGGTAATGTGCTGATGTTGTAACAAGGTTAGAGGGAGGCACATTTCACACTTGAGTATGAAAACCCAATCATCATGCTTATAACTACAAAATGTTGAGAAATAATCTATAAAAGATTTGGTGTATAATAATGACAGACGTCCATAAGAACCAGAATTCTGACCAAGACTTTGGTAAAGATTTTTAATAGAAAAGGACAGACGTAAGTCGGCCCTTGAAGGACTTACTGAAACTGAAAGCTATACAGAGACATCCAAAGTTGAATCCATACATGCCTGTTTGTTTCATCCTTGGGGGAGAGAAGGCAGAGAAGACAAGCTAGAGAACTACAATAATGTAACATAATAAAAGTGTTAGTGGATTCTAGTGGTAGACTAGGTTGGACACATGGGAGTAGGGCAGGACTACAGAACACTTAAAGAAACAGCTGAATTTAGATCAATGGAGACTCACTGACTAACAAACATCAGTTTTAGCACCACACCACATGAAAAGGAAATAAAAGACTAGACACAGAAGAATCTATTCAACATAACATTTCATAATACTACATGCTCCACACACTATGCTAGGTACTAAGGACACCAAAGTATATGTGGCGAGGCCATTGTCTTCTCAAAAAGTTCAGTTGGAGTGATAAGCACATAAATAGTACGCAAAGTTCTACTACTGGGTATGTACTAGGTGCTTCAGAAGGGACAAGGTTTTTAATCTTGTACTTGAAATTTGTTAGGCCTCTGATCTTTAAATTTATAAAAGATAAATGTGACAGAAATAGAGCAAGATTTTAGATAACCATAAATACTTCCTCGGTGTTCATTTTCTCAAACTCACAAGATAACCATTACATCACTCACCATTACAATATTCATTCTGTATAAGCATGTGATCATCTTCTGCCCACGCAGAGAAATATCGAACTACATGAGAATGCTGTCCAAGCACTGCATGAGCATATACTTCTCTCAAAGCATTCTGCCTAGGAGAATTTGAGATTAATAGAATGGTAAATAATTTTCACTCAAGCTTAAACTGAATTAATTTATCTGAAACTTCATACAATAAACTTTTGTATCTATTGTTATGCTAAAAAGCAACTTGCTTAAGAGAGAAGGGGTTTAGACTTGTAAGAGATTTTTCCAAAGGCAGATTCCACTAAAGATTTATCAGAAAGAAGAAATGTTGCTTGCCCTAGGACTCAGGTAAGAATAAACTCCATTTTACTGTGAATTCATGGATGCTGACTAGAAATAAGAAATTTAAGTTAGGTTCCAAATCAGACTACTCATATTATTCAACAAGTCCAATAAGAACTGATGGTACTAAGTGAAAAAGACCTGATTAAATCATTACAACTTCTCAAAGTTAGAGATGGAATTCAGTGTTTGATCAGCTGAAACCTTAATGTTAGTAACACCATAGGGGACAAAAGAGCAAAAGACAAAATGTTTAATACATACTCATCAACAGAGCCGGCCAATGGCTTTTTTGATCGCTTAATGGCATAAATGCATCCATCCAGCCTCTTCACACACTTAAATACAGAACCAAATTCTCCAGAGCCAATTTTCTCTAGCTCATGAAATTCTGTTGTATACCGGGACTTCATATTGCTTTCAGTAATTGTAATTCTCTGTAATAAAAAGTGTTTCCATATATGTAATACAAATATACGAAAACAATTATTTTTTGCTATGGTGATAGGGCTATATGTGAAATTTAAAAACCATTCTACCTTATGTATAAATGCTTATTTAACATATTCATAGCATACTTTAAGTGGTAGAAAGGTAAATTTCAAAAAAAAAATAAAAAGCTATTTACCTTAGCAGGTCTTGTTTCATCTTCAAGCTCATAATCACTGGCTTCCATGTCTTCACCAAAGGAACTGAAAAAATATGTATTTTTCTATCAATATATCTGACAGATACATCCACGCCATTTAACAGAAACTAAATTTTGATAAGTATACCAAACCAATCTTAGATTATTTGGACAACCAAATTGTTAAATAAACGACTCACTCATTCCAATATGTTCTCTTTCTACGACGACACTGTCCTGAGGAATGAAGCAACAAAGAATCCGGAGTAAAAGGATTAATATTCACTTGAGGAGTCTGTCGCACATCAAATTCCCTTTTTCCTGATTTTTCTGTATCCATGAAGAGAGAACTACCCCGGAGCTTCACAGAGCTGGAATCAATTCCTCGAGCTTTGGAGAGCAAACTCTAGGGAAGGAAAAATATAAATACAATTTTTAGGATCCAAGTCCTATCCTCAGCCTTCTCAACCTAACCTTCAACAAGCCTTATTCGTATGGCTGAATGCGTAGGTCAAAGCGACACACAAGCCTTTGTTAGAGTTTGAGCAAAATAAATTGTGGCTAATTTAGGAAGACTGAAGCTGGGTATTAACTACCTTTTCTGGAAAAAAATAGCCAAGGAAAATCTGCCTCTAACCCTAAAAAGAATATGAATGCTGCCTAAAACTAAGTTCATTCTAGTGGCTAAAAGTTAACAAATTATTTCAACCCATCCAAAAATAGAAAGCAGTCCGAGAGCCTCATAAAAGCTCCCCTCCCCCATCTAAATAGGGCTTGGATAATCACCTTCACTGGACTCCTCCCCTCACTTCCAGTGGGATTTTGCCTTGAGCAAGTCGGCCAATAAACTGTAAAGCTCAAAAGCACACATATTCCTGAGGCTGATGACAAACGGTACATTGAAAACAAAACAAACTCACTTTAAAAGGTGCATTTTCCATATTAATCTTACAAATGCGAGGCTTGTCTTAATCTCTGGAAGTATCAGCTTTAAAATCCGCAGTTTTATAAGTGGTAATCTGCAGAGTACTGGAAGGCCATTCAAAACACAGGTGCTGAACACCTCCTTCTTTAAGATACCTTATCAACAGTAGGATGTTCCTAATCGCACGGAGGCCGGCCAAACTCTGGGCACTACAAACCCAACGATATAAACAAACGCTAGGCCAAGACCTTGTCCAGAAAGAGGCTTCAGCGCTACCTGGACTTACGGATAAGGATGAGTTTCTAGGACTGCAAATGCTTGGAAGGCCAGCCTTTACTCCCAAGTCCAAGCGCAGTCTCCCTGCATGCCCCAGACTTTCCCCCCATCAACGCCACACGACACGACACGATCAGCGCAGGACAATTTTTTTTTTTAACTCCTTCTGCCTGCGCCGCCCAAATTACAGGCCCGATCACCGCGTTTAAAAGGCACCATATGGCTCGGGAGGTGTCAGGTGGCCGAGTCAGTACCCTCCAGCATCCTCGCAAACCGCGTTATCGGTGCCGCACTCGAGGCTGCCGCTCGGGGCGGCCCGGACTCAACAGGCGGCAAATCCTCGGCCACCTGGACGGGCCGATCGGCCCCTTTGTAAGATGAAAAAGTTCCAGACGAGGCCCATTGTTCAGTTACATAATCTCAACGGACAATCTCGGGACAGGGCCAAAAACAAGGGCTGCCAACTTTGGGGGGCGGCGCAGGAAAGCGAGCGGGGGTGCAGCCGGCCGGTTATGTAACCGAACCCAGGCAGCGGCGCTGGGCTCCGGCGCCGCGGCCTTTTTAAAAGGCTGGGTCGGCGCGGGCCCGGGGTCCCGGCCGCTGGGTGCCCGCGCCCGCCGCTCTCACCTTGGGCGTGTGCGGGGTGTCGAAGAGCCGCAGCTTGCGGAAGGTTTTGTGCGGCGGGGTGCCCGGGTGGTCCGGCCGCGGCGAGCAGCGGCCTTCGCCCGCCCGGCGCGCCCCGCAGCCCCGCGGCGACGCATCCCCCGGGCCGCCGCAGCGCACCGGCGAGAAGGAGCTGCCCAGAAAGTAGGGGGCCGCCGGCGACTTGACCGGCGACGAGGAGCCGAAGCCCTCCTCCTCCCACGAGTCGCCCTCCGCCCCGCCGCCCGCCTGGTCCGCGCCCGGGCAGGCGCCGGGCAGCAACAGGTCCTCCTCCAGCTCGCCGGGGCTCCCGGGGGCCTGCCCGGGCGAGCGGCGGCGCTCGGGCCCGGGCTCCGTGGGGCTCCGCGCGGGCGGCAGCGGCGAGTCGGGCTCTTGAAAGGCCGAGTCCTCCCCGGTGCTGTGGCCGCTGCCCTCCTCCTCCTCTTCTTCCTCTTCCTCCTCACAGTCGCTGCAGGGCGAGAAGATCAGCTTCTGCCGCAAGGTGCAGGCCGCCCCGGCGCGACGGGGCGGCGGCGGCTGCTGCCGGCTCAGAAAGCTCATCGCGGCCCGGGGGACCCGGCCGAGGACCGGAGAGCGGAGACCCACGGGGTCCAGGACACTGCAGACCAGGGGGCGGGTCCGCCACGTGCGGCTGGGCGCGCCTAGTCGCAGTCGCGGCGTCTCTGCGCGGCGGCGGCCTGCGGCTCCGGGGCGCTCGGGCTGCGGACGGTGGCGGCAGCAGCGGCGCGGACTGTCCGGCAGAGGCGGGGCGGCCCGAGCACCGAGGCTGAGGTCCCCTCAGGTCCAGTCTCAGGTTCGGGCTCCGCGGCTTCCCGCGACCGTTAACCACGTGAGTGCCCAGTCCACCAATCCCCGTCCAGCTCCGGGTTTGAAAAAAAAAGGAGGGCGCGACGTAGCCCGCGGGGGAAGGACCAGCTACGCGATTTTGGCGGGAACCCGCTGGCTCCGCCCCCGGCTCGGCGCCAGCCAAATCTGGGCTGGCTGTAGTGTTCCGGGCCTATGAGCTAGCCCGGGGTGGCTGGAACACCGCCCGGACGGGGCTGGGCCCGGGACCCGAGGCGGCCTTCTGGGAGGGGCAAAAGAGAGCTGGACTTGCCGAAGCCGACCCGAAAGCCGGCGTGGACGCAGCCTGGTCGCTGCTCCTCCCGTGCTGGGGGGTCTGAAGAGGGGCAGGCGGCCGAGCAGCACCTCTCGGTCTCTTCGAGCTGAGAAGAGCCAGGGACCGAATGGCCTTCGGCCGCTGTCCCCGGAGGCCGCTTCTTGCCGCTTGTCGCTTGGGGCAAGCCACTGAGGCGTAGTGGGCGTGGCAGTGGGTATCCACGTTTCGGGTGGAGGTCTGAGCCGGAAATGGTGACTCAGGCCTCAGGACCTTTCTGAACTGCGGGAGCCGATGTGCTTAGGCTGGACACTGGCTGGGAGGAGGCCTCCGAGCCCCATTATTTCCCCGGGTGGGTGGCTGTTAGGGGCGGGTGTCTGCACAGCGAGAAGAGCTCTCCCAAGCAGAGGTCCACCTCTGCAGCTGACCTTGTCCGCGGCCAAAAGGAACAGCAGCACAGTCGCCCACCATGAAACCAAGTGCCCAGCACACGATCTCCGTGTTTACATTTGTTCGCCAGCACGTGGGCATGCGTTGGCAAAACCGATTGGCCCGGCTCGCTGCAAACTTAAACGCAATTTAAAAAAAAATCTTCCTAGTGCTTCGTTAAACTGATTTAATCCGTCCCTTAATGCACTTACACGTTTCTTTTTTTTTTTTTTTCTGAGACATGGTCTTGCTCTGTCACCCAGGCTGGAGTGCAGTGGCACGATCTCGGCTCACTGCAACCTGCAACCTCGCCTTTAGGGTTCAAGCGATTCTCGTGCCTCAGCCACCCGAGTAGCTGGGATTACAGGCGGCTGCCACCACACCTGGCTACTTTTTGTATTTTTAGTAGAGACGAACTTCCCAATGTTGGCCAGGCAGGTCTCCAACTCCTGATCTCAAGTGATCCGCCTGCCTCAGCCTCCCAAAATGCTGGGATTACAGACGTGAGCCACCCCTCCCGGCCTCTTCCAGTTTTCTGTTGTAAATAACCCCGTGGTGTATATTCTTCCTTCTCCATGTTTTTTGTTTGTTTGTTTATTTTCTGACACGAAGTCTCGCTCTGTCGCCCAGGCTGGAGTGCAGTGGCGCGATCTCGGCTCACTGCAGCCCCCACCTCCCGGGTTCCCGGGTTCCAGCGATTCTCCTGCCTCAGTCTCCCGGGTAGCTGGTATTACAAGCACACAGCAGGCCCGGCTAATTTTTGTATTTTTAGTAGAGACGGGGTTTCACCATGTTGGCAGAGTGCTCTCAAACTCCTGACCTCAGGTGATCCCACCACCCCCGGCCTTGGTCTCCCACAGTGCTGGGATTGCAGGCGTGAGCCACTGCGCCTGGCCTTTTTAAAATATTCTTTTGGCTACTTCCCTGGAGTGAGAATTCCTCAGTCAAAGGATATAAACTGGCAAACTGCCCTCCAGAAACACAATACATTCTCACCAGCAGTAGATTAGAGCACACTCTGTGAATTCTGGACATCAGTGGATATTTAATGTTCGCTGATGTGGTTTTATTGTTTTGATTCATATTGTTGAACAGTTGTCATGGGTTTAATGATAATTTACATTTATTTCTATTGCCTATTTTTCTTATTGTTAGCCCTTTATGGATTTTTTTTTTTTTTTTTTTTTTTGAGACAGAATCTCGCTTTGTTGCCCAGGCTGGAGTGCAATGGCGCGATCTCCACTCACTGCAAGCTCCGCCTCCTGGGTTCACGCCATTCTCCTGCCTCAGCCTCCGAGTAGCTGGAACTACAGGCGCGCACCACCACGCCCTGCTAATTTTTTGCATTTTTAGTAGAGACGGGGTTTCACCATGTTAGCCAGGATGGTCTCTACCTCCTGACCTCGTGATCCGCCCGCCTCGGCCTCCCAAAGTGCTGGGATTACAGGCGCCCGGCCCCTTTATGGATATTAACACTTTGTCATATATGTTGTTCTAATGCTTTTCAAAGGCTAAATAAACTCAAGCTGAATTTTTCATGAAACACACGGTAGTACTTAACACGTCAAATCGGGAATTTCCTGAGATCACACAACTGAAGACACAGTGAAGGATCAATAGCTGTCTTTTCTCCCAACATTTGCTAACCGGTGTATAAATGTGTTTTTTATATGGTCATGCAAACTTAATTTTAAGCTCTTGGAGGACAAGAACTCTCGACTTGTATAAGGAGAGTTAATCTCTGATCCACAGTGGCCAAAGCCAAGGAGTGATTTTCAGAACCCTCCCTCCAATACTTCTCCTCCTGCCACTCCTTTTTTTAAAATTTTTATTTTTTGAGACAGGATCTCACTCTGCCTACCCTGTCTCAAAGTGGAGTACAGTGGTGCAATCACGGCTCTGCAGCTTCGACCTGCCCAGGCTCAAGAGATCCTCCTACCTCACCCTCCCAAATAGCTGGGACTAATGATGTGTGCTACCACGCCCAGCTAATTTTTGCATTTTTAGTAGAGACTGTGTTTCACTATGTTGCCCAGGCTGGTCTAGACGGGCTCAAGCAATCCACCTATCTCTGTCTCCCAAAGTGCTGGGATTACAGGCATGAGCTACCATGTTGCCCAGGCTGTGGGCCCCCTCCTGCCACTCCTGATGACAAATATAATTATTTGATATAATTGACATTTTTTCTAAGATGAAGCATAAATAAAAATAGAGAACCACTACTTTTGTCGATCTGTAACGTAAACTGCATGTGAAAATAGTGTGCTTCTAAGTAAATGGGACTTTAAAGCCCCTTAGATACCTCTCCACAACTAGATTGATGCTCCTGAACTCCTCCTATGTAAGAATTCTGTATCTCTGTTCTCACGTCCCCTCCTTCACCCTTTGCTCTTTCACAACATCTGGCTTTATTTCCTTAGCAGGCTTATTTCTATCTCAAAGTATGTTGTTAGTTTATTACTATCTCCTTCTAGAAAAATAAGGTCCCCTAGGGTAGGGACCTTCTATTCCTTGTTTATTGCAGTATTCTTATGTGGATTAGGTGCTCACTCCCTTGTGAGTGATAAAAGAGCCCTTATTTAAATAATTGTTGGTTTATTTGCTTCCTAAATTGGCACATTTGCAGATAAGTTTGCCTATTTAAGATTTTGAACTGGGCGTGGTAGTTCACACCCGCAATCCCAATACTTTGGAAGGTCAAGACAGGAGAATCATTTGAGGCCAGGAGTTCAAGACCAGCCTAGACAACACAGTGAGATCTCACCTCTACTAAAACTTTAAAAATTAGCTGGGTGTGGTGGCATATGCCTGTAGTCCCAACTACTCAGGAGGCTGAAGTGGGAGGATCGCTTGAGCCTGAGAGACAAAGGCTGCAGTGAGCCGTGATTATGCCACTGCACTCCAGCCTAGGCAGCCGAGCCAGAACTCTCTCAGGAAAAAAAAAAAAAAAAATTGAACAGAGATCACCACTCTATTACTCTATTTAATGCAAGATTGTACAGGTAGCAGCCATCACACTTTATATTTTTTCCCATGGTTTTTCCCCACTCCAATAACAAAAATTTAAATGGTACAAAATTCTCCCACCTATCCCTTCAATTCCCAGCCCAGTTCCCCTTCCTGAAGGTAAACACTCTTAACAATGTTTTGTTTTGTTTTGTCAACTCCTACTTTGCCACCTGTCTGCTTCCCTAAACTGGGAGGTCTTTGAAGTAGGCTAAGGCAGAAGGGCTTGGGTTGTGGATGGGAAGGGAAGAGTTCTTGGTCCACAGACCCAGGACTTTGAAGTCCTCACACAAAATTGAAGAGGTAAGCTCACAATGAATGTGTAGAATGACTAGGGGAAAGGATTTTTTTTTTTTTCTGAAGACAAGGGTTTGCTCTGTTGCCCAGGCTGGAGTGCAGTGGTGCTTTCATGGCTCACTGCAACTTCCCCTTCTGGGCTCAAGCAATTCTCCCACCTCAGCCTCTTGAGTAGCCAAGACTACAGGCAAGTGCCACTAGTCCTGGTGAATTTTTGTATTTTTTATAGAGACCAGGTCTCACCATGTTGCCCAGGCTGGTCTTGAACTCCTGAGCTCAAGTGATCCACCTACCTCAGCCTCCCAAAGTGTTGGGATTACAGGTGTGAGCCACTGCACCTGGCTGAAGGATTTTTTTTTTTTTAAGTTGAAAACAAGACTCAGTGCTGGAGCCGTTTCCTCTATGAAGCCTTTCCTGACTCTCCATTCCCTACTCCAGACTTTCCACCGCACCCAGTACAGACTATGTAACACTCTTACTTTGTTACTTGTCTGGTTTTCATACTGCCCAGGGCTGGGTCCAAACTGTATTTGTCTTCAGAGCTCCAGCAACCAGCACTGTGCCTTGGCCCCTGAGAAAGTGCTTAATAAATGTTTCCGGAATAATTTAATGAAAATCCAGTGATCTTTAAAACAAAAGTGCCAAAATATGTGAAAAACCCAGGCCCTGCCTCTTCAAGCTGAGAACATGGCACAATATTATGGTTTAACTGTAGCAACATCCTAACTGAAATTTTAAGTGACTGTTCTGATTTTTAAAATTTCACGCTCCTCTGAGTACAGCACACACTGTACTGGAGAGATGGGTTACACCCGCCTGCCCCAGGCCATATCTAATTCAAATTTCCAGTTCCTTTCTCCAACCAATGTTGTTTCCAACTAATGTTGCTAGGCAACTTTTGCAGAATCCACATGCTTGTGGTAATGTTGTAAGAACTGAGTAAAAATCTTGCCTCTAGCTTCTGGGATAACAAACCTAACCCGTTTATCCTCCTTAGACTCATGACTTAGCACATAAAGGGCTTTAAAACTATTTTCAACCGGTTCACCTTCCTTAGCAACAAAACAAGCAAGATTCTTGCCCTGAAGATTTAAAACTGAGATTTCTAAATCACCTTCTCAAGTATTTTTAACACATATAGCACATGAATATGCATGCATATTCCTATTAACATGAGCCTTGCACTTTGAATGAAATCCTTCAGAACTAGGAACCAACTTTTCTCAGTGATACAAAGCCTTCAGGAATGTTTAAGACTAGTCAGCCATTACCGAAAGCTGAATCTTTTCTATTAATATGCTCTTTGTTCTGGAGAAGTAATCAGTTTCTCTAAAGACCCTACTCTGATAGATTTCTAACTTTAAAAAAAGACACATTAGTCAAATGTCAGTTTTTCACTTAAAAGACAAATAATATGCTTAAAGAGTTCAACTTTATTCATCTTCCTTGTTATCTTTACCTTTCCCCTTCTGCTTGTTCTCGCAGCAAGTCTCACTTTATTTCAACCCAGCTCTGTTACCAGCTGCCTATTGGCCTCAGGAATACAAATCTCAGGCTAGAATGCGGGAACTCCTAGACTGCTCCTGTTTGACTTCCCAGGTATAAATTAGATTTCTCTACTTTGTCACTTGCCTTAATAACCTCTGATGGATGTGATTATTTGACCATTTCACCGCATGTTCATCAGCACACCCTGAGAGTACAGTGCAGTCAAAGTCAATTCTTGCGTAATTACTCAGTTTTTTTGTTTGTTTGTTTTGTTTTTTGTTTTTCTGAGACGGAGTCTCGCTCTGTCGCCCAGGCTGGAGTGCAGTGGTGCGATCTCGGCTCACTGCAAGCACCGCCTCCCGGGTTCACACCATTCTCCTGCCTCAGCCTCCCGAGTAGCTGGGACTACAGGTGCCCGCCATCATGCCTGGCTAATGTTTTGTATTTTTAGTAGAGACAGGGTTTCACTGTGTTAGCCAGGATGGTCTCGATTTCCTGACCTCATGATCCACCCGCCTTGGCCTCCCAAAGTGCTGGGATTACAGGCATGAGCCACCGCGCCCGGCCAATTGTTCAGTTTATTAAATGTGAGACTAGCATTCTCTCTTGCGAATAGTGTTCAATAAATGTAAGTGTGCTTTCTGGTTTGGCATGGTGGCTCACTCCTGTAATCTCAGCACTTTGGGAGGCCAAGATAGGAGGATTCCTTGAGCCTAGGAGTTGGAGACCAGCCTGGGCAACATAGGGAGACGCCCTCTCTACAACAAATTTAAAAAATTAGCCGGGCATGGTGGCGTGCGCCTGTGGTCCCAGCTATCCTGGAGGCTGAGGTGGGAGGATTGCTTGGGCCTGGGAGGTAGAGGTTGCAGTGAACCATGATCACATCACTGCATTCTAGCCTAGGCAACAGAGCAACACCCTGTCGGGGGGAAAAAAAAAGTTACAAGTGTACTTTCAATTATAGCAATGTTGTTTGAGAAAAACTCATAATTGTTAATGGCTTTATAGTCAGTAATTGCAATATATGACTCCTGATGTCCCCAAAATAAGTTTACTTAATATGGATGGGCTTGAGTTTATGCACAACCAGCTAGGAAGAGCAAATCAGAATAGAGTATCTTTGTAATAAGAACTTGACAAGCATAACCCAGGAAAAACAACCAATTAAGAGCTTGTATTTTAATAAAATAAACATTTCTTGTCATGCTGAATTAATCTTTAAGGACTACTAACATGCAATTTCCATGCATCGTTCTGATATTTATTTAAGATAGATCAAGGACAGATCATTGTATCCTTTGGATATGGGCATATCAATTGTATGGATTCTATACAAAATGTCTGAAGATCTGAGATTTTCATTCAGGTTTTGCTTGGGGTCTTCAGCTAGGAGAGACCATGGTAGGGTACTTAAAGGTTGTGTCCGTTCATATATGAAACAGCTGTAACCAGCCTTATTTGTGAAAGGAGCCCTTAGGCCTACTCCTAGTTATTTCAGCAGTTCTCAGTCTCACACAGGGCCTCTAATCTTGAAACACTTCATAGTCCACTGCAATAGGTCAGGCAGTGGTACTAATGCAAGATTTTTCCCAAGAGAAAATACCACTGACCATTTCATTCCTAGATAAGGGAGTAGTTCTCAACCAAGGTATTTTAAAATTATAGCTCTCTGAAGCATTTAGCTAAAACATTAGCAAATAACCCCTTCCTATTTGCTATTTTGTAATTCTTTTCTATTGCAATGGAACTGAATAGCCCCATTTTCTCCAATATTCCTTTTTTTTATTTCCTTTACAGAGGCACAAATGTTGCTGTTGTCTATATTTTTAATGAGTTTCAATAACTGAAAAGTTCACTTCACAGAAATGTCATAAACACAGGCAACTGTGAGTGCCCAACAGAGTACGGGCACTCATTAAATATTCAAGTAATTGATTAATTGCCTCTCCTTTTGGGTTAGTGACATACACAGGAAATGACCTGAATGACCACAAGGACTGCCAGTTGTTTGCTGGCCACATTGTGATTATTTAAACTGGCTTTGTTCAGATTACTGCAGCACAAAAGATGTGATGACTCTTCTCCAGTGAGTCAAGGGGCCCTGTCTCATTAGGGGAGGGAAAGGAGGTAAGACAGACATCCCATGCTGGTCTTTTGTTAGCAACAGGAGTGTGTTTAGGTATTGCTGTGTTTTGATGACTCAGTGGTGAGTCAACTTTAAAGTTCTATAAAAGGCCTTGTTCAGCTCAGACAGGATTGAGAGATGACCTCATCCAGTATCTAGCTGGGTAGAGAGTAACCAGTTGTGTGTGACATGATAAGCCGATAAGCCGATTGGGAGTGTATACAAGAAAAAAAAGTACTGGTGAGGATGAACTAGTTTCTAACTACAGAAATCAACTCTGCTTGGCAGTCCTCTATTGAGTGTCTACTATGTTCAAGCATCTATCCTACCAACTGCACATTTGCTTAATACAGGTCAGAATATGAGAAATGCCCTAAGTGCTACAAAGAGCTGGGGTACCTTTGCAGGAGCTGGGAGAGGGGAGAACATTTTGGTGCCAACTATATGATAGGCACTGAACCAGATGCTTTACATACTTATTTAATCTTTACAGAAACTCTGTAAGAGAGTTATTTTTATTCACATTTTACAGATGAAAATGAAGCACAGGTTAAAAAATGCCTTCATCATACAATCATAGAACTGGTATTACTGAGACTGCATTTCTGAGACTTTATTTTTAATTTCAAAATTTAAAAATTTTTAAATTTATCCATCCAATGACCTATCAATATTTTTTATTTTAGTTTTTTTTTTTTTTTTTGAGATAGGGTCTCCATCACCCAGGCTGGAGTGCAGTGGCACGATCATGGCTTACTGCAGCCTCAATCTCCTGGAACCAAGCAATCCTCCCACCTCAGCCTCCTGAGTAGCTGGGACTACAGGCACATGCCACCATACCTGGCTAATTAAAAAAAAAAAAAATTTTTTTTTTGTAGAGACGTGGTCTCACTATGTTGCCCAGACCAGTCTCTCACACTCCAAGGGATGCTCCCACCTCAGCCTCTCAAAGTGTGGGGATTGCAGGTATGAGCCACCATGCCCAGCCTTCTGAGACTTTATGACTGCTGAATTAAAGCCTGGTTCTTCCTACCCCAGTAAGAAGGGGGTAAGGTGAAGGGCGAAACAGGGAGATTTGATGAAGGCAGGGTCACGCTGGACCCAGCTGGTAGGCCAGGCTAGTGGAGCAGTGTGATGTCTAGAGTCATCCTTCCAGGTAGCCCAGCACACAACTTGATGGTGTGAATGTGGACAATGGGATCCAGAGGGAGTCAGACTTGTATCTTATTTTTTTGTTTCATCATAAAACCCAAATGTATTTTAAACTCTAAAATCGAGAGGAAAGATTACAAAGATTGATATCAGAAAGTAAAGTAAGGAATGAAGAAGTGGTAGAGGGTTGGAGGGAAGTGCTAGTTTAAATAGTGAAATCAAGGAATGCTTTTCTGAGGAAGTGGCATTTGAGCAGGAACCTGAATGGAGTGAGAAAATCAGCCACATGGAGATCTGGGAGAAAGTTTACAAAACCAAAAATTGGCATTGTTTATTATACTCCATATTGGAAACCACCCAAATTTCCATTAAATACTAAGTAACTATAGTTTGCAAAATAATGAGCTGGAACTATATGTACAAAATGAAAAGATGTCTATAAGATAATGGAGAAAAGGGCCAGTTGTGGTGGCTCACGCCTGTAATCCCAGCACCTTGGGAGGCCAAGGCACATGGATCACTTTAGGTCAGGAGTTCTAGACCAGCCTGATCAACATGGTAAAACCCAGACCATACTAAAATTACAAAAATTAGCCAGATGTGGTGGTGCATGCCTGTAATCCCAGCTACTCGGGAGGCTGAGGTGAGAGAATCACTTGAACCCTGGAGGCGGAGGTTGCAGTGAGCTGAGATTGTAGCACTGCACTCCAGCCTGGGTGACAGAGTGAGACTGTGTCTCAAAAAACAAACAAACAAAAACATATAATGGAGAAAAGTTGCAAAACTGTATAGTGATTCCATTAAAACAAACAAATGAGAAAATTAACCTAAAGCAAACATATTTATCACAGGGAGAACATCTGAAGAAATACAAAAAATTGAAAATTGGGCTGGGCACGGTGGCTCATATCTGTAATGCCGGCACTTTGGGAGGCCGAGGCGGGTGGATCACTTGAGGTCAGGAGTTCCAGACCAGCCTGGCCAACATGGTGAAACCCCGTCTGTACCAAAAATACAAAAATTAGCTGAGTGTGATGGTGCATGCCTGTAATTCCAGCTAGCTACTGGAGAAGGTGAGGTACAAAAATCGCTTGAATCTGGGAGGTAGAGGTTGAAGTAAGCCAAGATCATGCCACCGCACTCCAGCCTGGGTGACAGAGTGAGACTGTCTAAAAACAAAACAAAACAAAAATTGAAAATTGGATGGTTGGAAGCAAGATGGCTGAATAGAAGCCTCCATCAATCATCCTCCCCACAGGAACACCAAACTGAATAATTATCTACACAAAAAAGCACCATCATAAGAACCAAAAATCAGGTGAGCGATCATAGTACCTGGTTTTAACTTCATGTCACTGAAAGAGCCACTGAAGAGGGTAAGAAATACAGTCTTGAATTGTACAGTCTTGACAGGACCCTTCCCCCACTCCCCAGCAGCTGCTGCATGGCACAGAGAGACAATCTGTGTGCTTCAGGGAGGGCGAGTGCAGCGATTGTGGGATTTTGCATTGGAACACAGTGCTACCAACACTGGGCAGAACTCCACCAGTGCCCGTAGAGGCAGCATTAGACCAGCCTTACCCAGAGGGGAATCACTCATCCTAGGGGTCAGGACTTGAGTTTTGCCAAGCCTTGCCACCACAGGCTAATGTTCTCTGGGGTCCTAAATAAAATTGGAAGGCTGTCTAGGCCACAAGGACTGCAAATCTTAGGCAAGGCTTAGTCCTGTGTTGGTCTCAGAGCCAGTGGATTTGGGAGCCATACAATTTAGTAAGACACCAGCTGGGGCAGTCAAGGGAGTACTTGTGCCACCCCTCCTTCAAGTTCAGGCAACACAGTTTGCAAATCCAAAAGAGACCCCTTCCTTCCACTTGAGGAGAGAGAAGAGTAAAGAAAACTTTGTCTTGCAACTTGGATGCCAGCTCAACCACATTAGGAAAGGGCGCTGGGCAGAGTTGTGAGGCCCCCATTCTAGGACCTAGCTCCTAGATGACATTTCTAGACACAACCTGGGCTAGAAGGGAACCTGCTGCCTTGAAGGGAAGGACCCAGTCCTGGCAAGATTTATCACCAGCTAACTTAAGAACCCTATATAAGCAGCAGTGGTAACCAAGTAGTACATGCTGTGAGCCTTCAGTGAGACTGAGATGTGCCAGCTTCAGGTCTGACCCAGCACAGGAGTAGGGGTGGTGGCCACAGGGGTGCTTGTTTAACCTCTCCACCATCTAGGCAGCACAGCACAGAGAGAGAGAGAGAGAGATGCTGTTTGTTTGGGAGAAAGTATGGGGTCAGGTGCAGTGGCTCATGCCTGTAATCTCAGCATTTCGAGAGGCTGAGGCAGGTGGATCAGTTAAGGCCAGGAGTTCAAGACCAGCCTGGGCAACATAGCAAAAACCTGTCTCTACTAAAAATACAAATATTAGCTGGGCATGGTGGCGCATGCCTATAATCCCAGCTACTCGGGAGGCTGAGGCATAAGAATTGCTTGAACCCAGGAGGCGCAGGTTGCAGTGAGCCCAGATTGCACCACTGTATTCCACCCTGGGTGACAGAGTGAGACCCTGTGAGAAAAGAAAGAAAGAGAGAAGAGAGAAAGAGAGGAAGGGAGGAAGGGAGGAAGGGGAGGAAAAAAGGAAAAGAAAAGAAAAGAAGGAATATAATATATGAGCAAAGAACAAGAGTCTCTGCCTGATAATCCAAAGACTTCTTCCAGGCCTTATTCAAGGTAACCAAGGTGGTACCTCTATGAGTCTGCAAGAACTATGGCGTTACTGGGTTACATTGTGGGTTACCCACTAATGGCCCACTAATGACCAAAAACTTAAGTCACAACACTCAAGTCTCTTCAAATACCTGGAAAGCCTTCCCAAAAAGGACAGGTACAAACAAGCCCAGATTATGAAGGATACAATAAATACCTAGCTCTTCAATGTCCAGACACTGACAAACATCCGCAGGAATCAAGACCATCCAGGGAAATCGACATCAGGGACTAATCCCAGAGAGAGAGAGAAATTTGACCTTTCAGACAGAGAATTCAAAATAGCTGTCTTGAAGAAACTTGAAGAAATTCAAGATAACACAGAGAAGGAACCCAGAATCCATTAGATAAATTTAACAAAGAAATAGAAATAATTAAAAAGAATTGAGCAGAAATCCTAAAGTCAAAAAAATGCATTTGACATACTGAAAAACTTATCAGAGTATTTTAATAGCGGAATTGATCAAGCAGAAGAATTAGTGAACTTGAAGATAGGCTGTTCGAAAATACACAGTCAAAAAGGTCCTGCAGAGCTGAGCAGTCAAGATGTGTGACTTCACCGAAGACCAAACCACAGAGTTCAAGGAGACCTTCCAGCTGTTTGACCGAACAGGTGATGGCAAGATCCTGTACAGCCAGTGTGGGGAGGTGATGAGGGCCCTGGGCCAGAACCCTACCAACACCAAGGTGCTCAAGGTCCTGGGGAATCCCAAGAGTGATGAGATGAATGTGAAGGTGCTGGACTTTGAGCACTTTCTGCCCATGCTGCAGACAGTGGCCAAGAACAAGGACCAGGGCACCTATGAGGATTATGTTGAAGGACTTTGGGTGTCTGACAAGGAAGGAAATGGCACCGTCATGGGTGCTGAAATCCGGCATGTTCTTGTCACACTGGGTGAGAAGATGACAGAGGAAGAAGTAGAGATGCTGGTGGCAGGGCATGAGGACAGCAATGGTTGTATCAACTAGGAAGAGCTCGTCCACATGGTGCTGAATGGCTGAGGACCTTCCCAGTCTCCCCAGAGTCTGTGCCTTTCCCTGTGTGAATTTTGTATCTACCCTGAAGTTTCCCTAGGCTCTCTTGTCTCAGCACCTTTCCCATCTTGTCTCCCTTGGATGATGTTTGCCATCAGCATTCACCAAATAAACTTGCTTTCTGGACCCTCAAAAAGAAAAAAAAAAAGAAAAAAGAAAATACACAGTCAGGGGAGACAAAAGAAAAAAGAATAAAAAAGAATGACACATGCCTACAAGAGCTAGAAAATAGCCTCAAAAGGGCAAATCTAAGAGTTATTGGCTTTAAAGAGGGGTGGAGAGAGAGGTGGGGTTCATTCAAAGGAATAATAATAGAGAACTTTCCAAACCTAGAGAAAGATATCAATATTCAAGTATAAGAAGGTTATAGAATACCAAGCAGGTTTAACTCAAAGAAGACTACTTTAAGGCATTTAATATTCAGACTCCCAAAGGTCAAGGATAAAACCAGCAAGAGAAAATAAACAAATAACATACGATGGAGCTCCAATAGGTCTGGCTGCAGACTTTTCGATGGAAATCTTACAGGTCAGGAGAGAGTGGCATGACAATATTTAAAATGCTGAAGGAAAAAAAACTTTTACCCTAGAATAGTATTACTTTATCTGATGAAAATATCCTTCAAACATGAAGGAGAGGTAAAGACTTTCCTGGACAAGCAAAAGCTGAAGGATTTCATCAACACAAGACCTATCCTATAAGAAATGCTAAAAAGAGTTCTTCAATCTGAAAGAAAATGATGTTAATGAGCAATAAGAAATCATC
Source organism: Theropithecus gelada (assembly GCF_003255815.1). Taxonomy (NCBI): domain Eukaryota; kingdom Metazoa; phylum Chordata; class Mammalia; order Primates; family Cercopithecidae; genus Theropithecus; species Theropithecus gelada. The sequence goes on from NC_037682.1 coordinate 55,988,328, forward strand.
CAGGCCAAGGTGGGAGAATTGCTTGAATCCAAGAGTTTGAGATCAGCCTGGGCAATGCAGTGAGACTCCATCACTACAAAAAAAAATTGTTTTAATTGGCTGGGCATAGTGGCTCATGCCTGTAATCCCAGCACTTTGGGAGGCTGAGGCAGGAGGATCACTTAAGGCTAGGAGGCTACAGTGAGCTATAATCAAGCAACTGGACTGTAGCGTGGGTGATAAAGTGAGACATTGTCAAAAAAATAAAAAATAATAATAAATAAATAATCTGAAGGTACAAAACTTACTGGTAACAATAAGTACTACACAGAAAAACACAGAATATAATAACACTGTCGTTGTGGTATGTAAACTACTCATATTTTAAGTAGAAAAACAAAAAGACGAACCAATCAAAAATAATTACGGGCTGGGTGCGGTGACTCACACCTGTAATCCCAGCACTTTAGGAGGCCAAGGCGGGTGGATCACGAGGTCAGGAGATGGAGACAAACCTGGTTAACACGGTGAAACCCCATCTCTACTAAAAATACAAAAATTAGCTGGGCATAGTGGCACACGCCTATAATCCCAGCTACTCGGGAGGCTGAAGCAGGAGAATCACTTGAACCCGGGAGGCAGAGGTTGCAGCGAGCTGAGATCATGCCACTGCACTTCAGCCTGGGCAACAGAGTGAGATTCTGTCTCCAAATAATAATAATAATAATAATAACAACAACAACTTTTCAAGACATAGACAGCACAATAAGATATAAATAGAAACAACAAAAAGTATGTGGGGAGACAAAGTTAAAGTTTGTATTAGTTTTTATTAGTTTCCTTTTTGTTTATTAGTTTACACAATTAGTGTTAAATTGTCATCAGTTTAAAATAATGGGTTATATTATTTGTAAGCCTCATGATAACCTGAAATCTAAAAGCATACAATGGATACACAAAAAATAACAAACAAGAAATTAAAACATACCACCAGAGAAAATCACCTTCTCTAAAAGGAAGACAGGAAGGAAAGAAGGAAGAGAAGACCACAAAACAACCAGAAGACAAATAACAAAATGGCAGGAGTAAGTCCTTACTTATCAATAATTGCATTGAATGTAAATGGACTAAGCTCTCCAATCAAAAGACGCAGAATGGCTGAATGGATTTAAAAAGATAAAAAGACTCAATGATCTGTTGCCTACAAGAAACACACTTCACCTATAAAGACACACATAAACTGAAAATAAAGGGATGGAAAAAGATGTTTTATGCAGATGGAAACTAAAAAAAGCAGAAATAGCTATACTTATAACAGACAAAACAGATTTCAAGACAAAATCTAGGCTGGGTGTGCTGGCTCACACCTGTAATCTGAGCACTTTGGGAGGCTGAGGCGGACAGATCACCTGAAGTCAGGAGTTCAAGACCAGCGTGGCCAACATAGTGAAATCCCATCTCTACCAAAAATACAAAAATTAGCCTGGCATGGTGGCACACACCTGTAATCCCAGCTACTCAGGAGGCTGAGGCAGGAAAATTGCTTGAACCCAGGAGGTGGAGGTTGAAGTGAACTGAGATTGCACCACTGCACTCCAGCCTGGGCAACAGAGTAAGACTGTCTCAAAAGAAAAAAGACAAAAACTATAAAAAGAGACAAAGAAGGTCATTATATAATGATAAAGGGGTCAATTCAGCAAGAGAATATAACAATTGTAAATATATATGCACCCAACACTGGAGCACCCAGATATATAAAGCAAATATTATTAGAGCTAAAGAGAGAGACAGACTCCACTACAATAATAGCACAAGATTTCAACACCCCACTTTCAGCATTGGACAGATCATCCAGACAGAAAATCAACAAAGAAACATCAGACTTAATCTGCACTATGGATCAAATGGACCTAATAGATATTTAGAACATTTCACACAATGGTTACAGAATACACATTCTTCTCCTCAGCACATGGATAATTCCCAAGGATAGCTCCTGTTAGGTCACAAAACAAGTCTTAAAGCATTAAAACAATTGAAATAATATCAAGGATCTTCTCTGACCACAATGAAATAAAACTGGAAATCAATAACAAGAGGAATTTTTGAAACTATACAAACACATGAAAATTAAACAATATGCCCCTGAATAACCAGTGGGTCAACTAAGAAATTAATAAGAAAATTTAAAAATTTGAAACAATAATGGAAACACAACATATCAAAACCTGTGGGATACAGTGAAAGCAGTACTAAGAGGGAAGTTTATGGCTGTAAGTGCCTACATCAAAAAAGATAAAAAGGCTGGGTGCAGTGGCTCATGCCTGTAATTCCAGCACTTTGGGAGGCTGAGGTGGGTGGATTGCTTGAGCTCAGGAGTTTGAGACCAGCCTGGGCAACATGGGAAAACCCCATCTCTACTAAAAATACCAAAAATATTATCCAGGCATGGTGGCACATATCTGTAGTCCCAGCTACTTGGGCAGCTGAGGCATGTGAATTTCTTGGACCTGGGAGGCGGAGGTTGCAGTGAGCCAAAATTGGCCACTGCGCTCCAGCCTGGGTGACTGAGTGAGACTCTGTCTCGAACAAACAAATGAACAAACATACAAACTTCAAGTAAACGACCTAATGATGCCTCTTAAAGAACTAGAAAAGCAGGAGCAAACCAAACCCAAAGTTAGTAGAAGAAAATAAATAATAAAGACCAGAGCAGAAATAAATGAAATTGAAACAAATAAAACAATACAGAGGATAAAGACAAAAAGTTCATTTTTTGGAAAGATAAACAAAATGATAAACCTTTAGCCAGACTAAGAAAAAAAGAGAGAAGACTGAAATAAAATAAAATGAGAGAGATGTTACACATGATACCAAGAAATTCAAAGGATCCTAGGTACTACTATGAGTAAGTATATGCCAATAAATTGGAAAACCTAGAAAAAAAGATAAATTTCTAGATACATGCAACCTACTGATTTGAACCATGAATAAATTCAAAACTTTAACAGACCAATAATAAGTAACAAGTTCAAAGCCAAAATAAAAAGTCTGCCAGCAAAGAATAGCCTGGGACTCAATAGCTTCACTGATGAATTTTACCAAAGATTTAAATAACTAATATCAATCCTACTCAAACTATTTTAAAAATTTGAGGAGGAGGGAATACTTTCAAACTCATTCCATGAGGCCATTATTACCCTGATAGCAAAACCAGACAAAGACACACAAAAAAGAAAAAGAAAGA
>NC_037682.1:55991583-56055791 GCF_003255815.1 Theropithecus gelada
AAGAAAGAAAGAAAGAAAGAAAGAAAGAAAGAAAGAAAGGAAGAAGGAAGGAAGGAAGGAAGGAAGGAAGGAAGGAAGGAAGGAAGGAAGGAAGGAAAGAAAGAAAGAAAGAAGGGAGGGAGGGAAGGAAGAGAAAGAAAGAAGGGAGGGAGGGAAGGAAGAAAGAAAGAAAACAACAGGCCAATATCCCCGATGAACATTGATGCAAAAATCTTCAACCAAATACTATTAGGTTGGTGCAAAAGTAACTGTGGTTTCAGACTTTGAACTTTAAATCATTATAACTAGGCTCAAACACATCTTTATTAATCAAAACAGGAACCATTACAATCAACACATTTTTTGCCAATGAGAAATGTTTGTTTATTCCTATATTGTAAAAATCCATGTTTCAGGATTCAATAAACCCTTGGAAATCATTTTCTGCATCCTACTGGTTGTGGAAGTGTTTTCCCTACAAAAAGTTGTTGAGATGCTTGAAGAAGTGGTAGTCAGTTGATGAGAGGTCAGGTGAGTATGGCAGATAAGGCAAAACTTCATAGCCCAATTCGCTCAACTTTTGAAGTGTTGGTTGTGTGACGTGTGTTTGGGTGTTGTCGTGGAGAAGAATTGGGCCCTTTCTGTTGACCAATGCTGCCTGCAGTTGTTGCAGTTTTTGGTGCATCTCGTCTGTTTGCTGAGCATACTTCTCAGATGTAATGGTTTTGCCAGGATTCAGAAAGCTATAGTGAATCAGACCAGCAGCAGACCAACAAACAGTGGCCGTGACCTTTTTGGTGCAAATTTGGCTTTGGGAAGTGCTTCGGAGCTTCTTCTCAGTCCAACCACTAAGCTGGTCATCGCCAGTTGTATAAAATCCACTTTTTGTCACATGTCACAATCCGATCAAGAAATGGTTCACTGTTATTGCATAGAATAAGAGAAAACAACATTTCAAAACAACATTTTTAAAATTTTTTGCTCAGCTCATGAAGGACCCACTTATCAAGACCCCTTTTTTTTTCACCTTTCCAATTTGCTTCAAATGCCAAATGACCATAGAATGGTCGACATTCAGTTCTTTGGCAACTTCTCATGTAGTTGTAAGAGGATCAGCTTTGATGACTGCTGTCAATTGGTCATTGTCAACTTCTGATGGCTGGCCACTACACTCCTCATCTTCAAGGCTCTTGTCTCCTTTGCAAAACTTCTTGAACCACGACTCTACTGTACATTCTTAGCAGTTCCTGGGCCAAATGCCTTATTGTTATTATGAGTTTTCTTGCTGCTTTATGACCCATTTTGAACCCAAATAAGAAAATTGCTCGAATTTGCTTTTTGTCTAACATCATTTCCATAGTCTAAAATAAACATAAAATAAACAGCAAATAATAAGTCATTAGCAAGAAAACATAAAGCGAGAAATGTCCATTAAAATGATGTATAACATAACCACATTTATTGAAGAACGTATTCCAGTATCAAATGGCAAATTCCAACAATGCAAAAACTGCAATACTTTCGCACTCACCTTAATAGCAAACTGAATTCAACAACACATTAAAAAGATCATTCATCATGACCAAGTGAGATTTATCCCAGGGATGCAAGGATGGTTTGTCATATGCAAATCAATCAATGTGATACATCATATCTACAGAATGAGGGACAAAACTATACTATCATTTCAATTCACGCTGAAAATGCATTTGATAAAATTCAACATCCTTTCATGATAACAACCCTAAAAAACCTGGGTATAGAAGGAACATACTTAGGCTGGGCACCATGGCTCACGCCTGAAATCCCAGCACTTTGGGAGGCCAAGGTAGGTGGATCCCTTGAGGTCAGGAATTCGAGACTGGCCTGACCAACATGGTGAAACCCAGTAGAGATTTTAGAAATCTTACTAAAAATACAAAAAAATTAGCAAAGCATGGTGGTGTACACCTGTGATCCCAGCTACTCAGGAGGCTGAGGCAGGAGAATCACTTGAACCCAGGAGGCAGAGGTTGCAGTGAGCCGAGATTGCACAATTACACTCCAGCCTGGGCCACAAGAGTGAAACTCTGTCTTTAAAAAAAAAAAAAAAAAAAAAAAGGCCGGGCGCGGTGGCTCAAGCCTGTAATCCCAGCACTTTGGGAGGCCGAGGCGGGTGGATCACGAGGTCAGGAGATCGAGACTATCCTGGCTAACATGGTGAAACCCCGTCTCTACTAAAAATACAAAAAACTAGCCAGGCGTGGTGGCGGGCGCCTGTAGTCTCAGCTACTTGGGAGGCTGAGGCGGGAGAATGGCGTGAACCTGGGAGGCGGAGCTTGCAGTGAGCCGAGATCACGCCACTGCACTCCAGCCTGGGAGCACAGCGAGACTCCGTCTCAAAAAAAAAAAAAGAACATACTTCAACATAGCCCTATATGACAGACCCACAGCTAGTATCATACTCAATGATGAAAAACTGAAAGTCTTTCTTCTAAGATCTGGAGCACGACAAGGATGCCCACTTTCATCACTGTTACTCAACAGAGCACTGGAAGTCCTAGCTAGAGCAATCAGACAAGAGAAAGAAAGAAAGGGCATCCAAATTGGAAAGGAAGAAATCAAATTATCTTTGTTTGCAGATGATAGGATCTTATATTTAGTAAAACCTAGAGACACCACTAAAAAATTATCAGAACAGATATACAAATTCAGTAAACTTGCAGGAAATAAAACAATATACAAAAGTCAACGTGCAAAATCAACATATATCAGTACACACAGCTATTATTAGGTTAAAAAAAAAGAGAACATGACATATAAAAATCATTTCTAGGCCAGGCATGGTGGCTCAAACCTGTAATCCCAGCACTTTGGGAGGCAGAGGCGGGTGGATCACGAGGTCAGGCGTTCAAGACCAGCCTTGCCAACATGGTGAAACCCTGTGTCTACTAAATATACAAAAATTAGCCGGGCATGGTGGTGTGCACCTATAGTCCAAGCTGCTCGGGAGGCTGAGGCAAGAGAATCACTTGAACCTGGGGGGCAAAGATTGTGGTGAGCTGAGATCGCACCACTGCACTCCAGCCTAGGCAACAGAGTGAAATTTCATCTCAAATAAATAAATAAATAAAATTAAAATAAATTTAAAAATTGGCCAGGCACAGTGGCTCACACCTGTAATCCTGGCACTTTGGGAGGCTGAGGTGGGTGGATCACGAGGTCAGGAGTTCAAGACCATCCTGGCCAACGTGGTGAAACGCCATCTCTACTAAAAATACAAAAATTAGCTGGGGATGGCGGCATGTGCCTGTAATCCCAGCTACTTGGGAGGCTGAAGCAGAAGAATTGCTTGAACCCGGGAAGTGGAGGTTGCAGTGAGCCAAGATTGTGCCACTGCACTCCAGCCTGAGTGACATCTCTTAAAAAAAAAAAAAAAAAAAAACCGAAAAGAGTATAGTTGGATTGTTTATAACACAAAGGATAAAGGATAAATGCTTGAGGGGATGGATGCCTCATTTCCGCTGATGTGATTATTACACATTGTTTGGCTGTATCAAAATATTCCATATGCCCTGTAAACACATATACCTACTATATACCCTCAAAAATTAAAAATAAAATTTTTATAAGTAAATTTTAAGCGTTGTCAAAAAATCTGACTTCTAAGAGTTGTTGCATGGATTGAATGAGAGAACAATGAGTCAAAGTGCTTAGGTGCATACTAAAGAGAGAGCCAGAAGGAAGGCCTTGTCATCTCTAAGACAGGATAGGGCAGACAGAATTATGACATGAGTCCTGAAGATCCATCCCCTTGCCTTTTCTGATATACTTAGAGCTCTCCTCTCTTTTAAGCCACGTATTCCTGACCCTTCCTCATTTCCTCACATGGCTTTGTCCCTCCTCTAGCTTTGCTCTTGGGAAAGGAGCTTGTACTTCTGTTTTTTAATCTGGTTCCTTCATCTGGAATGACCTTCCCGCCACCCTCAGACAAACAGCTTTGTGCTCTGGCTGCAGTCCGTGGAGAGGTGCTGATAAGGAAGAGGGTTTCCTGGATCCCCCTGGTTCATTGTAGCCTCACTTCAATGTGGTACAGTGCAATGTCAAGAGCAGTGTCAAAGGCTCTATTGTGTCTCCCCCACCAACCCCATTCTAGCCTCAGAACATTAGGATTGCTCACACACACTCCGGCTGATGTTGACTGCATCACCTGCCTTCCCTTTAAGGTTTGTGTTTTGTTTTGTTTTTCTGAGACAGGGTCTTGCTCTGTCCCCCAGGCTGGAGTGCAGTGGCGCGATCTTGGCTCACTGCAGCCTTCACCTCCCAGGTTCAAGTGATTCTCGTGCCTCGGCCTCCGAAGTAGCTGGGATTACAGGCACAGTCACCACGCCCAGCTAGTTTTTGTATTTTTAGTAGAAATGGGGTTTCACCATGTTGGCCAGGCTAGTCTCGAACTCCTGGCCTCAAGTGATCTGCCCATCTCGGTCTCCCAAAGTGCTGGGATTACAGGTGTGAGCCACTGCACCCAGCCCTATTTAAGGTTTTTGAGGGATTCAAGCTGTAACTGTTTCTGCCCATCCCATCCCCACTCTCAGTCTCCACTATCAAGCTCTGCTGACTTTCAGGGTCTTGTGTGCTTGAAACCAACTGGTAGAAACAATTGGCTCTGTCAGTATGCTTGTCAGCCAATTGTTAGAAACAACACAGCACAGAAAAATCACAAGTATAAAATAAGTGCAAATAAAATAAATATAGAAAGAATATTCTGTGCTCTTGTATTATTTCTAGCAACTATTTATTTGATCATTTTGGATTTCTAGGCTGACCAATCAGGTAATTGATAATAATTCTCTCATCCACTTTAGTATTTTGACTTTTATTCTATTGTCTAATTGCATTAACTAGCACTTCCAGAACAACATTAAATAACAGAGGTGGTGAGAATCCTTGTCTAGCTCCTGACTTTAATGGGATATTAATAATAATATTGATTGGGCCAGGCACAGTGGCTCATGCCTGTAATCCCAGCACTTTGGGAAGCCGAGGCGGGTGGATCACCTGAGGTCAGAAGTTCGAGACCAACCTGGTCAACATGGTGAAACCCCCATCTCTACAAAAATACAAAAATTAGCCAGGCGTGGTGGCAGGCACCTGTAATTCCAGCTACTGGGGAGGCTGAGGTGAGAGAATCACTTGAACCCTGGCGGCGGAGATTGCAGTAAGCCGAGATCACACCATTGCACTCCAGCCTGGGCAACACAGGGAGACTTCCTCTAAAAAAAAAAAAAAAAAAAAGGGAGAGAGTTAGGGCCTTGCATTGGCCTAAGGGAATGTTGTGACAGGTTTGATCTATCCAGGCCATTAAAACATCCTCCATATCAGCAATAAGGCTGTTCTGCTTTCTTATCTCATTTCCATATTCACTGGAGTAGCACTTTTAATCTCCTTCAATAACTTTTCCCTTGTATTTACATCTTAGCTAACTATTTGGTGCAAGAGGCCTAACTTTCAGCCTGTCCCAGCTTTCAACATGCCTTCCTAACTAAGCTTAATTATTTCTAGTTTTTGAGAATGAGAGATGTGTGACTCTTTCATTTGAACACTTAGAGGCCACTGTAGGGTTCCAACTGGCCTAATTTTAGTATTTTTGTGTCTCAGGAAATGAGGAGGTTCCAAGAGAGGAAGACACACAGGGGAACACCCAGTCCATTCAGTAGTCAGAACACACACAACATTTATAGATTAAATTCACCATCTTGTATGGGCATGGTTTATGGCACCCCGAAACAATTACAGTTGTAACATCAAAGATCAGAGATCAACATAATGGATACAATAATAATGACAAAGTTTGAAATATTGCAAACATTACTAAAATGTGACAAAGAAACACGAAATGCGCACATGCTGTTGGAGAAATGGCCTGATAGACTTGCTGAATATAGGGTTGCCACAAACTTTCAATTTGTAAAAATGCAGTATTTGGCTGGGCACAATGGCTCATGCCTGTAATCCCAGCATTTTGGGAAGCTGAGGCAAGTGGATCACTTGAGGCCAAGAGTTCGAGATCACCCTGGGCAACATGGCAAAAAACCGTACCTACTAAAAATACAAAAAATTAGTGGGATGTGGTGATACACACCTGTAATCCCAGCTACTCAGGAGGCTGAGGCAGAAGAATCACTTGAACCTGGGAAGTAGAGGCTGCAGTGAGCCAAGATCACTCCACTGCACTCCAGCCTGAGCAACAGAGCGAGACTCCATCTCAAAAGACAAAATAAATAAATAAATAAATAAAATAATAAAAGAAGACGTCCAAGCACAGGGGGCCCCATTTTATAACAAAACCAGTCCCTGCTTATCTGCAGTTTCACTTTCTGCAGTTTCAGTTACCTGAGGTCTGAAAAATATTTTTTTAAATGAAGTATTTGCAAAGCCTAATAAAGCAGAGCAATAAAATGAGATATGCCTGAGTTTTAAATTTTGTTTTTCCTTTTTAATTTTTTAATTTTAATTTTAATTTTTTGATTTTTTTTTATTAAAACAAATGTTTTTTTTTTTTTTTTTTTTTTTTTTTTGAGACGGAGTCTGGCTCTGTCGCCCAGGCTGGAGTGCTGTGGCCGGATCTCAGCTCACTGCAAGCTCCGCCTCCCGGGTTTACGCCATTCTCCTGCCTCAGCCTCCGGAGTAGCTGGGACTACAGGAGCCCGCCACCTCGCCCGGCTAGTTTTTTGTATTTTTTAGTAGAGACGGGGTTTCACCGTGTTAGCCAGGATGGTCTCGATCTCCCGACCTCGTGATCCGCCCGTCTCGGCCTCCCAAAGTGCTGGGATTACAAGCTTGAGCCACCGCGCCCGGCCAACAAATGTTTTTTGATACAGAGTCTTGCTCTATTGCCCAGGTTGGAGTGCAGGGCACCATCTCAGCTCACTGCAACCTTCACCTCCCAGGTTCAAGCGATTCTCCTGCCTCAGTCTCCCCAGTAGCTGGGATTATAGGCACACACCACCACACCTGGCTAATTTTTGTATTTTTAGTAGAGACGGGTTTCACCATGTTGGCCAGGCTGGTCTCAAGCTCCTGATCTCAGGTGATCCGCCTGCCTCAGCTTCCCAAAGTGCTAGGATTACAAGCGTGAGCCACTGCGCCTATCCTTAATTTTTAATTATACTTTTCTATTTCACAATCGAGTCCCAAGATGTGCCTGTGTTTTTTAAGGTGTTCTACATCTACATTTATACATGAGATTGGTTCATAGTTTTTCTGCTGTATGATGTAAAATTTTGGCTTTATGAAACACTGGGATGTTTATCCTTTGGAATATGAGTATGATTGATTGCCTGAATGTTTGAAAGAAGTTGCTCATTAACCTATCTAGTTTCAGCTTTTGTCCTTGAGTATATCTTTTGGCAGCTTTTATTCATGATTATTTATCTGTTTAGATTTTTGAGTCCCAATTGGTAATTTATATTTCCTCAAATATTATCTATTTCATCCAGGTTTTATATTGTATTAGTATTGGGTTGGGCAAGGTATTCCCTTGTAATTCTCATTTCCTCTGTACTGATGGCTATAAACCCTTTCTCATTCCTGATGTGTATATTTATGTCATTTCTTTTTTTTGTTTGTTTTGTTAGCTAGTGGTTTATCAAATTTGTTGCTTGCTTCTTGCCAAAGAACCAGATCTTAGAGTTATTCATCAACTATATTGTCTTACTTTTTTGTTTTGTTTTGTTTTGTTTTTTTGAGACGGAGTTTCCCTCTTGTCACCTAGGCTGGAGTGCAATGGCACAATCTCGGCTCACAGCAACGTCCACCTCCTGGGTTCAAGTGATTCTCCTGCTTCAGCCTCCCAAGTAGTTGGGATTACAGTTGCCTGCAACCATGCCTGACTAATTTTTGTATTTTTAGTAGAGACAGGGTTTCACCATGTTGGCCAGACTGGTCTCAAACTCCTGACCTCGTGATCCTCCCACCTCGGCCTCCGAAAGTGCTGGGATTACAGGCATGAGCCACCGCGCCCGGCCCCCAAAATTTTTTTTAGAGAGACAGAGTCTTTCCCTGTCGCCCAGGCTGGAGTGCAGTGATGTGATCATAGCTGACTATAACCTCCAGTTCCTGGGCTCAAGTGATCTTCCTGCCTCAGCTTCTGAGTAGCTGGAACTATAGGCACGCGCCACCATGCTGGCTAGTTTTGTTGTGGTTGTTGTAGAGACAAGGTCTTGCTATGTTACCTGGGCCAGTCTTGAACTACTGGCCTCAAATGATCCTCCTCCCTTAGTCTCCCAAAGCATTGGGATTACATGCATGAGCCACCACACCTGGCCAATTATATTGTTTTTCTGGTTTTGAAATAATTCTGTTTGCTTTTATCCTTAATCTTTTCCTTTTGCTTTCTTTTTTTTTTTTTTTGAGACGGAGTCTCGCTCTGTCGCCCAGGCTGGAGTGCAGTGGCCGGATCTCAGCTCACTGCAAGCTCCGCCTCCCGGGTTCACGCCATTCTCCTGCCTCAGCCTCCCGAGTAGCTGGGACTACAGGCGCCCGCCACCTCGCCCGGCTAGTTTTTTGTATTTTTTAGTAGAGACGGGGTTTCACCGTGTTAGTCAGGATGGTCTCAATCTCCTGACCTCGTGATCCGCCTGTCTCGGCCTCCCAAAGTGCTGGGATTACAGGCTTGAGCCACCGCGCCCGGCCTCCTTTTGCTTTCTTTAGATTTTGCCTTACTGTGACATTTTCCCCTTTTAATTTTCTGCATTGCCTGCTTTTATTTTTAAAATAATGAACTTTTATTCTCACTAAGCAATAAAAGTGTTTACGGCCATGCATTTTCTTGTGAAAACTACTTTGGCTGCATTATATAAATAGTGTTTCATGAGTTATTTTTAGAATAGTCTATAGTTCTGTTTTAAGCTTTGTATTGAAGTATGATACACATACAGAAAAGCAAACATATCAAAATACGTACAGTTTGGTGAATATTCACAAATTCAACACCCAGATTGAGAAACAGAACATTACCAGTACCAATCATATAATTTGCAGGACCCAGTGCAAAATGAAAATGCTCAGCCCTTTATTCAAATATTATTAACAACTTTGGGTGGGGCACAGTGGCTCAGGCTTGTAATCCCAGCACTTTGGGAGGCCAAGCACCTGAGGTCAGGAGTTTGAGACCAGCCTGGCCAACATGGTGAAACCCCATCTCTACTAAAAATACAAAAATTAGGCCGGGCGTGGTGGCTCACGCCTGTAATCCCAGCACTTTGGGAGGCTGAGGCAGGCAGATCACGAGGTCAGGAGTTCGAGACCAGCCTGGCCAACATTGTGAAACCCCCGTCTCTACTAAAAATACAAAAAAATTAGCCAGGCGTGGTGGTGGGCGCCTGTAGTCCCAGCTTCTTAGGAGACTGAGGCAGGAGAATGGTGTGAATCCGGGAGGCAACGGCGCTTGCTGTGAGCTGAGATCGCACCACTGCACTCCAGCCTGGGCGACAGAATGAGACTCCATCTCAAAAAAACAAAAACAAACAAACAAAAAAATTAGCCTGGCATGGTGGTGCACACAGCACCTAACAGGTAGGTACATAACTCTGATATTAGAACTGAGGAGAAAAAGGCCAGAGAAAAACAAAAAGTATCCTAATTTTGGAAGAACAATATCAGAGAAAATAATTTTTACTTACCCTGTATATTTTAGTGTGATATTTCCTGTTCTGGAGTACTAACTATGGACAACCTTATATGTGAGGCAAAAAAGTAGTGAGTAGAACTGAGAGCCCATTCAAAGAAAAGCAAAAACCACAGCAATGGATGATCTTAACATACTTTCACATTCTAGACCATGTGATGACACTGCTACCACCTATTCTCCTCCTGGTGCCCCCTGTTCCATTGCAGGTATGTACGCTGGCCATGGGCTATGGTAGAAGGAGTCACACATAGTCTCTCATTAGCCTTGGGGATAATCTGCTAAATGAAGAGTAAGAGTTATGTACCTACCTGTAGTCCCAGCTAGTTGTGAGGCTGAGGCGTGAGAATTGCTTGAACCTGGGAGGTGGAGGGTGCAGTGAGCTGGGATCCCACCATTGCACTCCACTCTGGGCAACAGGGCAAGACTCCATTTCAAAAAAAAAAAAGTCTGTAATTCAGTTTTGGTTTGTCACTGATTAAAGAGTTGTTTAGGCCGGGCGCGGTGACTCACGCCTGTAATCTCAGCACTTTGGGAGGCCGAGGTGGGCAGATCACGAGGTCAGGAGATTGAGACCATCCTGGTGAACACTGTGAAAGCCCGTCTCTACTAAAAATACAAAAAAATTAGCCAGGTGTGGTGGCATGCGCCTATAGTCCTAGCTACTCGGGAGGCTGAGGCAGGAGAATGGCGTGAACCCGGGAGGCGATGGAGCTTGCAGTGAGCCGAGATCGCGCCACCGCACTCCAGCCTGGGTGACTGAGCGAGACTCCCTCTCAAAAAAAAAAAAAGGTTGTTTAGAAGAACTTTAAAATTTCTCCAAGAGGTTGACTTCATCAGGCTGAGGACTAAGTTCCTGGTTTCAGGGGTGGAGCTATTCTTTGAAGGAGTGGGTCTTTACTCATAGAATATACAATATGGGTAAGAAACTAGCAAGCTTTATTTTCTCCTCCTGATCTTCTGATACTTAATGAGGAAGAAAAGAGCCAGTGAGAATAGTTAAGGGTAACAGGTTTTTCCTCTCCAGGCAAAGTATAATAGCACACACTGACTGTGGACACAGGGACTGAAGTTGTCTTGTCAGCTGTGAATTCTCAAGGAAACTGGGAAGAAATTGGCTCCTTCTTTATCAAGTCAAGGGAGGCACAGCACTTCTGTCATGGATCTGTTGCCTCACTGTCCTGGAGAAGCAGCCAGGGGGTCCTTTCTATTTATGGGTACAGTTGGGTGCAGTCCTGACATTGAGAATAGTTGGATATTCAGAGGATAGAGATAAGTAACCCAAACAAGTAGTCCATCCATCCTTAAAAAAAATATTGCTACAGAGTGAGACTCCATCTCAAAAAAAAAAAAAAAAGAATATGTTGCTAAAAACCAATCATACTTTTCCACTTCAAACCTAACATTGGAGCCTAAATTCAAATTACTTTATTATAATCAACTTATATGAGCCTTATATTTAAGACCTGTAGTTCAAATTTGATGACCAAAGATAGAAAATCTTTTTCAAAGTGTTATTTGCTTGAGGTGGAAGGCCTGTCATTTTGTTTGTTTCTTTAAAACAAGTAATAATTTTGTTTATTCAAAAACAGATCAGGCCAGGCGCAGTGGCTTACCCCTGTAATCCCAATATTTTGGAAGGCTAAGGTGGGAGGATCATTTGGGCCCAGGAGTTCGAGACCAGCCTGAGCAACATGGTGAGACCTCGTCTCTAAAAAAATTTTAAAAATTAGCCTGGCATGGTGGCATGCACCTGTGGTCCCGGCTATTCAGAAGGTTGGGGGAAGATCACTTGAGCCCAGGAGGTCGAGGCTGCAGTCAGCCGTGTTTGTGCCACTGCACTTCAGCCTGGGTGACAGAGTGAGACCCTGTGTCAAAAAAATAAAAATAAAAAATAAAATAGACCATAAAAAGCTTATAACACAGAATTCGAAAGGCATAAAAAAGTATACAGTGAAAAGTAAGTCTTCCTCTCACTCCTAACTCCCACCTATTCCCCAGAGGCAACCCCAGGTTTCTTGTATATCCTATCAGAAATAATCTATGTAAATATATGTAATCCTTCAAATGTTTTTATAAGAAAGTATACCATATTATGCATACTGTTCTGCTTCCTTATTTTTCACTTAATATTTACTGGAGATTGTTTCATATTAATGCATATAGAACTGTCTCATTCTTTTTTTGTTGTTGTTTTTGAGACAGAGTCTCGCTCTGTCACCCAGGCTGGAGTGCAGGGGTGCGATCTCGGCTCACTGCAAGCTCCACCTCCCGGGTTCACACCATTCTCCTGCCTCAGCCTCCCGAGTAGCTGGGACTACAGGCGCCCACCACCACACCTGGCTAAGTTTTTGTATTTTTAGTAGAGACGGGGTTTCACCGTGTTAGCCAGGATGGAAACTGCCTCATTCTTTTGAAAGGCTGCATAATATTTATTGTCTGGATGATGAGCCATACTTTTTTAAAAAAGGTTTTTCTTTTTTTAACAGCTTTTTTAAAGGTAAATTTACACACCATAAAATTCACCTACTGCAAGTATACAGTTTAGTGATTTTTAGTGAATTCATAGTTATGCAGCCATCACCACAATCAAGTTTTAGAACACTGCTCTCACCCCAGTTTTCTTCTTCCCATAATTTATCTTTTAATCATTTAATCAAACTGTTTTTCCTTTCCAGTAATTTGTTTTAACCTTTCCTGAGGTTGTGATTCTTTGTTTTGTAACACTGGGTAGGTTTTGGAGTTGCAGAGATGTGTCAGGAGAGCACCTCGAACCTCAAACAGTGCTGGTACTCTCTATTAAACAATAACTATCGTTCTTTTCATTCAGTTGAAAAAATTGCTGTGAATTTACAGATTGAGGTATAGCATATCCTGAACATTCTGCCAGGGAGCTGTTTGCTCTCCCTCTTTCTTTCGCTCTGCATACTATGATAATCAGAATAAGTAGAGTTTTAAAGATGATAGACAGGTTGGAGAAGATGGATGAGCATCTATCTGCTCTCTCCTTCCAGAAGATGGCTGATTGTGATAAGCATTAGCGAAGTTACAGTGGTTACAGACTGCCCTGGGAGACGTGAGACGCAGAGGCAAGTGACCTCCCCACATTTGCTAGCACCCCATCTTGGACAGGCGCTTACCCTTCATTTAGCAGATTATCCCCAAGGCTAATGAGAGACTATGTGTGACTCCTTCTACCATAGCCCATGGCCAGCGTACATACCTGCAATGGAACAGGGGGCACCAGGAGGAGAATAGGTGGTAGCAGTGTCATCACACGGTCTAGAATGTGAAAGTATGTTAAGATCATCCATTGCTGTGGTTTTTGCTTTTCTTTGAATGGGCTCTCAGTTCTACTCACTACTTTTTTGCCTCACATATAAGGTTGTCCATAGTTAGTACTCAGAACAGGAAATATCACACTAAAATATACAGGGTAAGTAAAAATTATTTTCTCTGATATTGTTCTTCCAAAATTAGGATACTTTTTGTTTTTCTCAGGCCTTTTTTTCTCCTCAGTTCTAATATCAGAGTTATGTACCTACCTGTTAGGGACATAACTATAGCTGCATGGTGGTGCGTGCCTATAGTTATTCCCTAATGTTCATCTACAGCCTTCTTTATGTTTTATTTTCTTCTTTCTTTCTATTTATTTATTTGAGATGGAGTCTCACATTGTTGCCCAGGCTGGAGTGCAGTGGCACGATCTGGACTCTGCAACCTCCGCCTCCCAGGTTCAAGTGATTCTCCTGCCTCAGCCTCTGGAGTAGCTGGAATTACAGGCACTTGCCACCACGCCCAGCTAATTTTTTGTATTTTAGTAGAGATGGGGTTTCACCATGTTGGCCAGGCTGGTCTCGAACTCCTGACCTCATGATCCACCCATCTCAACCTCCCCAAGTGCTGGGATTACAGGCGTGAGCCGCTGTGCCCGGCCCCTTTATTTTTATTTTTTAAAAGTATGGAAGGCTTCATGAATTTGCATGTCATCCTTGCACAGGGGCCATGCTAATCTTCTCTATATCATTCCAATTTTTACTGTATGTGCTGCTGAGGTGAGCACATTTTTACCTTCCAAATGAGTAATTCTCCAATCAAAACTTAAGTAGATGAATCCTGTTCTCTTCTATCTCAACAGGAAAGAGAGGAGAGCAGATTGCATGATCAAAACAGGGCCCTAGGGGAGAATGGAGGAAGGGCTTACGTGCTTTCCCTGGTCCTGGCTCCTAGCAGTGGTATCAGACACACCCAGGCTGTTCAGGGGAAAAATGTATCTGCACAAGGAAGTCACTGCCTGGTCAACCTGGGTTTTCCCTGAGGTGATGCTCCCCTCCTGCTGGGAAGCACTCTTGTGACTCAACTTGCAGAGAGGAGATGACTGTCTAGCTAACACATCTATGCGCTCAGAAATTTAAACTTAGGGGCCAGAAAGAAGAGGAGCCAGGGGAAATCTCTGTAGAAGGTTGAAATGTCAATGGGCCATTGGATACAGATGCCCTTGCTAGAGCTGCCTTGTGAAGGGAGGCCTCTGGGTGTCTTTCCACGAACTCATATCTGAGAAGAGCCTGACCACTGTTTCCCAGGGGCCTGTATGTCTGTGATGTGACTTTTCTGCAGTTTCCCCTTCTCTTGAAGGAGATCAAACTCTAACACCAGTGAATGTATGGGGGTGTGGAGAGCCAGAACAGAGACTGGATTTCCCTTTCAGAAGGACTTCCTTGTCCCTGGGCCAGCCTGGGCTAGGCCAGCGACCCTGAACTCTCAAGGCTAGGATGTCTGTGCCTTAGTTTCCTATTGCTGTTGCAAAAAAACACCACAAATTTGTGGTTTAAAACAACAAAAAATTATTACAGTTCTGGAGGTCCGAAAGCGGAAATGAGTTGCACTGGATTAAAGTCAAGGTGTTAGCTGGGCATAGGAGCACATCCCTATAGTCCTAGCTACTTGGGAAGCTGAGACAGGAGTTATCACTGGAGCCCAGGAGTTGGAGTCCAGCCTGGGCAACATACTGACATGTCCCATCTCTTAAAAAAAAAAAAAAAAAAAAAAAAAGAGTCAAGGTGTTGGTTCCTTCTGGAGGCTCTGAGGGGAGGATCTGTTTCATTGCCTTTTTCAGCTCCTACTGGCCTCCTCTATTCCTTAGCTTGTGGCCCCTTCCTCTGTCTTCAAGGCACATCACTCCAACCTCTGCTGTGTCGCTGAACAATTGTCTCGTTGTCTCCTACTGCCTCCTTCTTATACAGCCGTCATGATTACATTGGTCCCACCCAGATGATTCAGGATAGTCTCCCCATCTCAAGAGGCTTAATCAACATCTGCAAAGTCCCTTTTGCCATATAAAGTAAGATTCAGCTGGGTGCAGTAGCTCATGCTTGTAATCCCAGCACTTTGGGAGGCTGAGATGGAAGGATCCCTTGAAGACCAGGAGCTTGAGATCAGCCTGGGCATCGTAGTGAGACCCTGGCTCTACAAAAGCTTTTTAAAGAAATTAGTTGGAAGCTGGACACAGTGGCTTACGCCTGTAATCCCAGCACTTTGGGAGACTGAGGCAGGTGGATCACTTGAGGCCAGGAGTTTGAGACCAGCCTGGCAAACGTGGCGAAAACCCATCTCTATTAAAAATACAAAAATTCGTCAGGTGTGGTGGCGGGTGCCTGTAGTTCCAGCTACTCCGGAGGCTGAGGCAGGAGAACCGCTTGAACCTGGGAGTTGGAGGTTGTAGTGAGCCGAGATCATGCCACTGCACTCCAGCCTGGGCAACAGAGCAAGACTCTGTCTCAAAAACAAACAAACAAACAAAGAAAAAATTAGCTGGGCATGTTGGTGTGCACCTATAGTCCCAGCTTCTTAGGTGGCTGAGGCAGGAGGATTGCTTAAGCCTGTGAGGTCAAGGCTGCAGTGAGCTATGATCATGCCACTGCACTCCAGCCTGGGCTATAGAGCAAGAAGACACTGTCTCTAATCAAAAATAAAAATAGGCCGGGCGCGGTGGCTCACGCCTGTAATCCCAGCACTTTGGGAGGCCGAGGCGGGCGGATCACGAGGTCAGGAGGTCGAGACCATCCTGGCTAACATGGTGAAACCCCGTCTCTACTAAAAATGCAAAAAATTAGCCGGGCGAGGCGGCGGGCGCCTGTAGTCCCAGCTGCTCGGGAGGCTGAGGCAGGAGAATGGCGTGAACCCGGGAGGCGGAGCTTGCAGTGAGCCGAGATCGCGCCACTGCACTCCAGCCTGGGCGACTAAGCGAGACTCTGTCTCAAAAAAAAAAAAAATAAAAATAAAAAAAAAATAAAAAAAAAATAAAAATAAAATAAGATTCACAGCTTCTGGGGATTAGAATATGGACATATTTGGTGGGGGCATTTTTCAGCCTACGACACCTCACACCCAAGAGCAACCTACCCAGCAGCTTCCCATGCAGTGCTGAGGCCGGGAAGAGCCTGGGGCAGCATGATTTTTCCCATGATTTATCTAAACAGCTCTCCATTAGGCTGTTTTCAAACTTTTGCTATTAGGAGCAATGCTGCTCATATATCCTTAGGATACACTATTTGAAGAAGAATTGCCAAATTAAAGTATATATGCACTTTAAATCTATTTTTGGCCGGGTTCAGTGGCTCACATCTATAATCCCAGCACTTTGGGAGACTGAGATGGGAGAATCAATTGAGCCCAGGAGGTTTTGAGATCAGCTTGACCAACATGGTGAAACGCCGTCTCTACCTAATATACAATGACAGCAAAAAAAAATTAGCAGAGCGTGGTGGCACGTGCCGGTAGTCCCAGCTACTCAGGAGGCTGAGATGGTAGGATGGTTTGAGCGCAGGAGGCAGAGTTTGCAGTGAGCCCAGATCACGCCATTACACTGCAGCCTGGGAGACAGAGCCTGACCCTGTCTCAAACAAAACAATCATTTTCCTGGTCAGGCACTGTGGCTCAAACCTGTGATCCCAGCACTTTGGGAAGCTGAGGCAGGAGGATGGCTTGAACCCAGGAGTTCGAGACCAAATACAAAAATTAGCTGGGTGTGATGGCAAATGCCTGTAATCCCATCTACTTGGGAGGCTGAGGCAGGAGAATCGCTTGAACCTGGGAGGTGGAGGTTGCAGTGAGTGGGGATTGTGCCACTGCACTCCAGCCTGGGCAACAGAGTGAGATTTCGTCTCAAAAAAGAAAGAAAGAAAGAAAGAAAACTTAAATATTAGCTGGGTGTGGTTGTTTGCGTCTATAGTCCCAGCCACTCAGGAAGATGAGATGGGGAAATCATTTGAACTTGGGAGGTTGAGGCTTCAGGGAGCTGTGATCGCACCAGTGCACTCCAGCCTGGGCAATAGACTGTCTCAAACAAAACAAAACAAAACAAAGCAAAAACCTATTTTCCTGCATCTCTGCCAACATTATCAACTTTTTAAATATTTACCAATTTTATAGGTGAAAAATGGGATTTCAGTACAGTAGGTTTTTTCTTTCTTTTTTTTTTTTTTTTTTGAGACGGAGTCTCGCTCTGTCGCCCAGGCTGGAGTGCAATGGCGCGATCTCAGCTCACTGCAAGCTCTGCATCCTGGGTTCACAGCATTCTCCTGCCTCAGCCTCTCGAGTAGCTGGGACTACAGGTGACTGCCACCACCACGCCCAGCTAATTTTTTTGTATTTTTAGTAGAGACACTGTTTTACCGTGTTAGCCAGGATGGTCTTGATCTCCTGACCTAGTGATCTGCCCGCCTCAGCCTCCCAAAGTGCTGGGATTACAGGCGTGAGCCACTGCGCCCAGCCCAGTATAGGTTTTTTAAACTTTGAAAAACTTTTTGAAATAATTTTGGTATTGTTTTAATATTAATTTATCTTATTATAAGTGAGGTTATACATTTTTTCATAAGTTGAAACTGCCATTTCTCTATCTTTTCTGTGATTTATTGGTCCCTCATGCAACACTGTATCTGAAGGCATAGTCAACAGTGGCAGGCCGGGCGCAGTGGCTCACACCTGTAATCCCAACACTTTGAGAGGTCGAGGCTGGCAGATCACTTGAGGCCAGGAGTTTGAGACCGGTCTGGCCAACACGGCAAAACCTCGTCTCTACTGAAAATACAAAAATTAGCCGGGCATGGTGGTGCACGCCTGTAGTTCCAGCTACTTGGGAGGTTGAGGCATGAGAATCACTTGAACCCAGGAGGCAAATGTTGCAGTGAGCAGAGATTGCACCACTGCACCCCAGCCTGTCTAAAATAAAAATAAACAGTGGCAATCGGGCAAAAAAGTAGTGTCATAGGATTAAAATAAAATAAAATAAAACAAAGCAAAGCTCCTCTGAAGGGTACAGAATTCAGGGGCAGGAGAAGAGAGGAGTTATGGTAGGAATAAGACCCCATGAATAAGACCCCTTGTTACCAGCCTGGATTTCAATAACTCTGAGTCCTCTGGAGTTTTGCCGGGATAAACATGGCCACAGTTGAGCAAGTCTGGGGGCCAGGAGAGGTAATCAAGGCAGAGTCAATCCTCAAGAACAATATCACAGCCCACTTCTTAGACTTGGGTCCAAGGGCAGGGCAGCAATGGGGCTTCTATCCCAAGTTCTTGGACAGGAATTTGGCATTTATCCCATAAGTTTGGCATTTATTCCAAAATTTCTTGTCTAAGAACTTGGGATAGAAGCTATCGATAGCAGCCGGGCGTGGTGGCTCACACCTGTAATCCCAGCACTTTGGGAGGCCCGAGGCGGAGGGATCACGAGGTCAGGAGATCGAGGCCATCCTGGCTAACACGGTGAAATCCCGTCTCTACTAAAAAAATACAAAACACTAGCCGGGCGAGGTGGCGGGCGCCTTTAGTCCCAGCTACTCGGGAGCCTGAGGCAGGAGAATGGCGTAACCCCGGGAGGCGGAGCTTGCAGTGAGCTGAGATCCGGCCACTGCACTCCAGACCCGGCGACAGAGTGAGACTCTGTCTCAAAAAAAAAAAAAAAAAAAAAAGAAGCTATTGATGGCATGTTGTCTCCAGTCATGGTTGACACTGGAGCCCTGGACAGGGCTCTGCCTGTGGATGGGCAAGTGACTTTCTCTGTGGGGATGAAGGAAGGTGACCCTATAGACCTTCTCCTAAGACTGTAGAAGGCATGCCAAATGGCAAATACTACAGCAACCTGGCCTCGCCTTAGGACTGGATTTAAGAGTGTGGAATGGGCTGGATGCAGTGGCTCATGCCTATAATCCCAGCATTTTGGGAGGCCAAGGCAGGTGGATCACCTGAGGTCAGGAGTTCAAGACAGCTTAACCAACATGGTGAAACACCGTCTCTACTAAAAATACAAAAAATTAGCTGGTTGTGGTGGCAGGCGCCTGTAGTCCTAGCTACTCAGAAGGTTGAGGCAGGAGAATCGCTTGAACCCAGGAGGCGGAGGTTGCAGTGAACCAAGATCGTGCCACTGTACTCCAGCCTGGGCAACAGGAGCCGAAACTCTGTTTCAAAAACAAACAAACAAACAAACAAACAAACAGACCAGGCCTGGTGGCTCATGTCTGTAATCCCAGCACTTTGGGAGGCTGAGCTGGGTGGATCACCTGAGGTCAGGAGTTCAAGACCAGCCTGGCCAATATGGTGAAGCCCTATCTCTATGAATAATACAAAAATTAGCCGGGCATGGTGGCTCACGCCTGTATTCCCAGCTACTTGGGAGGCTAAGGCAGGAGAATTGCTGGAACCCGGGAGGCGGAGGTTACAGTGAACCGAGATCGCACCACTTGCCTGGGCAACACAGCAAGACTCCGTCTCAAAAACAAAACAAAGAGTGTGGAATATTGCTAGGAATGAATGACTGGGGCCAGAGATTCCTTAGGCCTGGCAGAGGTTTGCCCTGGAAGTGCCTGTGTGAGAATGATATTTAATTCTTAGCACCTTCTTTTCACAGGATTGCAACTAGCGTCTCAGGAAGCCAAATCTGAGCTACTCCTGGAAGTATCATCTTGGTCAACACTGGCTATAAAACCAAAAGTGGCTGCCAGATTGTGCAAGGAGGCAAAACTAGTCTTCCAGGTCTGGTGAGGGCATGTCGTCTTCAGTGACGTCACAATGACCTGAGGCTGTCAGGGTTCTTCTCATCACTTGCCTTGTTTTGACTGCCCCCATCAAGGCACAGCTGGCTCATTTGTCCCAGAAGGAAATGATGAAGCAAGCAGATGGATTGCTCCCTGAGCCTCCACAGCGCCTCCTGCTGGTGGTCGACCCCAAGGCCCACCATCCTGCCTTTAATTTATTAACCGGCTCCTTTCTTTTTGGCTTTGAAACACCCAGAGGTTCCACCAGCTTTCCAATAGTGAAGTCCACCTTTGTAGAGGAAAAAAAAACAAAAAACAAAAAAAAAACGCTTCCATTTTTCTGTCGCCCCTGCTTTTTCAGTTGAAAGAACATGAAGCGATTTCAGGATATTAGAAAAGTCCTAAGGCGTGAGGAAACTTGCCTAATCAGTTTTATCTGAATAAAACATCAGGTGAGTGTGGGAGCTGCCCTCAAGCAGGACCTACTGTCCTCCCAGGGCCCTCATCAGCACAAAAGCCCTGTCACTGGCTTGGAGTAAAGGTTTCCTATTTAACAAGATAAGCCAAACCCCTTGGGGCAGCAGAGATTTTTTTTACTGCTTTGGGTTTTCTTTAGAATTTGCAAAATTTGTGTGAAGGGCATTGGCACTGAGTCTGCAGCCCAGATGAGAACTGCTTCCCACATCCCTTTCCTAGGCTGGGGGGCTTTGGGGCAGATTCATGCTTAGGCTTGTGGGGGGCTTTTGTGTGCTGTGACCTGTGTGTGCCAGGGAACCCCTGCAGCAGTGAGGCAAAGTAGGAAGAAGTCTGGAATTGACATTAGAGCTGGAATCTCATTTTCTTTCATCTTGTAAACCAAAACATGACCATGGCAGATCTCAATTGATTAGAGGTTTATTTTGCCAAGTCTGAGGACTTGCCTGGGAAAAAGAAACCCAAGTCACAATAGGATCTGTGACCCGTGCTTTTTCCAAAGAGGATTTGCGGAACTTCAATATTTCAAGAAGTGTAAACCAAAAAGTATGTGAGATAGGTAACAATTAATTTAGAAATTTACGTTACCATCATTAAGGACGTGCACTTGGGAGAGAGGTCTGTGCCTTTCTCCAAAGATGTTTTTGAGGGCTTCAATATTTCAAAGCAGGAAAAGCAGGCTGGAGGGGAAAGACGGAGGGTATGGTCACATGACTGAATTCACATGTTGCAAGAGAAAAGGAGCAGGTAGGGGATAGTCAATTATATATTCATCTTTACAGAAGCTAAGGTGAACATAGAGTAGCTCTGTGGAGATAACTTTTTTCCCGTAGCTACCTGCTTAGGAACAAAAGGAAAAGTAGCTTCTTGGATAATTCAGCTTTCAGCTTAATATTTTTCTTTTGGCATAGTGAAATTAGCATCCCAAGTTTTTATTTTCCTTTGATAGAGGAAAGGGCAAGCAGGAGGGGAAGGAAGAAAAAAAGGAGGGTGGGTAGACAATGAGGCAAGTGGTTACATTCTTGTGAGGCTCTGGTTAGAGTTCAGTGAGTCTATGTTTTACATGTGAAAAGGAAAGGGTAGAGGAAAGTCAATTATGCATTAGTCTCATGCTCAGTCAATCTACATTTTTTATAAGATAAGGTAAGCATGTGAAATTACAGCTGTTTGGGAACAAAAGAAAGGCTGTTTTTGTTTTGTTTTTGCTTTTTTGTTTGCATGACTCAGTTCCCAAACTTAACTTTCCCTTTGGCATAGTGAATTTGAGGTCCCGAGATTCTATTTTTCTTTCACAATCTGAATGCAGAAAAGTGAGCAGAAAAAGCTTTTGCCAGGCAGTTTTAACTATTCATGCAATTATCCTGAATTCTGAGCATTCTTCATTCTCAGCAAGATTTTCTGTCCTTCCAGTTTAGCGGTGCTCTAGAAGCAAAACGAAACTCTTGCATGGAGAATTGAGGAATCTCTCTGTACATCTCAAGCCCCATGAGTTTGGAACTGGAGGGAACAGCTAGAGGTGCCCTACTACTCTGCAAGGCCTTCAGGAGTTACTGGGAAATTTAAATTCCCAGCTGTCTTAAAGGAGCCCATAATCTAACAAGAGATAATATATTCCCAAAACACAGGTCACATATCTGCAGCAAAAACGGAAGGGCTAGTAGAAGCGCACGCCTCAGCAGGACAGGCTACATAATCTGTGGGGCTCTGTGCAAAAATGAAAATGCGCAACCTCTTGATCAAAAGACAGGAAAAATGTGCTTTTAAAGGTACACATAAAGCCAGCCACAAAAAGACAAATATAATCTGAGGTGCCTACAATAGTCAAATTTATAGAGACAGAAAATAGAATGGTGGCTAGTATCATATTACTTATGATACCCAATACAGTGCCTACACATCACTCTTATGAATTCATCATGCCTGTAATCCTAGCACTTTGAGAGGCTGAGGCGGGCAGATCACTTGAGGTGAGGAGTTCGAGACCAGCCTGGCCAACATGACAAAAACCCATCTCTATTAAAAATACAAAAATTAGCCAGGCATGGTGGCACATGCCTGTAGTCCCAGCTACTTGGGAAGCTGAGACAGGAGAATCGCATGAACCCAGGAGGGGGAGGTTGCAGTGAGCCAAGATCGTGACACTATACTCCAGCCTGGGTGACAGAGCAAGACCCTGTCTGAAAAAATCAAAAGAAAAGAAAATGGTGGTTGTCAGGAACTGGAGCGAGGAGGGATGTGGAATTATTGTTTAGTGGGTACAGTTTCAGTTTAGGGAGATGAAAAAAGTTCTGGAGATGGGTGGTGGTGATGGTTGCACAACAGTGTGAATGTACAATTGCCCTTTGGTATTGGAGGGGGATTGGTTCTAGGATTCATCAAGGACACCAAAATCCATGGATTCTCAAGTCCCTGGTAATAAATGGCATAGTATTTGCACATAACCTACGCACATCCTCCTGTATACTTTAATTCATCTCTAGATTACTTATGATACCCAATACAATGCCTACACATCACTCTTATGAATTCAACATAGTACTCGGTACCTTGCAAATTCAAGACTTGCTTTTTGGAACTTAAGTCTTTCTTTTTTTCTGAATATATTTTTTCTTTTTTTTGGTTGAGACAGTGTCTCACTATGTTGCCCAGGCTGGTCTTGAACTCCTGGCCTCAAGTGATCCTCCTGCCTAGGTCTCCCAAACTGCTGGGATTACAAGTGTGAGCCACCACACCAGCCTTTTTCCTGAATATTTAGATCCATGGTTGGTTGACTCCATGGATGTGGAACCCAGGGATGTGGAACTGAAGGATACAGAGGGTTGGCTAAGTACCACAGCACACCCAAAAATAGTTAAAATGGTAAATTTTATGTATATTTTATTACACACACAAAATGGTAGACATAGCTTTTTCCTTCTTTTGTAGTCTTTCTCTTGACTTGTCATGGTGCTTATTTGCTACTTAATGTCATTCTAAGAAAAACTACAGGCGGGGCTCAGTGGCTCACACATGTAATGCCAGCACTTTGGGAAGCCGAGGTGGGTGGATCACCTGAGGTAAGGAGTTCGAGACCAGCCTGGCCAACATGATGAAACCCTGTCTCTACAAAAATACAAAAAATTAGCCGGGCATGATGGCTGGTACCTGTAATCCCAGTTACTCGGGAGGCTGAGGCAGGAGAATCACTTGAACCCGGGAGGTGGAGATTACAGTGAGCCGAGATCGTGCCACTGCACTCCAGCCTGAACAACAGAGCTGCTCTGTCTCAAAAAAAAGCAAGAAAAACTACAAATTAAAAATTTTGGCATGCATTTTACCCTCCAGTTTTGTATTATACAATGCCAATTTTAAATGTAAATATCAGAATATTTATCTCAAATTTGGAATCACTGAAATTACACAATTTGAATTTTGTGGTTCATCCCAGAAGGTTTATCTCCTGCTGGTGGGTAGGAGGGGAAGGAGAGATCCAGCTCTCTGGGCAGCTGCCACCTGTAGAGAATTGAGAAAGCCTCGTCCCTCCCTTAACTCTAAGTTCTTACAAAGAGTTCAGACTGCCAGCAAGGCACATTGTCTTTGTAGTGGCCTCAAGCTGTGTGTCTAGGGCAAAGCAGGGTGATTTTTTTGGACGGAGAGGTTTTCCTTGAGCATTGTCTGGATCAAATTCCAGAGGGTTATGCCCCACTTGGTTCTGTTTGCTAGCGTTTACTCTTATTTCTTTTTTCTTTTTTTTTGAGACAGAGTCTCACTCTGTCGCCCAGGCTGGAGTACAGTGGCCGGATCTCGGCTCACCGCAAGCTCCGCCTCCCGGGTTTATGCCATTCTCCTGCCTCAGCCTCCCGAGTAGCTGGGACTATAGGCGCCCGCCACCTCACCTGGCTAATTTTTTGTATTTTTAGTAGAGGCGGGGTTTCACCGTGTTAGCCAGGATGGTTTCGATCTCCTGACCTCGTGATCCGCCCGTCTTGGCCTCCCAAAGTGCTGGGATTACAGGCTTGAGCCACCGCGCCCGGCCGCATTTACTCTTATTTCAAGTGTCTTTTTGGGATTTTTCAACCTTGGACGTTTCCGTGTCCTGCACTGTGAAGAGAACCCCCCCAAAGCAGCTTTCCTAGCAATTGTCAGCACAGCAACTGCACCCTTCCCCTGGAGGAAACAGGCCACCTCGCTAGGCTTCTGAAGCCCCATTCCCAAGACGGCAGGTCAGGGAAAACTAGCAGTGACCCTAGATCCTTTTCTCTGGGTGCCAGTAGGAAGTCATTTGCTTTTGAGCTGAGGGATAATCAGGTTAACCAAAACAGTCCAGGTTGAGCCCTGCCCAATTCAACTGGCAAAGGTGCTGGGAGTAAAGAGAAACACCCTGAAATTTGAGCAAAGTCAGATCTAAGGGGCCATGGGAGGCTGACAGCTTGGTTTTGGTCCTGGGAAGCACAGCGCCTGGCTGGGCCCAGTGGGGAGGAGCTCCTGGCCAGCAGCCAGGAGCCAGGACCAGCACTGGGAGGCTGGGCGCCACCCTGCCCGCGATTTCACAGATTCTGGTCTTCTATCTCAGCCCGACAGCCCCTTTCGAGCCTCAGTGGGCTTCAGCGAAGAGTTCTGTGTGGGTCTGTGTCTCTCCCAAGAATGAAGACTGGATCTGTGGTTGACTAGGGCTTTTGCTAATGTTATATATCTATAAAGGGTTCCTATTTCAAATAAGTCACCATCCTTTTTAGCAAGAGTTCATAGAACCTGATCACAGATAACATTTATGTAAAACAAAATAGCACAATGGTTTCCCCTTTCTACTGTAAAGCTTGAAATGAAAAAGCCACATTTCAGCTCTCTGCAAACAAAGCTTGCTGAACGACAGTGCAGGAGGGCTGCTGCAGAACACACCTTCATCTTTCTTTTTTTGACCTTTGTGAATGCTGAATTTTCAACATTAGAAAATGGTTTTTCCATGGCTCAATTCATTAGGCAATCAGGTATCACCAAAGTTCATTTTGATAATCTCTGCCACAAGTGAGCATTCGAGGAGGTAACTGTGGTGCAGTGCCAGAAGGTCTGGGTTCCCATCTTGGTCCTGCCTCTCCGTAGCTGTGAGGGCTGGTAAGACAGTCAGCCTCCCTGGACTCTTGGTTTCCTCATATGTAAAACGGAGGCAGTGAATCCCCTATGTTTCACAAAATTGTTGTGAATATATAAAAATATATGGAAAAGCACTTATTCCGTACTTGATACACATCTTTTCAATGTGTGTATTAAGTTACACTCCATTTGCGATATTTTCTGCAGCATTCCCCCATCCCCCCAATTTGATAAATAAAAAAAATAAAAGTAACATTTAAAAAATTGCTGTATTCAAAATTAATAATAAACTTTGGGGAAAATAAGCTTTAAAACAAAAGTACATAAGCAAAAATAAATAATTTACACCAACCCACTAACCTAATTTTCAGAGTAAAGCCATTTCCAATTACAGTACTGTTATCTCGGGAACCAGCCTGTGGTTAAACTTTGATAATTCATTATTTCTAAAAAACAGTAATAAAAACTGAATACTAAGCAAAATCTTTAACAAAACCACTAGATTTAACTTTTTAATTTTAAATAAATTTTATAATTTTGTACATAATTCAACGTAATGCCAATATAATTAGCATTTCAGCTTGAAGAGCTGGTTTTTAACAGGGATGGGAAACTATAAATTATTCAAATAGTCTGCAAACCATGAGATACAAATAAAAATGGACAAACATATAGTAGAACAAAAACCGCAGACACTCTACTAACTGGGGAAATATCTGAAGGCTTTACATCCTTTATTATCCATAATGGCTTTTGGAATTACGATTGTGTGACATATAGAACCTTTGATATTTTAGATACAGCCTTTATTTTTTTTTCCATGGGAAGTTAAAAATCCATCATAAGACTCCATAAGACTCTACTAGTCTTGCATGTAGACTCTAGGAGTTTGTGATCTGATAAAAGAGTAACATGAAAATTTACTGTATTGCCCTAATTTCATACTTCCTTGTACACAATGAATCACTCTGAGAATCTATTCCAAGGGTTATACACACAAAAGTGTCAAGAATAAAATGTTCTCCACTCTGGCATAAAAATGTGTACAGTGTATCAGGAATGGAAAACTTCTAATTTTCCTGGGCCCGGGCTTCATGGATTTCTGCTGCCAGAAGATGAAAGACTCCTTGCTTTATTGCTCCATTGTTCTGAGGATTAATCATCCAACCCTGGTGTTTCTCCTTGTTGGATTCTAGATGCTATTCTGATGGCTTCTTCCAGAGATGGCTGTTCTCCAAGCTGAAACAGGAACACACACATCAAATGCTAACAATTCAAAAGCCACAGTCAAGAAAATGCCAAAGAAATGTTATATGCTAGAAGGAAAACTTCCCTCTGTAATTCTGACACTTGGTATTGTTAAGATACTACTGCTAACTCAATCATTAAGAGAACAAAACAATTTTCTGCAGGGGAGGATAATGCAATGCAATTTCTTTTTCTTTTTTGAATTTAGAATCCTAGGTGCAGCCAGGCCTGGTGATATGATGAGGTCTCAGCGGGGTACGGTGGCCCATGCTTGTAATCCCAACACTTTGGGAGGTGGAGGAAGGCAGACTGCTTGAGCCCAGGGGTTCAAGACCAGCCTGAGCAACATGGCAAAACCCCATCTCTACTTAAAAAATATAAAAACTGGCCGGGCGCGGTGGCTCAAGCCTGTAATCCCAGCACTTTGGGAGGCCGAGACGGGCAGATCACGAGGTCAAGAGATCGAGACCATCCTGGCTAACATGGTGAAATCCCGTCTCTACTAAAAAATACGAAAAACTAGCCGGGCGAGACGGTGGGCGCCTGTAGTCCCAGCTACTCGGGAGGCTGAGGCAGGAGAATGGCATAAACCCAGGAGGCGGAGCTTGCAGTGAGCCGAGATTGCGCCACTGCACTCCAGCCTGGGCGACAGAACAAGACTCCGTCTCAAAAAAAAAAAAACAACAACAACAAAAAAAAACCACCCTGGCTAACACAGTGAAACCCCATCTCTACTAAAAAATACAAAATAATTAGCTGGGTGTGGTGGTGGGCACCTGTAGTCCCAGCTACTCAGGAGGCTGAGGGAGGAGAATGGCGTAAACCCGGGAGGTGGAGCTTGCAGTGAGCCGAGATCTCGCCACTGCACTCCAGCCTGGGCAACAGAGCAAGACTCTGTCTCAAAAACCAAAAATTAGCTGGGCATGGCAGCATGCACCTGGAGTCCCAGCTGCTGGGGAGGCTGAGGCTCCCACCTCAGAGGAAGAGGCTGAGGGGCAGACTCTTCCGCTTCCTTGGTTCAGCCACCCTATCCTGTCTCAGCCTCCCCTCCCCTCCCCTCTCCCCTCCCTCCCTCCTTTCTTTTTCTTTCTTTCTTTCTTTTTCTTTTTCTCTCTCTCTTCTTCTTTCTTTCTGCTGTGCCTGGCCTGCAATTTATTTGGGATTCTGATAAAATCTTCATACAGTCCGGCCATGATGGCTCACGACTACATTCCTAGCACTTCGGGAGGCTGCAGGAGGATCACTTGAGCCCAGAAGTTCAAGACCAGCCTGAGCAACATAGTGAGACCCCATCTCTATTTTTAAATGAATAAAAACTTAAAAAAAAAAAATCTTCATACATGCAAGAGACAAAAGATGCTTACCTCAGCCAACAAAAGAGCTTCTTGAGCCTTTGGCTTCTATACCCACAGACTACATAAAACCAACAGCTGACATTTCCTCTAGTGTGTTCTAACTCTTTATCAAGTAAACACATGGGGGGAAAAATCTCCCTAAGGACAGGTAATCTGCACCTAGCCCCTAGGATTCTATATTACTTTACATTCTTTTTTTTTTTTTTTTTTTTGAGACAGGGTCTCGCTCTGTCACCCAGGCTGGAGGACAGTGGTGCGATCTTGGCTCACTGCAGCCTCAACCTCCCTGGCTCAAGTGATCCTTCCACCTCAGCCACCAGAGTAGCTGGGACTACAGGTGCACACCACCACACCCAGCTAACTTTTGTATTTTTGTAGAGATAGGGTTTCATCATGTTGCCCAGGCTGGTCTCTTTTTTTTTTTTTTTTTTTTTTTTGAGACGGAGTCTCGCTCTGTAGCCCAGGCTGGAGTGCAGTGGCCGGATCTCAGCTCACTGCAAGCTCCGCCTCCCGGGTTTACGCCATTCTCCTGCCTCAGCCTTCCCGAGTAGCTGGGACTACAAGCGCCCGCCACCGCGCCCGGCTAGTTTTTTGTATTTTTTTAGTAGAGACGGGGTTTCACCGTGTTCGCCAGGATGGTCTCGATCTCCTGACCTCGTGATCCGCCCGTCTCGGCCTCCCAAAGTGCTGGGATTACAGGCTTGAGCCACCGCGCCCGGCCTGGTCTCTTTTATTTTGGGGTCTCATTTGTTACCCAGGCGGGAGTGCAGTGGCACAATCTTGGCTCACTGCAGCCTCAAATACCCTGGGTACAAGTAATCCTCCTACCTCAGCCCCCCGCCAAATAGCTGGGCACTACAGGCACCCACCACCACACCCAGCTAATTTTGTGCTTTTTGTAGTGACGGGTTTTCACGATGTTGCCCAGGCTGGTCTCTAACTCCTGAGCTCAAGCTACCTACGTGCCTCAGCTTCCCAAAGTGCTGGGTTATAGGGATAAGCCACCATGCCCAGCTGCACCTAAGATTCTAAATTCTCTGCTTCCCAGAGAATGATTCCTTCTAACTCTTCTGACATTCCCCTCTTTAAAATGGGGGCTATGCACAGATTCTCAGAAGACTTATTTAGGATTTGTGTTTCCACTAGGTTTCGCTCTAAGGAGTAGCTCTTAAGTGTTTTATAGACCCCTGCCTAATTTGAAGATGCCTGGGTGGGTGCACACAGGGATGTACACCTGAAGGTTTTTTTTTTCTTGCTATAAATTCCCCTAGAATATGAAAAGATAGGTAGAGAACAAAGTGCTGGTCTCTTTGAGTCCACCTCAAACACTGCAATTTCCTTAAAGTAGGCTAGGTGATAGAGATTATTCTGTACCTTGCCTCCTGTAAAGGTTATACACAAAGCACAGTGTACAAAGTTGAGAGCTATGAGCAGCACTGCTGTCAACTGAGGACAGCTTGCCTTGGTACTCACCTGAACTGCAATCTGGGTGCCATTGGATGTTGCTACTAAGGTCAGAGGTCTGGTTTCTGTGGTTACTAAGTGATGGCTATGCTGCTGGTGCCCCATTTCTGATGAGGCAGTATGGAAGGCTGCCAAGTCTTGAGCTACAATTGCAACCTAACAAAACAAATCACACACATGAAGAATTAAATCTGAGATTTAAATAGGTTAAAGTCCACTTAATACAATGGACTGTCTTCAAATTGAAAAAGAAAAACTCCTCTGACCATAGACTTGTCAAAGCCTATATTGGAAGGAAGTTGAGGCTCATTATTTAAGGTTATGAAGTAAGCCAACAGCAAAACAGGGTAGAGGACACTGGAGAAATGGATCTGCTATGCCAGGCCCCATTAGCCAGGGAGATGTGGCTGTACCTAGGTTCAATTACCCCTAAGGGGCTGCTTGGGAAGTTATGCATGTGGACTAATTTGTACCTCAGAAGTCCATTTTTTTCCCTGAGATTGGATCATCGGAGAAAATAAATGATTATTTTCCTGTTTACTTGTCATATTTAAAATTAGATTTCCATTTAACTAGGAAAACTGAAAGGTCCAGTGGTATTACTGACAAACAGCATCTCATCTCACACTCATTTCCCATTTTAGACTGTATGGAATCTCCCCATACTCCTCTTGCAGCATCTAGCCAGGAGGATTAAACGTGCTTTTGTGGCTCTTATACCACAAATACAACTTTTTTAAAAAGGCAGATAACATGGAAAATGGCAATTAACTATTTCTGTTAGATGATATTCTAAAATTTTACTCAGCCACATTCAGAGAAAGAATAGATTAAAAATGAAAACTGCTGTTTTACTTGGCTATTCACCCACTAAAAATGCTACATTTTAAGCTAACAGATATTTAGCTTGGATCAATCCCAGTAATGTTCCCTAATTCTATAAGAACAACAGATTTCATTCCAGCAATGTCTAAGTAGCTTATATTGGGCTAACCTTCCTGCAGATAACAATTACAAACCCTTGACAAAAATACGAAAAAGCAACTATTTGAAGGCTTTGAGCAGCAATGAAAAGCTGGAAGAAACTAGAAGGGATTCTCGAAAGAAGGGAGTCACACTGTGTTACATTTGTGTTTACAGATTTCACACTGAGGGCACTACCCAGTTTGAGCAGCATGGGGCAACTTAATGTTAAAGATAATGGAGTCCAGGGCTGCCAGAATAGCAGTACAGAGAATAGCCCAGAAAGCAAAGAATCTGAGCAGGGAGCCCCCAAATCTTTGTATAAACTGTCCTCAAATCCTTAAGATCCCTGAACACAAATATTTCCAGTTTCCAATAACGTTCCAACAAGATCGGCAAAGCAGCATCTAGAAGGCTGAGAAGTTAAGGAGAGCTTTCAGTGCAACTCACCAAAAAGGGATGGAATTTGAAGTTTCAATCTTACCAAGTTATGAGGTAAGATTACATCCCAGGATTAAATATTCACCCTAAGACATAATGGCAACACTGAAACAGATCTGCCTTAACAAAGTACAAAACCCAGCCTCAACACATAATTTAACTAGTTAATAGAAAAAAAACAATCAATATTCTCCACAGAAAGATAACAAAATTCATAATCTCTATAATGTGTCATCCACAAGGTCCAGAATGCAATTTTAAAATTACAATTGCTTAGCCAGGCATGGTGGCTCACGTTGTAATCCTAGCACTTTGGGAGGCTGAGACAGGTGGATCACCTGAGGTCAGGAGTTTGAGATCAGCCTGGTCAACATGGTGAAACCCCATCTCCACTAAAAAAAACAAAAACAAAAACAATACAAAAATTAGCAGGTGCCTGTAGTCCCAGCTACTCAGGAGGCGGAGGGAGGAGAACAAGGTCAAAGACAAATTAATATACATTCTCCATCTGAAGAACCTGGAGAAAGATTGATAAAAACCCCAAATAGGCTAGGTGTGGTGGCTCACACCTGTAATCCCAACACTTTGAGAGGCTGAGGCGGGTGGATCACCTGAGCTCAGGAGTTTGAGATCAGCCTGACCAACATGGTGAAACCCCATCTCTACTAAAATTACAAAAACTAGCCAGGCGTGGTGGCCAGTGCTTGTAATCCCAGCTACTCGGCAGGCTGAGGCAGTAGAATCGCTTGAACACGGGAGGTGGAGGTTGCAGCGAGATGAGATCGTGCCATTTGCACTCTGGCCTGGGCAACAAGAGCGAAAACTCTGTCTCAAAAAGGCAAAAAAACCAAATACATCCCCAGCAACTTGTAAGACAACACCAAGTTAATATACATATAATTAGAGTTCCAGAAGGCAGTAGACAAACAATTTAATTAATTAATTTTTTTTTTTTTTTTTGCCAGAAGCAGTGGCTTCCACCTGCAGTCCTAGTTACTTGGGAGGCTGAGGCTGAGGGATCCCTGAAGCCCAGGAGTTTGAGGCCAGCCTGGGTCACAGCTACTTGGGACCGCTTGCCTTAGCCTCCCGAAGTGCTGAGATTACAGGCATGAGCCACTGTGCCCAGTCCTTATTTCCTTCCATTTACTTTTTAATTTTTCTTAAGGTAGAAACTAAGATCATTGCATTTAAAACTTTTTTTCCCAATACAAACATTTAAAACAAAATTTCCCCTAAGAATTGCTTTAGCTTCCACTGCCTGTTCTTTTCTTTTTTTGGGGGGGACAGGGCCTCCCTCTGTCGCCCAGGCTGGAGTGTAGTGGTGCTATCTCACAGTTCACTGCAACCTCCGCCTCTTGGGCTCAAGTGATCCTCCCACCTCAGCCTCCTGAGTAGCTGGGACCACTGGCATGCACCACCACACCTGGTTAATTTTGTATTTTTAGTAGAGACGGGGTTTCACCATGTTGTCCCGGGTTGGTCCTGAACTCCTGACCTCAGATGATCCACCCACCTCAGCCTCCCAAAGTGCTGGAATTACAGGCATGAGCTACCGCGCCTGGTCCCCAGATCCTATGTATATTAAAGGGATAATAAGGAAATAGTATGAACAACTTTATATCAATAAATATGAAAACTTAGATGAAACAAACTTATAAAAACAAACTTAGCAAAATGGAAACAAAAAAACATAGTTAACTTGAATAGTATAGATCTACTTAAAAACTTGAATCCATGGGAAAAAAAAAAACAAAACCTCCCAAAAAAGAAAACTCTAGACCTAGATGATGGTGTCCTGATTAATTCCATCAAGCTTTTATGGAGAAATAATACCAATCTTACACAACTATCAGAAAATACCACCGAATAGAACACTTCCCAACTTATTTTATGAGGCAAGCCTAACCCCGATATTGAAACAGGAGATTAAACTTTTTCTTATAATTTCATAATAAATTATAGATCAAGGCTGGGCGCGGTGGTTCACACCTGTACTTTGGGAGGCCTAGGTGGACGGATCACGAGGTCAGGAGATCGAGACCATCCTGGCTAACACGGTGAAACCCCGTCTCTACTAAAAACACAAAAAATTAGCCGGGAGTGGTCGCGGGCGCCTGTAGTCCCAGCTACTCAGGAGGCTGAGGCAGGAGAATGACGTGAACCCGGGAGGCAGAGCTTGCAGTGAGCCAAGATCGTGCCACTGCACTCCAGCCTGGGCGACAGAGTGAAACTCCGTCTCAAAAAAAAAAAAAAAAAAAAAAATTATAGATCAATATGATTCATATATATTGACACCAAAATCTTTAACAAGATACTAGCAAACTGTCACAGAGGATCTTAAGGGCAGTAAAAATACTCTGATGGAGTATGATCCTCTACTGATAGATGTATGTCATTACACGTTTGTCCAAACCCATAGAATATATAACACTAACAGTGAATCCGGATGTAAATGATGGACTCTGAGTGACTATGATGCATACAGTGTAGGTTTCAACAACGGTAACAAACGTGCTCCTCTGGTGGGGGTGTTGATTATACAGGAGGCTATGCATGTGTGGGGCCAGGGAGTATAAGGAAAGTCTCTGTACTTACCTCTCAATTTTGTGGTGAACCTATAACTGCTCTAAAAAAAAATCATCTTTAAAAAATATATTAGTGAACTCAATCCAGCAAAATATGAAAAAGTAAATACATCATAATCAAGTGATATATTAGCTTTTTTATATGTAAATTAAAAACACAATGCTAGACCCTTTCACATCCAGTAGAATGGCTAAAACTTTAAAACAACTCCAAATGTTGGTGATAATATGAAACAAACAGAACTCTTTTTTATTTTTCATTTTTTTGAGACAGAGTCTCGCTGTCACTCAGGTTGGAGTACAATGGTGCAATCTTGGCTCACTGCAACCTCCGCCTACCGGGTTCAAGCAATTCTCCTGCCTCAGCCTCCCGAGTAGCTGGGACTAAAGGTGCGCACCACACCATGCCCAGCTAATTTTTTTTGTATTTTTAGTAGAGACGGGGTTTCACCATGCTGGCCAGGCTGGTCTCGAACTCCTGACCTCATGATCCACCTGCCTCAGCCTCCCAAATTCCTGGGATTACAGGCGTGAGCCACTGTGCCTGGCCTCTTTTTAATTTTTTTAGAAGACAGGGTTTTGCTCTGTCACCCAGGCTGTAGTACAATGAACATGGCTCACCAAAGCCTCAATCTCCTGGGCTCAAGTGATCCTCCCACCTCAGCTTTAAGAGTAGCTGGGACTACAGGCACATGCTGCCATGCTTGGCTAATTAAAAAAAAAAAAAAAATTGGCCAGGCATGGTGGCTCACACCTGTAATCCCAGCACTTTAGGAGGCCAAGGGGGGTGGATCACCTGAGGTCAGGAGTTGGAGACCAGCCTGACCAACATGGTAAAACCCTGTCTCTACCAAAAATACAAAAATTAGCCGGGCATGATGGCGGGCGCCTGTAGTCCCAGCTGCTCGGGAGGCTGAGGCAGGAGAATGGCATGAACCTGGAGGCGAAGCTTGCAGTGAGCCGGGACTGTGCCACTGCACTCCAGCCTGGGTGACGGAGCAAGACTCTGCCTCAAAAAACAAACAAACAAACACAAATGTGGTGGAGACAGGGTCTTGCTACATCACTCAGGTTGGTTTTAAAATCCTGGGCTCAAGCAATCCTCCCACCTTGGCCTCCCAAAGTGCTGGGATTACAGGTGTGAGCCACTGCACCCAGCCTATTTAAAATTTTTTTTTTTTTTTTTTTGAGACGGAGTCTCGCTCTGTCGCCCAGGCTGGAGTGCAGTGGCCGGATCTCAGCTCACTGCAAGCTCCGCCTCCCGGGTTCACGCCATTCTCCTGCCTCAGCCTCCCGAGTAGCTGGGACTACAGGCGCCCGCCACTTCGCCCGGCTAGTTTTTTTGTATTTTTTTTTTTTTAGTAGAGACGGGGTTTCACCGTGTTAGCCAGGATGGTCTCGATCTCCTGACCTCGTGATCCGCCCGTCTCGGCCTCCCAAAGTGCTGGGATTACAGGCTTGAGCCACCGCGCCCGGCCCTTAAAAAATTTTTTAACCACAAGAAGCAGCACTGAACAAATGAAACTCTTATACATTGCTAGTGGGAGTGTATGACGGCCCAACCACTTTGGAGAACTGTTTGGTACTATCATAGAAAGGTAAATATGCCTCTATTCTATGACCCAGCAATTCCATGAATAGGTATTTATCCAAGACAAATGAGAGTATACGTCTACAAACATATTTTTACTAGAATTTTTATTGCCATCTTATTCATAATAGTCAAAAACTGGAAGCATTTCAAATGTTCACCAAGGGGAGAATATCTCAACAAATTGTGGTATATTGTTACAATAGAATACTGCTCAGCAATAAAAAAGAATGAACTGTTATTATATGCCAACAATGTGAGTAAATATTCAAAATGTTAAGTAGAAAAACCCAGACACAAAAAAGTTCATACTGTGGTTCCATTTATGTAATGTTCAAGAATAGGCAAAACTAAGCTGGGCGCAGTGGCTCACGCTGTAATCCTAGCACTTTGGGAGGCTGAGGCGGGCAGATCACTTGAGGTCAGGAGTTGGAGACCAGCATGGCCAACATGGTAAAACCTCATCTCTACTAAAAATACAAAAAAATTAGCCAGGCGCGGGAGGTTGCAATGAGCTGAGAACGTGTCACTGCACTCCAGCCAGGGTGACAGGGTGAGGCTCTGTCAAAAAAATAATAATAATAAGCAAAACTAATTCTATCACAACAGTTTCTGCCTAAGGAGGGTGAGTACTGGCTACAAAGGAATCACAAGGGAACTTTCTGGCATGATAGAAATGTTCTACATTTTGTTTAGGATGTTAGTTATATGGGTGCATATTTAACATAACTCATTGAATTGTAAATTTAAGATCTATGCATTTCATTGTTACGTAAATTTTACCTCAATTAAGAAAAAAACAGATTGCAGGCAAATATGAAAAACAGGTTTAACTTCACTAGTGGTCAAATGAAAATAAACAGAATTTAACTTTTGCTTGTTAATTCTGCAAATATGGAAAAAAAAAAAAACCTCAATGTTAGCAAGAGTACAGTGAAAAAGAAACCTTTTAGATCCATAACATGATTATTAAACCTTTCTGAAAAATAATTTGGCAATACGTAACAAGCAGTTTAAAATAGCTTAAACTGTTAATACAAAAATTTGTTTCCTATGAAAATAACCGGAAGCCTTTTTTTTTTTTTTTCTTTAAGACAGAGTCTCACTTTTTTTGCCCAGGCTGGAGTGCAGTGGTGCAATCTTGGCTCACTGCAACCTCTGCCTCCCGGGTTCAAGTGATTCTCCTGCCTCAGCCTCCTGAGTAGCTGGGATTACAGGTGCCACACCACCACGCCTGGCTAACACTTTTGTATTTTTAGTAGAGACGGAGTTTCACCATGTTTGGCCAGGCTGGTCTTGAACTCCCGACCTCAGGTGATCCACCTGCCTCAGCCTCCCAAAGTGCTGGGATTACGGGAGTGAGCCACCGCACCCAGCCTGCATTTTCTTAATGACTAATGATGTTGAACATCTTTTCATATGCTTATCGGCTACGTACATCATTTTACACTCCCACTAGCAGTACATGAATGTTCTAGTTGCTCCGCATCTTTGCCAACATTTGGAGGTGGTGGTGGTGGTTGTTTCCTCACTAGTTTCTTAGGAGAAATCAACATTTGGTTTTTTATTTTAGCCATCTTCTTGGGTTTGAAATGCTCTCTCATTGTGATATTAATTTGCATTTCTTTGATGATAAGAGATGTGCACTTTTTGTGTTATATATCTTTTGTGGGAGGTCTGTTCAATGAGCAACTGAATGATTTGCACATTTAAAACTTTTTTTGGCTCATTTTTAATGGTTGTTCATCTTTTCATTGTTGATTTGTAGAAGTTTGTTACACATTCTCAGTACAAGTCCATTTTTAGACTTGTATTGTGTGAATATAGGGTGTGTATATGGTGTGAATATCTTTTCCTCAGTCTGGGAGTTGTCTGATCTTTTTCTTAACAGTGTCTTTTGGTGAGCAGAATTAATTTTGATTAAGTCCAATTTATCAGTTTTTTTTCTTTCATTATTACTACAGTTTGAATACAGTCCAAGAAATCTTTAAGGTTGCAAAACTATTTGCCTCTCTTTTCTTCTAGAAGCTTTATGATTCTGAGTTTTGCATTCAGGGTGTTATGAGACCACCAACTTCATTCTTTTTTCAAGAGTGAGACTCAACATTGCCTTTAGTATAGTACAAGAACAGTTTTTAAATATATTACGTTATTTAAGTGAAATGAAAATTAAAACTACAAAAAAATACATCAGATTGGCAAAAATCCAAAAGTTTGATACTACCATAGTGACTATGCTGAAGGAGAAGAGGCACTATCAAACCCTGCAAGTGAGAATGGAGACTGGCATAACCTTAGAAGGGAAGTTTGGCAATACTGATCACAATTACGAATGCATGTATCTTTGCACCAGCAATCCTGCTCTAGGAATTTATCTAGCATATATACTCACACTTATATAAGTAAAATCACATGTGCACAAGGTTATGTGTTGTTTGAAATAGCAAAAGACTTTAATTACGGCACATCCGTAAGTGGAATACAATGCAGCTTAAAAAAAAAAGGATGAGGAATCTGTCTATATAATGAAATAGAAAGATTTTGAAGATGTATTGTTAAGTCTAAAAGACAACATACAAGATGCAGAACAGACTAGTTTACTATCAATAAAAAAAAAATGGAGGCTGGGCATGGTGGCTCATGCTTGTAATCCCAGCACTTTGGGGGGCCAAGGCCTGGGCAACATAGTGAGACCCTGTCTCTACAATTAAAAAAAAAAGAAAAGAAAAGAAAAAGACAGAAAAATTAGCCAGGCATGGTGGTGCATACCACCATGTCTCAGCTACTCGGGAGGCTGAGGTGGGAGGATTGTTTGAGCCTGAGAGGTGAAGGCTGCAATGAACCGTGATCGTGCCACTGCACTCCAGTCTGTCTCAAAAACCAAAAGAGAGCTATTATGTTAGCTGTGGGCTAGTTAACAAAAAAGGAAGGGGGAGATGACTATTTACTTATTTGTATTTGTTTGTATATGCTTAATGATTGGAAGAATACACAAAAAATTGATAAAAGTTGATTATCTGTGGAGGCAAGAATTGAGTTGATGAAGGCAGGGGTGGGATGAAGACTTTTCATTACACACCTGTATATATTTTTTGAGTTTTAAACCATATGAATATATGACATATTCAAAAAATTAAATAGTAAATTTTGCAATTATTTCCTAAGTATCTGATAATGATGATAATAGGAATAACTACCACTACTGAACACTTAATATATATGTAGGCTGAGTATCTTATATACATTATCTCATTCAATCCTTACATCAATCTTATGGGGTAGATGCCACTAGCACCCTACTTTACAGATGAGGAAAAACAGGCTCTGAGGGTTAAGTAGCTAAGAAGTTGCAAAATATTATTCACTCCAAAGTTTGTGTGCTTAACTGTTGTACCACATTGTACATCTATGTAACAGTTTTGGTACTGATATATGTATTGATTGATATAACAGAAAAAAGTAATTACCTGTTGCCCTTCGGTACCCTCAGCAGTAACCATAGCAACAGAATGTGTTCCTGCTGACGAGATGACTGCATCATGGGCGGGAACTGTGATGGGCGTGCCATCCTGCGTTACCATTGTGATGGTGTTGCCAATGGCCTGCATGTCAGCTTGAGATATGTTGACCTGCAATACAGTGAATTTTACAAAGCAGTCACTGTTTCCTGTTATAGCTGACAATCTGACATAAGGACTGGGACTAATCCTTGTATAAGTTTGCTCTGTGAATGTAAATACGTCTTTTAGAATGAAATAAACTCATTCAGTCATCAGAAAAAAATCAATACAATATTTCTTTTAAAAATTCTTATTTTATTATTTTATTATTATTTTTGGAGACAAGGCCTTGCTCTGTTGCCCAGGCTGGAGTGCAGTGATGCAATCATAGCTCACTGCAGTCTACAACTCCTGGGTTCAAGTGATCCTCTAGCCTCATCCTCTTAAGTAGCTGTGACTACAGGCGTGACCCATTGCTCCTGACTAATTATTTGTATTTTTTTTTTTGTAGAGATGGGGTCTCACCATGTTGCCCAGACTGGTCTCAGACTCCTGGCCTCAAGTGATCCTCCCACCTCAGCCTCCCAAAAGTGCTGGGATTACAGGTGTGAGCCACTGTTCACACAATACAGGCAATACAGTATTTCTTTCTTTCTTTTCTCTTTTTTTTCTGAGACAGAGTCTTGCTTGTTGCCCAGGCTGGTGTGCAGTGGTGCAATCTCTGCTCACTGGAAGCTCCGCCTCCTGAGTTCACGCCATTCTCCTGCCTCAGCCTTCCAAGTAGTTGGGACTACAGTACAGATGCCCGCCACCACACCCAGCTAATTTTTTTTTTTTTTTGTATTTTTAGTAGCGACAAGGTTTTACCGTGTTAGCCAGGACGGTCTTGATCTCCTGACCTTGTGATTCGCCTGCCTCTGCCTCCCAAAGTGCTGGGATTACAGGTGTGAGCCACTATGCCCGGCAATACAGTATTTCTTAATTGCATTTCCTCCTCTCCATTCCTGTTGCTAATTTAGATCCTTATTTTTCTCCCATCTGAATTTCTACGAGAATCCAACTTCTCTCCAGGTATCCAGTCTAACCCTTCCCTAACCATCCTCCATGTTGACATCTTTCTAAAACAAAACGAAACAAAATCTTATTATGCTCTCTGCTGCTGAAATCCCCTGTGACTGCCCATCACCTATAGTTGAGACTTTTTTTTTTGAGAAGGAGTTTTGCTCTTGTTGCCCAGGCTGGAATGCAATGGCATGATCTCGACTCACCACAACCTCCACTTCCTGGATTCAAGCGATTCTCCTGCCTCAGCCTCCCGAGTAGCTGGAATTACAGGCATGCGCCAACACACCTGGCTAATTTTGTATTTTTAGTAGAGATGGGGTTTCTCCATGTTGGTCAGGCTGGTCTCAAACTCCTGACATCAGGTGATCTGCCTGCCTTAGTCTCTCAAAGTGCTGGGGTTACGGTGTGGGCCACCGTGCCCAGCCCAGACTTCTTACATAGCATTCTTGACCTTTCATGACCTGGCCTTTACCAACTTCCCCAGACTCATCTTCCACTACTTTTAAACTAGCAACTGACACTCCAGCCACAACTAGTCATTTGCAGTCCTAGAAAATATCATATTCTCTTCCCTTCACTGTTTGGTGAGTTCATGAAAATCCTTCAAGACCCAACTGAACACCCATTCTCTATGAGGATCTGCAAGATTACTTTAGGAAGAAAAATTTACTCTCTTCTCCAGGGTGCCACAGCACTTTCTATATCCCTCAATTATATACCCCTCATTATGAAAAATCATTCATTCTAAAAGGGTCTCTCTCCTACTAGACTGTGATACTGCCCTTCCTGTGATTCCAACACTAAGTCCACTGACCAAAATGTCTGGCATGGGGTAGATGCTCAATAAATGTCTATCGTTTGACTGATTAAAGGAATGGAATGGAAATCTAATTCCTGAAGGAAATGAGGAGGTTAAGTGTAGAGAAAGTACAACATTGGGAAGGGAAAGATAGTTGTTTTGGAATATATGAAGAAGGATTAGACTTATTCAGTATGGTTGGAGAGGAGCCATGACTGGATGATACAGGGGTGGGTTCTGGTCTGATAAATACTAGAATTACGGTGGCTCATGCCTGAAATCCCAGTGCTCTGGGATGCTGAGGCAGGAGGATCACCTGAGGCCAGGAGTTCAAGACCAGCCTGGATAACACAGTGAGCCCTCACCTCTGAAAAAAACATGTTTCTTTAATTAGCCAGGTGTGGTGGTACACGCCTGTAGTCCTTTGAACTATGGTTGTGCCGCTGCACTTTGGCCTGGGCAACAGAGTGGGACCATCTCTAAAATCACACAAACAAACACTAGAATTATTCAACAATGGAATAGATTGCCTCTTTTTAAAATGTACTTATTTATTTATTTAGAGATGGAGTCTCACTCTATTGTCCAGGCTGGAGTGCAGTGGCACAATGTTGTCTTACCCTGCCTCCCGGGTTCAAGTGATCCTCCCGCCTCAACCTACCTAGTAGGTGGAACTACAGGAGTGTGCCACCACACCAGCCAATTTCAATATTTTTAGTAGAGACGGGGTTTCACCACTTTGGCCAGGCTGGTCTCAAACTCCTGATCTCAAGTGATCCACCCGCTTTGGCCTCTCAAAGTGCTGTGATTATAGG
Source organism: Theropithecus gelada (assembly GCF_003255815.1). NCBI lineage: Eukaryota > Metazoa > Chordata > Mammalia > Primates > Cercopithecidae > Theropithecus > Theropithecus gelada. Next base: position 56,032,631 of record NC_037682.1, read on the forward strand.
TGTGAACCACTGCACCCAGCCCAGCATTGCCTAAGACAGAAATTGCCTAATCACTGGGGGTTTCTCAGTAGTGGCTATTTCAGACCTGCTATAGTGGGAATTTTTCGTGTATAGGGAAGAGGGAGGTTATATAAAACAACCTCCAGAGGACCTCTGTATGTGATGATCTAATTCAAGAAAGTGTTAAGGCTGATGCAGAATTAAAACTTGGTTAATAATCTTGCATACCAGTCAGAGGACAAAGAGCATAGTGTGAAATTAGTGACGTCAAAATGAGGAAGGAGATAAATGAGATGGTGTAAGAGCTTTGTACTTTTGAATCCTGAGTATCAAAACAGGGCAGATTAATCATTAAACCCTAAGAGAGATGGGTAAGGACAGCATTCTCATGAAAGAGGCAGACACAGAAGGGTAAAAGCAGCACATTGTGCATATTTCCACCAGGTATTGAGACGGCCTTTGCTAGAGCTTAAAAATGGAATGAAGGTGGAATTATTTTAGGCTAGTAACATCTAGAAAATAATAACAAGTTTGACTATCAGAGAACCATTACACTGCGCTTTTTCTGGGGGAAATCAACATACCTATTCTATCGACTCTGTGAAGCTAGTTGAGTGAACTCTCATGATTCCTGATCTCTTAATGGTGCCATCATATGCTGATCACCTCAGCCAAATCTTTGTTTTTTCAATCTCACCTCCTGGATCTAATCAGCCACCAAATCCTATCCCTTTTCTGAGCTGTGTTTCACATGGATCCAGTACTTTTCAAGACCTCAGCCTCTCTGTGGCTGACCTTTATCATCTCACCTTTGAGCTACACCAAGAATACCATTTGGATTCTGCAGTCACAAACATTCTCTTTCTCCTCATCTCTCTGCACATAGTCTCTTTAAGCAGACTACTGGAAAACCTCAGGGTTTCCAAACTTTGTGCCCTGATATTTCAAAGTTTTCCTCAATGGGGAGCCAGCCTGCCTTTCAAGCCCAGGTTCACGGAAAGATTTAATTTGTTTGGCTTTTGATTGATACTTACATGCTGAGTTCCATCTTGGGATATGAGTGTAACTTGTTGACTCAGCCCAGATTGGGTTACTGTGGCTACTTGTGTAGAAACGACGTCGTCCCCTTCTACACCTGTGACATACGTAATCTGGGACCCTTTAAGAACATCTTCACCTTGACCTGTTTAAAACAAATCAATCATTTATTTGACCAACCAACCAATTTGTTTAGAAAATAGGATATTTTAAATATTAAAGAAAAAATTATATAAATTAAAATGTACATATATCATATTCTAAGTCATAAAAATGGCTTCCAGGACCTCCTTCCAATTCCTCCACCTCCACTTTTGCAAAGGCAAACCACATCAAAGCAGACCAAACAAAAAACTTTTCTGTATCATATTTAAATGCTCTGATTTTTAGGGACCTGTTTTATTCTCTTAGTTGGAGTAACTACTTGATACTGCATGTGTATTACGGGCAGGGAGGGGAGGAACTGTACAGGAAGACTAGCAAATAACCCTTCAAATACAGCAAGTATGCACTAAGTTCTCGCATTCACTTAAGAAGCTGCTAAAGGCCAGGCACGGTGGCTCACACCTGTAATCCCAGCACTTCGGGAGGCCACGGCGGGCAGATTACCTGAGGTTGGGAGTTTGAGACCAGTCTGACCAACATGGAGAAACCACGTCTCTATTAAAAATACAAAATTAAGGCCAGGCAGGGTGGCTCACGCCTGTAATCCCAGCACTTTGGGAGGCCAAGGTGGGTGGATCATGAGGTCAAGAGATCGAGACCATCCTGGCTAACACAGTGAAACCCCATCTCTACTAAAAATTAAAAAAAAATTAGCCGGGCGTGGTGGCAGGTGCCTGTAGTCTCAGCTACTCAGGAGGCTGAGGCAGGAGAATGGTGTGAACCTAGGAGGCAGAGCTTGCAGTGAGCCGAGATCGCGCCACTGCACTCCAGCCTGGGCAACAGAGCGAGACTCTGTCTCAAAAACAAAAACAAACAAAAATACAAAATGACCCAGGCCTGGTGGCATATGCCTGTAATCCCAGCTACTCGGGAGGCTGAGGCAGGAGAATCACTTGAACCCGGGAGGCAGAGGTTGTGGTGAGATGAGATTGCACCATTGCACTCCAGCCTGGGCAACAAGAGCGAAACTCCATCTCAAAAAAAAAAAAAAGAAGCTGTTAAAAGTGGTTAAGACTATTTTCATTTTCATAAACATTAACCACAAAGCCAGAACGGTTTGTAAACACACTCACTGATACTAAACTTGGTCTTTAGCACAAGTGATTGATTGCAAGGCATCAGTACACAATGACCTCACTGTGTAAAGACAATGTATGGCATATTATCTGAGGTATGGTTAATAATTTAGTGACACAAAAGGAAACTCCATCATTTCTTTATTTCATAAAGAACCAGCAAGTAAACAGCAATTTCAACAGTTCATTACTGCTATAACTGTCAACCAGGAAGATTCCTGGTCCCTCTGTCTCATCATTTTCCACCTCCCATGAGGTCAGAAAGAGAGCAAAAAAAATGTTTCCCCCTCAAAGGACTTAATATGCTAATCTAAGAGGACTTCTCAAGTCAATGGTTAATCCATGCACTCATATGGCTACAGTCATCAAGGTGTAATTTCCATGACAGACATTACTTCATTTTTTTGTTCTGTTTCACAGCTATTTATATACCATTATTCCAATAGGTTACAAAACCCAGGGAACCATGTGAGAGAAAACAGAAATCCATCCCTATACTTTGAAAAGCAATCCTAGTTTTTTTTTTTTTTGAAAATAAAATGTATATTATTATATTATAGACTATTTTCTAGAATATAGGAACTTCCAGGCCAGGCGTAGTGGCTCACGCCTATAATCCCAGCACTTTGGGAGGGCGAGGTGGGCGGATCATGAGGTCAGGAGATCGAGAACATCCTGGCTAACACGGTGAAACGCTGTCTCTACTAAAAATACAAAAAATTAGCCGGGCTTGGTGGCGGGCGCCTGTAGTCCCAGCTGCTTGGGAGGGTGAGGCAGGAGAATGGCATGAACCTGGGAGGCGAAGCTTGCAGTGAGCTGGGATTGCACCACTGCACTCCAGCCTGGGCAACACAGCGAGACTCTGTCTCAAAAAGAAAAAAAAAAAAAAAGAATATAGGAACTTCTGATCATCTGAAATATCAACATTTAAGGAAGAGACTTGAGGAAGGTTAAAAAATAAAAAAAGAGTCTTGCAAACTTAAGTCTGATATCATTAAAGCCTGCTTTCTAACTGAAAAGATTCAGCAGTTGTTGTAGTATCTTATTTACTTCCTTTCTCTTAGCAATTGTCAAATATACAGTACATTATTATTAACTTGTAGTCACATGCTGTGCAGATCTATGGTACTTATCCCCTACTAACTGAAACTCTGTACTCTTTGACCAGTATCTCCCCAATTGATGTAATATCTAACCATGCACACTTACAGTGTTTTGGCTAGAAAATAATCACCATGAAGACTGATGGAATTGCTATTCTCCTACCATCACCTAACAAATACCTGAAAAGACAAATCAGGACTACAAGGAATCATCTGAGCAGATGACTTGTTCTTTCCCTTATTCTTCAACAAACTTTTTCCACCTAAATGTTTTTCAATGCTTCAATATCAGTTGTTAAAAATGAGAAAAGATGCCATCTCTTAATTTTCAAATTTACTTCATTTTAGAAGTACTCAGTGAAACTATAAGACAACTTGCTTTGTGTTTTAGAAGAACCTACTTCCTTTTACCTACTTACCTATGCTTATTTACCTGAAATAATTCAATGTAATTCTCTAAAATATTTTTCCAAGAGTTTACTGAAACAAATAATTTTGTCTCTTACAATAACATACTTAATAGCACCTGAATCAATGATGAGTTATTTGGGAGTACTTCTCTACTGTTACGATTAAGACCAACATCCTTAATGGACCCAAACAGTCTGGCTGCCCCTGCCTCACTCTCCAGTCTTGTTTCACCACCTTCCCAGGCAGTACTGCCCTACTGGCCAGGCTTCATCCAGTATCTCCAATTTACTTTGGTCTCTCCAACCTCCTGGCTCTCTGCATGTGCCATTCTCTCTATTTGGAACACTCTCTTGCCTTTGCTTCCTGCTTCCCTTCCCAGCAGCCTCTGCTTCTTCAGCCAGTTAACCTCTATTCAACCTCCAGATCTCTCTAAAAATTCCTTCCTTGACCTCCCAGACTAACATTCCCTTCTATACATCCCAGAGCACCACATACTTTTCTTCAATAGCACTTACTGCAGCTGTGAATTGTGTTTGTGTGATTATATGACTGACACATTATGATTTGAGAAAATGCTATGAATCATAAATTATGTTCATAACTGTTGATTCTCAAACTCAGAAACAAAATATAACAGACAAAACTCTCACCTGGGGGTGGCTCAAAGAAGGCTTCCTGCTCCTCCTCAATGGGCTCAGTGTCGTTGTGGGCTGTCCGTTTGTGCATGGCCAGCGTGGAGATCTGCTTGTATGTCTTCCCACAGTGGTTACAGTTGTAAGGTTTGGAATGAGTGTGGACAACATGATGTTTGTACAAACTGGAATATTCTGTAAACCTTTTGTCACACCCAGGAACTGTACAAACATATGGCTTTTCCCCTAAAGACAGCACCAACAAAAAGTTCAACTTTTACATATGTAGGCATAATCATTCCATACTTCATCCCCAGGGGGTAAAATACCTCTAAAAATAAATAATTGCCAAATCCCTCCTCATCCCACCATGAGGCAGCACACAAGAAAAGATTCCCTAACTATGGTTTTGACTTGACTCAAAAGGTAGTATGCATCCTTAGTGCTGTCTCCATGCATCAACACCAGGTTCCCTTTAATCTCAAGGAATGAGAAAAGGATGGAGATGTTGCCCAGTTTAACTTTAATGAAACTGTAATTTATTGTTTCCCATAATTAGATAACCTAGATACTGTTAGTGATACTCTATTAATAATGACAATAATAAATGCTATTATTACTGTAACTTACGCAGCTTCCTAAGAATTTTATAAAGATAATAAAAAAGGATTTTATTTAAAAGTCTATTAAACCTAGTTAGATATGTCAATACATCTGAAAGGACATACATGTTTCATTTAACTTAACCTGACTTCTTGCATCCAATCAAAAGCTACTGAGTATTTACTAAGAGCAAGCAGGCAATACACAGGGCAGTAAATACTTAAATTTTTGTCCCATGAAACAGCTTGAGAACATTATAGGCAGTACATGTATTTTTAGGACTTTTTATTACAGAAAATTTCAAATATACACAGAAGTATAGAGAAATAGTACCCCATGTACCAATCATCCAGCTTCAACTATCAATTCATGACCAATATTGTTTCTTATATTTACTACCCATTTCCCCCTTCTTCCTGACCAGGATTATTCTGAAACAGTTCCAGGTAACACTCTTTTTCTTTCAGACTGTATACCTAAAAGATGTGTTCCTGCTTAAAAAATATGTAAACAAAATTAATATTACTTCATATCACAAAATATCTAGACAGTGCTAACATGTGGTGGTATACGGACCTAAAACTGAAAGCAAACTGGAACAAATTAACCTAATTGTTGAAATGAATACTTTTAACTACACTGAAGGGGTTGGGGTGGGGGAACAAATAAATTAATTAAGGTAGCTCATTTACACAGTATTTGACTTATGCCCTCAGTCTTGGGCTCAGTGGTGAGGGTGAGGGGAAGAATTGCAAACAAATATTCAGCTCGTCTGCAGTAGGCTTGTTTACTGTAGTGGTATGGGTGAAGAGATTCTGAAACTATTTTAGTTGGAATAAAACACTGAGCAAATGAGTAAATATTTCAAATGCTGCTGGAAGTAAGGGCTCCAGCTATGGAAAAGGGAGAATACAAATATGGAATGGGGGAAGAATAAAAAAGAAGAACCCTGTGGTGAAATGGAATTGGAGGTATTGGTGTGAATTCAGATTTTTAAAATGTACATATGAAAGTGTGTATACATATACATGTCCTGATTTATTCTCATTTGACACATTCCTTGGGTAACTGCACCTTTCCCAGTGGTTCTAAACACACTAAACCCACCCAAAATAATAAGATATTACACTAATGTACTGGAACATAAGTCTTATACATAACGTAATTGGCGATTGCTTCCTGTCCTCTGCCCAGTTCCCATTCTCAAAGCAGGCAGGTTAATGTTCTTATTTTGGTGGATGGTTGTTGAGATGTGGTGAGGGCAAGAGAAAGGGCAGCCAATCTCAACTTGGAAAAATCAGCCCCCAATTGATATTTAGGCTGGAGCAGAAACTGCCACTAGGTGGCACCAAACCACACCAAACTACATCCTGATGCCTGGGCCTCACCCCAGTCCAATTATGTCAGAATCTTTGCAGACAGGATCTGGAAAATCAGTCTATCAGTCTATTTTAAAGACTGATTTATACAGCCTCATTTGAGAGCATTGCTCTACCTAAATGTTCCAAAGATATCGGTATGGCCAAACTTAATGTAGGCATCTCTCTTATTGAATGCTAATTTGCCCATAAAATGTGTTGAATGGCTAGCTTTCAGATAATTAGTCTGTATTCCATTACTTTTTTCTTTTCTTTTTGAGACGGAGTCTCGCTCTGTCACCTAGGCTGGAGTGCAATGGTGTGAGCCACCACGCCTGGCCATAATTATTTAACAGTAAGTGAACTCATTTGTAGGTACATGTTTACGTATAGCACACAAAAATTGAGTATCAGGGCTGGGAGTGGTGGTTCATGCCTATAATCCCAGCACTTTGGGAGGCCAAGGCGGGTGGATCACCTGAGGTCAGAGTTCAAGATCAGCCTGGCCAACATGGTGAAACCCTGTCTCTACTAAAAATACAAAAATTAGCCAGGTGTGGTGGCAGGGGCCTGTAATCCGAGCTACTTGGGAGGCTGAGGCAGGAGAATTGCTTGAACCCAGGAGGCAGAGGATGCAGTGAGCTGAGGTCACGACACTGCACTCCAGCCTGAGTGACAGAGCGAGACGCCGTCTCAGAAAAAAAAAAAAAAAAGTATTTTGGCCGGGCACAGTGGCTCACACCTGTAATCCTAGTGCTTTGGGAGGCTAAGGTGGGCGGATCACAATGTCAGGAGATGGAGACCATCCTGGCCAACATGGTGAAACCCCGACTCTACTAAAAATACAAAAATTAGCTGGGTGTGGTGGTGTGCGCCTGTAGTCCCAGCTACTCGGGAGGCTGAGGCAGGAGAATCGCTTGAACCCAGGAGGCGGAGGTTGCAGTGAGCCTAGATCATGCCATTGCACTCCACATTGGGTGACAGGGCGAGACTCCGTCTTAAAGAAAAAAGTATTTTAATTTTGAATTAACAAAAGTTTACTCTTAATACCAGTAATAAAACAATAATTAAAATTTGTCTTATAAAACTAATGCATATCCTGCCTTACTCTCACATTTGCCATTCCATTCTCACCCACCAAAACTATATCCACAAAATGGAGGATTAAAATTAAAAGCTTCTATACTGCAAACGATATCATCAAGAGAAAAAAAAAAACCAGCCACAGAATGAAAGAAAATATCTGTAACTCATATCTAGTAAGAGACTTAGATCCAGAATTAAAGTTATACAACTCAGTAATAAAGACACAACCCAATTTTTAAAATGGGCAAAGGATTTGAATAGACATTTCCCCAAAGAAGATATACACGACTAATAAATACATAAAAAGATGCTTTGGCCAGGTGTGGTGGCTCACACCTGTAATCCCAGCACTTTGGGAGGCCGAGATGGGAGGATCACAAGGTCAGGAGTTTGAGACCAGCCTGACCAACATGGAGAAACCCCGTCTCTACTAAAAATACAAAATTAGACGGGCGTGTGGCACATGCCTGTAATCCCAGCTACTAGGGAGGCTGAGGCAGGAGAATCACTTGAACCTGGGAGGCGGAGGTTGCAGTGAGCCGAGATTGCGCCATTGCACTCCAGCCTGGGCAACAAGAGCGAAACTCCATCTCAAAAAAAAAAAAAAGGTTTAGGAGGTACCTTAACTGTGACAGCACAATACGCAAGGCCTCTGGCTACCTCTCAGAACTCACCTTGTACAAATCTTCTACATGTACTTGATGCTCCTGTCATATGGAACCACTAAGTATCATGCTTTTTCATACCTTTGTGCCTTTCCCCACGACATTTCCCCTGCCAGGAATACCCTTCTCTCCTATGTGGTAAACTTCAGGATTGAGTCTATATGCCGAATTTCCCCCAGAAAGCCTTCCCAAAATGCTTCTCCCACTCCTGCAGAAATGACTGCCCCCCTCTCTGCTCCCACAGCATCTTGTCCATATAATGGGAGACACTGCAGCAACTGTATGTCTACTATCTCTTCCCAAGTAGCCTGCCCTTGGCAATGTCTTATCTCTCTCTCTCTGTTTGATGGCTGGCAGGAGATACTCAATAACTGTTTGTTGGATAAATGAATGTATGAATGTTAAGGTGAAACTTTTTTAAGTTGCTTAATCTCCTTCCACCATGCCAAGTGATAGAAAGGAAGGAAGAGATTAGTTGGAAATGGTTTCTGGAAGAGGCAGGAGTTACAAGCCTTGAATGATAAAAGACCAAAAGATCAGAGATTGTTACCTGTGTGTATCCTCACGTGGTTTTTATAATTTGTTGCACTGGCAAATGCCCTCCCACATCCTGGCTCTGTGCAGTAATAAGGTCTTTCTCCTGTGTGTGTCCTAACATGCACTTTTCTGATATTTGATGTTGTAAAGGACCGACCGCAGCCTTCGAACGGACACTTAAAGGGCCTTTCTCCTGCAAATATAAAGGGTAATACATTAAATGGTGCAAAAATATATAGAAGATTGAAATGTCTTATCCTTCAATCCTGCCTAGGATCATGCTCAAGACTCTAGCCTTCTGGTGCTGAACTTCCCTTTCGGCATTTTTTTTTGGCGGGGAGTTGGGGAAACAGCATCTTCCACTCCAAACTTAAATTTACATAAGAAACTGGGAATGGTATTCAAAACTAATCACTGATTACATAGTTCTCCAAGATGGAATCATCCAGGTAGGCAAAAAATGAGCTGAGAAAAGCAGAGAGAAAAACATAAGAAATATAAAAGAAAAGTACAGTCAGGAACATGAATTAAATTAGAACAAACCCAGAATTTCCTAAAAGCTTGTATCCTACTTGATTTATTCTACAATATCTTGCAGGAAAAAAAATTTTGCTCTTTAAAAATATGGTGTTTTGACCAGCCTGGTCAACATGGTGAAACCCTGTCTCTACTAAAAATACAAAAAATTAGTCCGGCGTGGTGGTGGGTGCCTATAATCCCAGTTACTCGGGAGGCTGAGGTGGGAGAATTGCTTGAACTCAAGAGGCGGAGGCTGCAGTCAGCCGAGATCGTGCCATTGTACTCCAGCCTGGGTGACAGAGCAAGACTCTGTCACGAGAGAAAAAAAAAAAAAGGTGTTTTAACTAATGTTCAACAAGATAATGCCTAATATTAACTGTGTCAGGAAATAGTAGGTGTTCAATACACACTTGTGTTAATGAACCAGAAAAAAAAAAAGAAAAGAAAATCTAGCGCCTAGCACATATGTCAAAAACACCTGCTGGACATACTACTACTACTCTCATTATCTAAGTTTATAAAAAGTCTGGCCAGGCACAGTAGTGCATGCCTGCAATCCCAGCACTTTGAGAGGCTAAGGCAAGCTGATCACTTGAGCTCAGGAGTTCAAGACCAGCCTGAGCAACATGGCGAAACTCCATCTCTACAAAAAAAATACAAAAATTTAGCTGGGTGTGGTGGTGCACACTGGTAGTCCCAGCTACTCGGGAGGGTGAGACGGGGGATCACCTGAGCACGAGAAGTCAAGGCTGTAGTGAGCTGTGACTGTGCCACTGCACACCAGCCTAGGCACTGAAGTGAGACACTGTCTCAAAAAAAAAAAATTCTGCTTTACCAATTATGTTTCTTTCCTTCATATTTGCTTTATACAATCTTGGAACACAAAAGGCCTTTAAATTGTCAAGCAAGAAGTAGCCTTTGCTTTTGATTCCCATGTACCCTTTTCTAGGACGAGCTCAAATTAGGCAAACAACTTCTGGGGAAGGGAAAAAAATATCTCTTTATGTAGACAGATACAGATATTTATCTATATATAGTAAGGATGTTAAATTTTTTTAACAGACGGAGTCTCACTGCGTTGCTCAGGCTGGAATGGAGTGGCTCTTCACAGGCACGACGGTTGCACACTGCAGCCTCGAACTCCTACCCTCAAGCAATCCTCACACCTCAGCCTCCCAGGTAGCTGAGACCACAGGCACATGCCACCATGCCTGGCTAGTTTGTTGTTTTTCTTTTGGTCAAATGAAATTATGATTTCCCTATTGGTGCAAAGCATTCCAAAAGATTTCTCCCCTTAAGTATGAAATCATTTTAAAAGGAGCAGGAATCTTTGATCCTATCTTTAGTAAGTTTTATTCACTATGTCAGCCTAAGGAAAACAAAGAGTTTATCTTAGGCAAGTCTTTTTCTCTTGGATCTAGATGACCTCTAAAGTATTCCCAGCTCTGACATGCTAATGATAGGGAATCAACTGTTCTAGAATAATTTTCACTGTATTACTACTCTGATTCTGTAACATCCTGCTTTGTTTTTGCACTGAAATCTTCTGTATTTGTTACAGAAGTCCTTATGCCCCTTACTCAATCCCACACTATACCAATGAAAACATCATGATTTTAAAGCTGTTATATGAACATGTGGTTTGACAAATGAATACAATGAAATAAATCACAATTCTGACGTTTTTAAATCAATATTTATAGAACTAGATTATTGGTTTGATATAGCTTTTATATAACAAGTTGGTTTTATTTGCAAATTCAAGTAGAATTTATGGGAGCTTGGAAATACTCACCTCTGATACAATAAAAAAAAAGTGCATGAATGAGATGGAAGCAGGGACCTACAGTTCTGTTCCTCAATGTTGTAAAGTAAAGCCAATTTGGGGTCACACTTGAGTTGCAGGTTAAACATTAATAGCTGCAGGAATCCTACATGGAAATTAGCTAAACTATTTCATATATTTCCACATATGGGGACACAGCTATCACATCATGTTTAAAACATCTATACTAAAATCCCAAACTAAATTACCTTAATGCTGCATTATTTAGTCAACAGCTTATAATAGCATCTCTTATCAATAGCTGCTGAACTTTTTTTAGCTCCAATCCAAAGCAAATATTTACCTTATTAATACCAACTCCACAAGTAATCAAGTATAAGGAGGAGAGGAGATGGTCGGGGAGATAAGAATAAAGTACTATTTAGGAAAATAAGATAAAATTTAAAGAGAAATGATCACAAAAAGTAATGAGTCTTCCTTTCTGTGGGGCTGTTGGGGTTCAGACACTTTCTTTAGCAGCTGCTTAATGCAGGAAAACAACTGGGTGCCTTAGGTTCTGTCTTAGATCGGCTGCTAATTAGATGTGTAATCCTAGGTAAATAAACTTGTTGCCCAGACAACTCCTAAAACCTGAGAGAGTTCGTGGTCTAGGGCCACTGTTAATCCTTTCTGGGACATAGACCCTTCTGAGAATCTAACAGAGCTACGGGACCTCATCCTGAAAAGCAGCAGACATGCACAAACAGCAAGTCATATGGAATTTCAGGGTTTTAAGAGAGGTCCTTGATACTGACTTCCTGAAACTCTTCCAGAGACTCCTTCCTCAAGTCCCCTCCCTGCAGATTTAAGAATTCCTGGCCTAATATGACACTCTGTTTCCACTAGTACCTGTATGAGTTCTGATGTGTTTCTGTAGATCTCCTGAAGTTTTGAAAGATTTAGTACAATTATCTTCTGAACACCGATATGGCTTTTCTCCTGTATGAGTTCTGACGTGACTTTTTAATCCATAACCTTTAAGAAAAAATTAAAAGAAATGTCATTACACAATATTCCTCTAAACGTGCACACTGAGATTAAGTCACTGAAAAATATAGTCAATACCAAGTATAAAATATTAGGCAAACACACTGAATAACTATTTAAAATGTACAAAAGGGCCAGGCACGGTGGCTAACACCTGTACCCCCAGCACTCTGGGAGACCAAGGCGGGCGTATCACCTGAAGTCAGGAGTTCCAGCCCAGCCTGGCCAACATGGTGAAACTCCGTCTCTACTAAAAATACAAAAAATTATCCGGGTGTGGTGGTGCATGCCTGTAGTCCCGGCTACTTGGGAGGCTGAGACAGGAGAATCGCTTGAACCCAGGAGCGGAGGTTGCGGTGAACCGAGATCACGCCACTGCACTCCAGCAACAGAGTGAGATTCCATCTCAAAAACAAACAAACAAAAAAATGTACAAAAGTATCACAGCTCAGGACTGCCATCCTAAAAATTCAATAGTTTCATTTCTGTCTAGAAGAGGCTGTGTGTTTCTTTTCTAAAGTGCTTCAGTTTTGTTTTGTTTTGTTTTGTTTTGTTTTGTTTTTTGAGACAGAGTCTTGCTCTGTCACCCAGGCTGGAGTGCAGTGGTGCGATCTCGGCTCACTGCAAGCTCCGCCTCCCGGGTTCACGCCATTCTCCTGCCTCAACCTCCTGAGTAGCTGGGACCACAGGTGCCCACCACCACACCCGGCTAATTTTTTGTATTTTTAGTAGAGACGGGGTTTCACCGTGTTAGCCAGGATGGTCTCGATCTCCTGACCTTGTGATCCACCCGCCTCAGCCTCCCAAAGTGCTGGGATTACAGGTGTGAGCCACCGCGCCCGGCGAGTGCTTCACTTTTATCAGATGTTCTCATACTCCAAAAGCTCAAAGTAGAATCAAGACATGGAATGAAGAATGGAAGTCAGGAGGCCTGGTGCCAGTCCCGGCCCTGCTGGATGCAGCGGTCTCATCCCATTGCTAAGGCCTGTCCTGATGTTAGAGTCTATGGCAGCCTTTAAAGCTTGGCTTTTATTTTCCTGCTAAAATAAACAGAATGTGGAGGAGTGAAAAGTATCAAACACAGCAGGCAGGCCGGGTGCAGTGGCTCACACCTGTAATCCCAACACTTTGGGAGGCCAAGACGGACGGAATACTTGAGACCAGGAGTTTGAGAGCAGCCTGGCCAACATAGTGAAACCCCATCTCTACTAAAAACACAAAATATTAGCCAGGCATGGTGTCGCGCGCCTGTAATCCCAGCTACTTGGGAGACTGAGGCACTAGAATTGCTTGAATCTAGGAGGCAGAGGTTGCAGTGAGCCAAGATTCTGCCACTGCACTCCAACCTGAGTGAGCGACAGAGTGAAACTGTGGGAAGGGAGAGAGGGAGGGAGGGAGGGAGGGAGGGAAGGTGGGAGGGAGGGAGGGAGGGAGGAAGGAAGGAAGGAAGGAAGGAAGGAAGGAAGGAAGGAAGGAAGGAAGGAAGGAAGGAAAAAACACAGCAGGCAGAGACAGGTCAGTGAAGAAAAGAACAGAGAGGGGTCTAGAGCAAGCAGGACAAAAGGCAGTTATGAGAGAGACTGAAGAACTGATCATGTGCTTCTGCAGATTCAGACACAGCCAAGGGGTCAGTTCCTTCCACTAGCCTGTCTCTACTTGACCCCTAATTAGAACCAAGAAAAAAACAAAATTCATACTTTTACCTGTTGCAAATGCCTTCCCACAGCCTGCATGCTCACACTGATAAGGCCGATCTCCTGTGTGTGACCTCTCATGGACCTGTGATTAAAATGCAGGCATGATTCTATTTCCTTTACCTATTCCTCAGGAATATGGTTGCAACACAGACCTACTTTTTCCCACACTGCTAAATGATTTTGTTGTATGCTTTTTTTTCCTTATAAAAAAGATAACTTCACAAAAACGATAGCCCAATAGTTCTCAATATAGACCTAAATGTTAAATATTAAGAGGTACCTACTAATAATATTTTAAGTAGGGAACAGGAACGTTTGAGGCGTGAGCTTTCTCGAGTGGTCAAAGGTGTTTGCATGAAACATACACATGATGAGAAACTAGAAGCAGGGGGCTGGGAGAGGCTACACAACGTAAGGTTAAGAGTGTGGAGGCTGCTGCTAGAGGGGCCTGGATCTGAGGCAAGGATCCACCACTGCCCAGTGGTGTGGACATGGGCACTTGCCTTCTCTAAGCCTCAAAGGCCTCTCTGAAAAGTAGGGACACAATAGTATCTACCATAGAGGGATGCTGTGACAAATGAGTAACAATGACAATGGCTAACATTTACTGAACATTTACCACATCAGGCCACTCTTTTTAGTACTTTATGTGTATAGTATTAATTTATTTAATTTTTACAACCACTCTGAGAGGGAGACAACTCTTAGGATCCAATTTTATAGATGAGGAAAATGAGGTACTAAGAGGTCAACTAACATGTCAAGGTTACTGATAAATAGTGAAGATGGGCCCTAGGGTCACTATTCCAGATATGCTAAGTGCACACTTCGTGACACATTGGAAGTTCTTTAACAAATCTTAGCTATTATTGAGTCATGGTATATTCTGTTACATATAGCAACAAGTGAAATAATAATACTTAGCCCAAATATTTATGTATTTATTATTATTTTTTTGAGATGGAGTTTCGCTTTTTGCTGCCCAGGCTGGAGTGCAGTGGTGCAATCTTGGTTCACTGCAACCTCTGCCTCCCGGGTTCAAGCAATTCTCCTGTCTCAGCCTCCCGAGTAGCTGGGATTACAGGCGCCTGCCACCGCGCCCAGCTAATTTTGTATTTTTAGTAGAGACAGGGTTTCACCATGTGGCCAGGCTGGTCTCGAACTCCTGATCTCAGGTGATCCACCCACCTCGGCCTCCCAAAGTATTGGGATTACAGGCGTGAGCCACTGCACCCGGCCTTAGCCCAAATATTTAAAAGACAAATTAATACCAACTTTTGCTAGATTTCAGTGAATTAACAGAGATGTGTGACTACACACATATCTCTCATATAATTATATGGATTTCATACTTGACAACATATATTCAAATACATAGAGTACCTACCATGTGCCAGGTAGTATCCTGGACACCAGGAATACAGAGATGAAAAAAACACAGTCCAAGCCCTCAAAAAATTAACAGTCTCTAAAGTCTGCATAGGTTTTTACATGTCTGTGTATGAGTGTGACCAAGTCCCAGTATCTTGATAACGGGGACAAAACAGTGGCATCTGAATTACACAAAAATATGATCTTAGTATTTAATATCCTAGGTATTCTCATAACCAGATAGAACATTTCTTTTATATATACCTTGAGATGATGAGCTGTTGTATATAATTTTCCACATCCATCATATTCACATCGAAATGCCTTCTCTCCACTCTGCTGAGATTTAGCAGTTACTCTTGCAGCATGTCCTTGTAAAACAATCTAAATAAAACAAATAGTATCATTTAAATTACTTAAGCCAGGCACAGTGGCTCATGCCAGTAATCCTAGCACATGGGGAGGCAGAGGTAGGCGGATCATTTGAGCCCAGGAGTTCAAGACCAGCCTGGGCAACACGGCAAAACCCTGTCTCTATATAAAAAAATTATTAAAAAGTTACCCAGGTGTAGTGGTGCATCTGTGGTTTCCAGGCACTTGGGAAGCTGGGGTGGGAGGATCACCTGAGCCCAGGGAGGTCAAGGCTGCAGTGCACTGTGATTGTACCACTGCACTCCAGCCTGGGTGACAGAGTGAGACCTGTCTCAATCAATCCATCAATAATACAGAAATAAAATAGACAAATTATGATTTTCAGAATAAAAAAGATAAAACTGTTATGTGGGTTTCCAATCTCAGGTCATCACTTTATTAGGATTCTCACCCTAAGTCAGTCACATTAATTCCATTGCATGGCTGAATTCAGTGACTCTGAAAGTACAGCAGTCAAAAGGAGAGTCACAGAAATACACAGCTGGAGCTCACAGATTCTTCCCACTCTAGAAAATCAACCTAAGTAGCATCTTCATTGGATGCAGGTATTCCTTGATATACTCAAGTGATCCGTCTACCTGCTTTTTTTAGAACCTGTGTCCTAAAAACAATGTCAGAAGTGTTTTCAATTTCAAAAGCAATGAGAAAGGGGGGAATTAGATCATCTGAGTCACCTATAGGAAACATTACAATCCATACAAAAAAATTACTACTCTGCACTTATATTCATTAGAAGATCATTTTTCTAGGATGTAATACCATAAAAATCCAAACACTGATTTTTAAAGACTTTTTAAAATAGAAATTAGGGTATCATAAAAATTGAAGAATGACTTTCTACTCTGTGGGCCATGTGGTGATAGTGTTGCAACATCCTATCTCTGCAGACTGTCACACATGGCACATAATTCTGGGTAATGACCTACTACAATTACACACATCCCAGAATGGTAAGGGGAGAGAAAGGAGGAGTTATAGAGGCTAGAATAACAGTGGGGGAATTGAGAAATACCCTGCATTAGGTGACAAGAATATAGAAAGACTTTGACTTTTCCTTGTAATATAAATCAACTAAAAAACAAGCAGGAGAGATCTCAGTGTAATTGTTAAATTACAAGCTATTTATTTGGTCATCCCCATACTGTGGTATGTCTATTAAACGTTGCAGACCATAATTTTCTGAACGAAGGTAGATCTGCTGATAAAATATTTGTATAAAAGTATGCATAGGCCAGGTGCAGTGGCTCACGCCTGTAATCCCAGCACTTTGTGAGGCCAAGGTGGGCGTGTCATGAGGTCAAGAGATCGAGAACATCCTGGCCAACATGGTGAAACCCCATCTCTACTAAAAATACAAAAATTAGCTGGGCGTGGAGGTGCACAGGCCTATAGTCCAGGCTACTCGGGAGGCTGAGGCAGAAGAATCGCTTGAACCCAGGAGGCGGAGGTTGCAGAGCCGAGATCACGCCACTGCACTCCAGCCTGGAGACAGAGTGAGATTCCGTCTCAAAAAAAAAAAAAAAGTATGCATAATTCCCAATGGGCAAAAGGGAAATGTTCATTATAGACTGAAAAGTGCCTATACAAAGAATAATGTAATTCTACATCTTTTCTGTCTAGAAAATTCCATCTCTCTACTTCCATGAGGCCTGTTCTCATCATTCCAAACACAGATGATTCTTCACTTCCTCAGCAAACCTGTGATATTTAGCTTATATCACTGGTATGAAACTTGACCTTCACACTGTCTTGTTGTAAAGATATTTATATTTCCTTCTCTTCCCTATTAGTCTATCAGTTACTTGAAGTCAAGAACTATGTCTTATATGCCTTCATAACTCACAGTGCTAGGTTCACCCTGAAAATGTCATAAGATTTATAAAAGGATTCATACCACTAAAATATATGAACAGAATTACAAGAAATTTTTCTTTTTAGGGGTATTTTTAAAGTTCTAAAATTAAGATTGTGGTAACTGTTCAATTTTCTGAATTTACTAAAAACCACTAAGCTGTATACTCTAAATGGGTAAATTTAAGTATGTAGGCTGTGCCAGGCACGGTGGCTCAGGCCTGTAATCTCAACACTTTGGGATGCCAAGGTGGGTGGATCACCTGAGGTCGAGTTCGAGACCAGTCTGACAAACACAGTGAAACCCTGTCTCTACTAAAAATACAAAATTAGGGCTGGGTGCAGTGGCTCACAACCGTAATCCCAGCACTCTGGGAGGCCAAGGTAGGCGAATTCACCTGAGGTTGGGAGTTCCAGACCAGCCTAGCCAACACAGTGAAACCCTGTCTCTACTAAAAATTACAAAAAATAGGTGGGCGTTGTGGCATGTGCTTATAATTCCAGCTACGAGGGAGACAGCGGCAGGAGACTCGCTTGAACCTGGGAGGCAGAAGATGCAGTGAGCCGAGATCAAGCCACTGCACTCCAGCCTGGGAAAGGAGCAAGCCTCCGTCTCAAAAAAAAAAAGGCCGGGCGCGGTGGCTCATGCCTGTAATCCCAGCAGTTTGGGACGCCGAGATGGGCGGATCACGAGGTCAGGAGATCGAGACCATCCTGACTAACACGGTGAAACCCCGTCTCTACTAAAAATACAAAAATTAGCCGGGCGTGGTGGTGGGCGCCTGTAGTCCCAGCCACAGGGAGGCTGAGGCAGGAGAATGGCGTGAACCCGGGAGGCGGAGCTTGCAGTGAGTGGAGATCGCGCCACCGCACTCCAGCCTGGGAGACAGAGCGAGACTCCGTCTCAAAAAAAAAAAAAAAAAAAAAAAAAAAAAAAAAAAAAAAAAAAAATTAGCTAGGTGTGGTGGCGAATGCCTGTAATCTCAGCCACTTGGAAGGCTGAGGCAGGAGAATCACTTGAACCCAGGAGGTAGAGGTTGCACTGAGCTAAGATCATGCTATTGCACTTCAGCCTGGGCAATAAGAGCAAAACTCCATCTCAAACAAACAAAACTAAATAAATCAATCAATAAATAGTATGTAGGCTAGGCACAGTGGCTCAAGCCTATAATCCCAGCACTTTTGGAGGCCAAGAAAGGCAGATCGTTTGAGATCAGGAGCTCGAGACTATCCTGGGCGAATGGTGAAACCCCATTTCTACAAAAAACGCAAAAACATCAGCTGTGCATGGTGGCACCTGCCTATAATTCCAGCTACTCAGGACTGAGGTGAGAGGATTGTTCAAGTCCAGGAGGTTAGGCTGCAGCAAGCTGTGTTTGTGCCACTGCACTCCATCCTGGGTGACAGAGTGAGACACCTGTCTTTCTTTTTTTTGAGACGGAGTCTCGCTCTGTCGCCCAGGCTGGAGTGTAGTGGCACAATCTCGGCTCACTGCAAGCTCCACCTCCCGGGTTCATGTCATTCTCCTGCCTTAGCCTCCCAACTAGCTGGGACTACAGGTGCCCGCCACCACGCCCAGCTAATTTTTTTTGTATTTTTAGTAGAGACGGGGTTTCACCGTGTTAGCCAGGATGGTCTCGATCTCCTGACCTTGTGATCTGCCTGCCTTGGCCTCCCAAAGTGCTGGGATTAGGGGTGTGAGCCACCATGCCCAGCTGACACCTGTCTTAATAAACAAAAAATACAGAAATAAAATAGATAAAATTACAGTGACAAAGCGAGACCCTGTCTCAAAAATTAAAAAAAAAAAAAAAAGTATGTAAAATATATCTTTTTCTTGTTTTAAGAAATTGGAGTCTTGCTATGTTGTCCACACTAGACTCAAGTTCTTGGGTTCAAGGAATCCTCCTGTCTCAGCTTCCTGAATAGCTGGAACTACAGGCATGTAACACTTTGCCCAGCTAGTATGTGAAATATATCTTAATAAAACTATAAGAAATGGAAATCAAATATTATTAGAACAAAAAAGTTTCCTAGGCCAAATGCAGTGGTTCATGCCTATAATTCCAACACTTTAGGAGGCCAAGGTGGGAGGATCGTTTGAACCCAGGAGTTTGAGACCGGCATGGGAAACATGGGGGAACCCCCATCTCTGCAAAAGATAAAAAACTAGCTGGGTGTGGTGGTGTGTACCTGTGGTCCCAGCTACTTGGGAGGCTGAGGTGGGAGGATCACCTGAGCCTTGGGAGATCAAGGCTGCAGTAAGCTATGATCGCCCCACTGCACTCCAGCTTGGGCGTCAGAATGAGATCCTGTCTCAAAAAAATCAGTTTCTGTTTACTTCTCATGAAAACAGAAGAGCCTCTATGAACCCTTTAAAAATTAGCTATTATTTTAATAACTTCATTATAATATTTTTCATGTATTGTAACAGCAACACATATACTCTGGAGGAATCTGGATACCATAGTGAAGAACAAAAAGTTCAACCAGGCACGGTAGCTCACATCTGTAATCCCAGCACTTCTGAGAGATTGAGGCAGGTGGATCACTTGAGCCCAGGAGTTGGAGACCAGTCTGGGCAACATGGCAAAACCCCATTTCTACAAAAAAATACAAAAATTAGCTGGGCATAGTGGTGTGTGCCTGTCATCCCAGCTACTTGAGGGGCTGAGGCAGGAGGATTACTTGAACCCAGGAGGTTGAGGCAACAGTGAGCCAAGATTGTTCCACTGCCCTCCAGCCTGGATAATAAATGAGACCCTGTCTCAAAAAAAAAAAAAAAAGAAAAAAGAAAAAAAAAAAGCTCAAGCGTGTTATAATTCCACCATCCAGAGAAAACCATTGTCAACTTCTTGGTCTATTTCCATTCAGTATTTTTTATTTATTTATTTTAGAGATGGGGTCTCACTCTGTCGCTCAGGCTAGAGTACAGTGGCACAATCACAGCTCACTGCACCCTCCAACTCCTGGGCTCAAGTGATCCTCTTGCCTAGCCTCCCATGTAGTTAGGACAACAGGTGTGTACCACCACGCTCAGTTTGTTTTCAAAAAAAAAAAAAAAAAATTGTACAGATGGAGTCTTGTCATGTTGTCTAGGCTGGTCTTGAACTCCTGGCCTCAAGCAATCCTCCTGCCTCAGCCTCCCAAAGTGTTTGGATTACAGATGTGGGCCACATGCCCAGCCCAGTGTTTTTTAAATACACATATAAGTGTAGAGCTTTATTTTAGTAGAATTGACATCAGGCTTTATATGATTTGTAAAGGCAGATTTCAACTGACGAAAGACTCCAAATTAAGAGAAAAGGACTCTTCTTCCTGTTCTCTTCCCCTCCTCTCTAAGAGCACTATGAAATGAAAGTGCTTACCACCTTTCCACATCTGTCAAACTAAGCCCAGCTGCTCACACTTTCAGACTAGGTAGCAGCAGCAAATAATCCCTGAAAGACTCATATCTGAATCTTTTCTGTTCTTCTATTGCTTCCTCCTAAGACAATTTATTAGGAGCTTCATTTCTGGTATGAAACATATACCAGGAATTTGGCATCTAATTTAGTTAAGCCAAGGAAACAATGTTGAATTCCTAACCAATGATGAGTATTGGAAATTTTTTCCAAAAATGTACTTGTTTTTGCTCCTATTCTTAATGTCTATAGTGGAGACTTTAAGAACTTACAGTAGTAAAATAAGGGTCAGAAAATTCAGTTTAGGGAGAACTACTGAGGTTTCTGAATGTGTGCCTATGGGGTGGGGACATGGGTGATAACAGCAAGGTTTCGTATTTCTAAGCCAGCTGAAGTCACTAGCATTTGGCATGCTATGAGAATTATTAGTAAGGGCAGTGTCCAACAGAATTATTTCCACTACTATCTAATTACCCAAAACAGACCTCTCTTAAAGGCATTCTCACGAAGTGCAGTAGGATGAATACCTGTACAAACACCCAACTAACAAAAGGAACCTCTGGAAAGAAAACTACAAAAATAGCAATGACCTACAGTATACAGTAGTTGGAAAAATAAAAGGCCAGGAAGACACAGTCAAAAAGTCATTCTGGCTTTTATCTCAATGCATAGAGTATTTGGGTGTGATAGGATTCCCTCTCTTTTTATTGGAAATGTTTCCTTGCAAAGCTCTTTATCTCCAATCTAGGCTAACATTTACCTTCTCAATTCCCAAATAAATGTTTTTTTTCTATTTGGAACCCACTTTGTATCTATACCTTATTCTATTTCCAATAAACTACCCTTTATACCTATCCCTCCATCACAACTCCCTACCACTTCCTATCACAACATTGTAAAATAATAAATGTTTAATAAATGATTGGCTAAATACCTACTTCTTAAAATGATAAATAAAATACTGTTCCTGCCTTTGTAGGGCTCTCAGTCTAGCTAGTAAAACTGTGCTATTAATGAAGGATTATAATGGAACATAATAATTGCTATCACAGGAGTCTATGAAAAGATCTAACAGGGCAAAATGCAAAAGTAGGGAGATGTAGGTTAGGGCAAGCTGTCTAGGGGTGAAATTTGAAGGCTGAAGAAGACGACTGGGGAGTGCTGTCCAGGCAGAAGGAACAGTATGATCAAAGGTTTACAGTATATCTAGAAGAAGTGGAAACAACATGAGAGTATTATGCTTACATAATAGAATGAGTTTCATGAAAATGAAAGTTTAGGACCAAGTTTGTGAAAAGCAATAGATGCTACCCCGAACAGTAAGCCTAGACAATGCAAGCCAAAGGAAGGTGTTAAAAATTTTTAAGTAAGGGACAAGCCAAGATCAGCTCTGTGTTTTAATTAATTAATTTATTATTATTATTATTATTATTTTTGAGACAGGGTCTCGTTCTGTTGCCCACACTGGAGTGCAGAGGTGCAATCTCAGGTCACTGCAACCTCCGCCTCACAGGTTGAAGCAATTCTTGTGTCTCAGCCTCCCGAACAGCTGGGACTACAGGCGCGTGCTACCATGCCTGGCTATCTGCATTTTAGAAAGAGAACTACAGTAATGGCGGGGAACAGATTGAAAAGACAAATAAGGTAGGGAAACCAAAAGAAGTTTGTATAATCATAAATATGCAGGAAAGAAGTGATAAAAACAAACCTAGGATAATGACTGTGGAACAGAAAGCAATAGCTGATTCTACAGATGTTTTAGGGGCAAAAATGGACAGAATCCATAACTCAAAAGCTCAGTTAAAAGACCAAAACTATAATAGGTACTTCAGGGTTATGTAACATGAGATATGTGCAGTCTCTGTCAAAGAAACAGCAATCTGATATATCATCACAAGGGAAAACTCTCAAGGGCAATTTTGAAGCTAACACCAATGAAATATTAATCAGCTTCCAAGAACCATGTATAGAAAATGACTTAACTGGTATTTAATGTATGTTCTGAGAATTAAGACATAACCTTAGCTCTGCCATAAATTCATCATGTAACATTGTGCAAGATACATAGGGCGTATCTGCCTGTCTATAAAGAACATATTGTGGCCAGGTGTGGTGGCTCAAGCCTGTAATCTCAGCACTTTGGGAGGCCGAGGCAGGCAGATCACCTGAGGTCAGGAGTTCGAGACCAACCTGGCCAACATGGTGAAATCCCATCTCTACTAAAAATACAAAAATTAGCCGGGCGTGGTGGTGGGCACCTGTAATCCCAGCTACTCGGGAGGCTAAGGCAGGAGAATTGCTTGAACCTGGGAGTCGGAGGTTGCAGTGAGCCAAGATTGCGTCATTGCACTCCGGCCTGGGTGACAAGAATGAAACTCCATCTCAAAAAAAAAAAAAAAAA